>NC_132910.1:130921704-131254204 GCF_047675955.1 Chlorocebus sabaeus | reverse complement strand
TTCTCAAGGTCTTTCTTCCAGATTTTT
This sequence comes from Chlorocebus sabaeus, assembly GCF_047675955.1. Taxonomy (NCBI): domain Eukaryota; kingdom Metazoa; phylum Chordata; class Mammalia; order Primates; family Cercopithecidae; genus Chlorocebus; species Chlorocebus sabaeus. The sequence goes on along the minus strand of NC_132910.1, from coordinate 131,254,177 downwards.
AATAGCAATTCCTTTCACATACTTCATAACATTTATCAGAGAGGACTTTCCTGACTTAAAAATGTATTCCCAACAGTTTTTATCTCTTTAACCAACTTTCTTTTTCTTTGTATTACTAAGCACTCGGTACATGGTTTTTTTTTTAATTTATGGTTTACACTTATTTATTGTCTGTGTTACTCACTAGAATAAAAGTTTCACAAAAAACATGGCTATTTTTCCTGTGTTTTGTGGTATCTTCATTGTCCAGAACAATATCTAAAATATGGCAGGCATTATATAAATATTTGTTGAATGAATGAATTAAAAAGCAAATGATTAAGAGAATAGAATATATCAACTTAATAAAAGTTTTTATTGTCTCATACACATGATTAAAAATGCCAAATTATAGTTACTTTGTACAATTTTTCAGGAACAATATTCTTTCTAGGTTTACATGAAGTAATTGTACGACAATTTTATTCTATTAATACAGAAGGAAACCAATAGTCACATAAGTGAGCCTTCTAAGCCCACGATGTTTGACAGAACTTTGAGAAAAGTACATATTATATTAAAATAATTTGTATCTGTGTCATTTGTCATATTATTAAACATAGATTCCTTGCCTTTCCTCTGTTAATACTATGTTTATAAACATACTCTTCTGATAATAAAATTCTAATCAAAACACAGCCCTAAGATTTACCTACAGCTTTGATGTTTTATATTCTGATGTTAAGTAGAAACATTTAAGGTCTTGTATATTTCAAAATGGACTCCCAAAAACAGTCAAACAGAAATTTTTAGTACATGTTTAAGGTTCTTTCAAGAAGGCTGTTTTTAAAAATTGCCATATATGCTCTAGAGATCAGCAAAAATAGCAGAGAATCCTAATTTTATAATTTAACTAATGGAAAAAAAAATCTAACATGTCAAAGATTGAAACTTATAATAATTAATAAAATTCCTTATTTTGTTTTTATTAAAGTGCATACACATTATGACCTTTCTTATTCCTAATTTTATCACTATTCCTGATAGAAAACACTACGATGAAATTTAAATAAAAATAGTATTATGCATTTTGAGAAGCAATGTGATGAAGATCAGTAAGGTCTTACTAAAATGCCATGCCACGCTAACAACCTTTGGTTTTGATAGGATTATTTGACGGGAAGAAGAGCAATAGACTTGGCCGTACAGAAAGGGCCCAGCCAGAGCATATTTATTTCCTGCATTTCCCTTGGGTTAGAAGGGCTTCACTATATGGCTAAGACTACAGCACCACCTTATCATCTCTTATAAAGAATGACACATTTAGGCCGGGCATGGTGGCTCACGCCTGTAATCCCAGCACTTTGGGAACCCGAGGTGGGTGGATCAGTTGAGGTCAGGAGTTTGAGACCAGCCTGGCCAACATGGTGAAACCCTGTCTCTACTAAAAATACAAAAATTAGCCAGGCGTAGTGGTGGGTGCCTGCAATCCCAGCTACTTGGGAGGCTGAGGCAGGAGAATTGCTTGGACTCAGGAGGCAGAGGTTGCAGTGAGCCGAGATCATGCCACTGCACTCCAGCCTGGGTGACAGAGCGAGACTCCACCTTAAAATAAATAAATAAACAAACAAACAAATAAATAAATAAAATAATGATCCTAAGAGGTCATTAAAAAAAAGAATGACACATTTGCCACTTTTTCACTAATAAACAATCTATAAGACTTAACCTTCACATTTGAGAGAAATGACATGCAACCTGCATACTGAATTAATGATATAGACTCAATTCAGAATTGAACTTCTTTATCTACTTGTCAATAATATTACAGCAGTGCTGGCTGCCCACATGTGATGATCTCAGACTGTCTGACTCATCTGCAATCTGCAACTGGTATTCTTTAATCCTCTCATCTATGGATGGGCTTAGGGAACTCTTCCCTTACCACTGGTTTGAGAAGTTGTAATAATTGACAAAGGAATTCTTAGGATTCATCTTATTTTATTTTTTGATACAGAGTCTCACTCTGTCACCCAAGCTGGAGGGCAATGGCATCATCTCAGCTCACTGCAGCCTCCTCCACTTCCCGGGTTCAAGCGATTCTCTTTCCTCCGCCCCCCAAGTAGCTGGAATTACAGGCACGTGTCACCCCGCTCATCTAATTTTTGTATTTTTAGTAGAGACAAGGTTTTGCCATGTTGGTCAGGCTGGTCTCAACTCCTGATCTCAAATAATCCACCCGCCTCAACCTCCCAAAGCACTGGGATTACAGGTGTGAGCCAATGCACCTGGCCAAGGTTTATATTCTTAATGTGTGTTGATTTCCATTCTTTAAAAAAAATACAGAAAATAATCATTTTAATATGTTTATTTTTGTAATACAAGAGTTTAAGAACCTATATGTGTTTAATTTAAAAATTACGTATTATCTTGGTAACCACATGTTTAATGACCCTGCTTTTAACGTATTTTAAACTACCTCAAGTCATTGACTTGCGGCACAAAGGCCATTAAAGTCAACAGATTTAGGCAAACTCTAACTCATAGCAACATTAAGATGATCAAATGAGATAGCATGTTATCAAATGCCTTTAAAACTGTGAATTTTATCTAAGTGTCTTAATTTCTTACAAATAATAGTTGTCTATTAAGTATCTAATATAATCAAGCACAATACTATGTGTGCTTTAATTCTTTTCTCATTCCATCTTTATTATAAAATAATAATTCATGATCAATTCCATTTTCCAAATGAGAACATAGAGATTCATGGTGGAGTCACTGAGGCCAATTATATCTCCTTGCTGAAGGAGGTATAACTGGTAAATGATGAGCAAGGAATTAAATATAAGTTTATCTAACTTCATCCCTGTGTTCCATCTGTAACCCTCCCAATGCCTCCAGAAAAAGAAAGAGCCCAATAGGGTAACAGTTTTCAAAGATAAAAAGCCCATTACTTACTAACTCTGCCACGTCTGGCAAAGTGTAGGGTAGATAGTGCCATGGATATAGTTAACCCTTCTCTAATTTTCCTAAGGCTGACATGGATGTTTTAGCTATTTCTATTTTAATCATTGTATAAAACATGCTGTATAAGTTTAATAACCTCTTTAATCACTGAGAGGATGTGGGGCTCCTCTCACTGGAGTCTCTACCAATGATGACAAATTCTTAACAAAATAGTTGATGGATGCCTAGAATGTGCCAAGTACTTCTTAGGGCCTGTGGAATGCATTAGAAAACACTGTTCCATGGCTCAGTCTAGATGAAAGAGAAAAAATGTAATAAGCACAATAAATAATAAATTATATAGGACGTTAGAAATTAAGTGTTTGAAAAATAGCACAACTTAGGAGAGTAGTAGCACAGACGAAGGAGAATGGGAGCAAAGCTGTAATTTTAAATAAAATTGTCAAGAACGATGTTGCTGACAAAAAGACATTTGATCAATGAGGGGATGGAAGTGGGGGGTTAATTATATGAACACAATACAGACAATAGAGAAGACTTTGGCAGGCAAGAAAATAATCGGTGCAAAGGCTTTCAACCCAGTGAGTTTAAAGCAGAATAAGAAAGAACCAAGATAGGGATGGAGGCTGGAAAATCATGGTCTCACCTGTCTTCATAAGAACTTTGACTCTAATGGACATGTGAGTCACCAGGAGTGCTTGACTGCAGGAATGACATGGTCTAATAACGTCAGGGTCTCCTCATTATATAGGGGTCAGTTTGGGTGCTGTATTGAAAGTGGATTTTAGAATAAAGAAACAGAGAAAGATGGAGACTAGTCAGAAGGTAATGTTCTTAATCCTGGTGAGACATGATGATGGCTTAGTCTAAGGTAGCACAAGGTGATGAGAAGTGTTTGGATTCTGGATATTATTCTTAGTAAGAGCCAATAGGACTGTCGTAAAGATGACTGGGAAAGTTGCGGGGGACAAGTTTAGGTTTGGAATGAGATCAGAGAAAAGAAAGACTTGAGATTTGGCTATGTAGAGTTCCAGACACCTATTAGATATCATATCTTGTCACTATTTTGTGTTTGTTGAAGTCATCAGTAACAACTGTAGTGACCTTCCCTTGAACTCAAGGGCAACCACAGAGCCCTTCCCAGTAAAGTACTCCTGGTAACCACTGCCGGTGGAGATAAGCTTACATTAGACAAGGAAGCTATTTGCCATCACTCTGAATTGCTGGTTGTTAACTGAAGCATTAACCAGCGGCATAGGGTAGATGTTTCTTCTACCTGCTGACAAATACTTGTGCTTTTACCTATTTTTTTCTTTTTCTTTTTTTTTTTAGACAAGGTCTCACTCTGTCACCCAGGCTGGAGTGCAGTGCCATGATCACAGCTCTTGACCTAAACTCAAGTCCTCCCACCTCAAACTCTCATGTAGCTGTGACTACAGGCATGCACCACCACACACTGCTAAATTTTAAAATTATTTGTGGTGATGGGGGTCTCAGTATGTTGCCCAAGTTGGTCTCAAATTCCAGGCCTCAAGAATCCTCCCACCTTGGCCTCCCAAAGCACTGGGATTTCAGGCATGAGTCACCATGCCCAGACTGCTTTTACTTTACATATGCATTTGAGGTAGAGACTCATTTAGAGTGCATTACTCAGATCATTTTGTTAGTGGAATGTGGTCACGTTAGAATTACATTTCTCTGAAAGTATGTTTTCTTTTTGACTTGGAATCATTAAAACCTTGAGATAATTTACACACATTATAAGCCATAAATTCAAAATTACATAATAATGTCTTCTGCAATTCTGTATATTTCTATATAGCTTGTTTAGCAATAAAATAAAATAAAATAAAGCTCAAAGGTGGTCTTTTTTGTTTTACTTTATATTTTACATAACACTTCTGATAAACTCCAATTCTGGGTCAACATCTCATTCCAATAGCATTTGAAGGTCAATACTAACCTGCTTGATTTCCTTCAAACAGAGAACTGTTTTTTAGACAGATTCCAACTTGATGCATCTATGTGAAAAGGGAGATGAGGTTAAGTCAGCCACCAAAGCAGGTGGTTTAGTAAATAAGGATAATGTTCAGAGAGGAGAAAGGGAGCAAACAAGAACTCATCTCCGTTGTTGCGGTTATTGTAATTACCAGGATCTAGGAAGTAACAATAATTATGCCTAAAGGAAAAAAAGAAAATAAATATAACAGCTCAGTGTCTCTATGCACCAAGACAATTAATGCACCGGATGAGAATGTCAGCATTCAGGAGGATCTTGGCAGATCGAGTGACAGGCAGAAACTGACGGAAGGTTATTTAACAAGGATAAGTTAAGTTCATAATTTCAGAACTTTTATTTGGATGAACATATAATTTTGTATAAGTATTCCAATATTTTAAAGGTAGGAAACATCTCTTAGAATTTATAGAGAAAAGACAGGAAGCCTGGACACCTGGCATCTGGTTCCAGATCCTCAGAAAACTACGTATGTGGCCTTGGCGCATCGCAGTCAAAGCTGTTTTCACCACTCTCAAAATGATGGAGGCCCGACTTTATCACTAAGTCTTTTCCCTTCCACATGTAAACATTTCTATGAGCCTAGATACTGACTGACAGGATGTCAATAAAGTAATGAAGCTAAACCATTTTTTTGAGGTTTTAGTCACTGCAGAAAATGCACATACATCCTATCCAATAAGTACATACCCCAGATAACTTAAAAGATAAGCTTTAATGCACGTGTTTCCCAGGTCTTGTAGCATTTTCCTTTACTCGTCAGAGTCCATTTCCACAAGAAGGCAGACACAGAATTGTATACTTGGAAAACACTGCCTAATGTTTATTTAACAACTTTTTTGAAAATCCTATCGCATATAAAAATAATACACAAAACAATTTGTAGGATGTATGTTTAATGAAAATGAAATGTTAATCTAATAAGAATTACTTCTTTTCTTTTTCTTAAAGTTTGAAAGTCATTGACTCTCATCTGATTCCGTTAAACAAAAAATCGCAGAATTTTATAAGTCAGATTTCTCCTTGGATTCTATATTACACCTTGACACATTTTTGGTCAAAATATAACTCGTATTTATTTGTGCAGTTATGAGAAAGTTTCTTCAGAAAAGATCGACAAAAATAAAGCTCGATGAAGCTCCCTATTGCGGTGTGTGTAACAGAAAAGAAAATAAGAACTCTGTCTAACTACATGCTGCAGCTGAACAGGCCAGTTCCTGGATATTGCGTGAAATTCTGCTGGGTGCCCGAGAGTATTGTTCTTCAGAACCCAAGAAGATTTTATCAGCTTTCTGTTGACAGTGCAAATCCAGAATTAGCTACAGTAAGCAGAATAATCAATTAGTAGTTTTTGGCCTTCTGACCTTCTACAACTCCCTGCTGATGCCCTGTACAGGTACTGCTGAATTACACAGTGATTGGCAGGAACGTCTCATGAAGAGGCAAATAGACAATTTCTGTTGTGGTCCTATGTCAAATTAACCATCAATATGTTAAACAACATCTCCTATTTTGACAGAAGATCCCATGTGGAGACTAAAAAGGCTGCAGGACAGTGTCTTCATAGCACTCTGATATTTTCATTATTGCACTGGAGATCCAGTGTCGGACTAGGCGTTGATTGAAGTTTGAATGAGAGTTGAGCAATTGATTCAACTGGGTCTTAAAAATAAAAACCTGGTTTTTTTTTTTCTTGATACAATGATGAAACTGATATATACAAGATTAAGTTTCCAGCCTGAATATTTTTATAGGTGGAAAACAGAAACGTTTAGAAAATGGAAATGATCTAATGAAACATAACATATCCCATTTTGAACACGATCATTCAGCCAGGTGAGGTCTGAGGTTTGTCTGTCAGTACTTTAATTGTATCCTAGGCAATGGAAGAGTTATTCATTTATCAAGGAATAGAGATGACCTAACTCAGACTCACTGCAAAGCTCTCAGAAGCCCCGAAGCTTTGGACTTTCAGCTTCCTAGCCACCAAGATCATTTCTGCAGGCCTTTTAGAAACAGGCTCACATCCTTACATACCAGGTTTTCTTTAGTTCTACTAAACTACTGCGGCAGAAGAGATTAGTTTGCAGATAACTGTATTCAAATTTCAACCACATACCCTGGCTGAACACAAATTTCCTTTATCCTTTGAGCAATTGCTGTGTACAAGAGCCACCATTCACAGAACGTTTAAAGCTGCTGCCCATGCATCCTTGCCTGGTCCACCACTTTCCATCCTGCCCTGGGAACAGGCATTACTTTGTAATTTTATTGCAATTGATATTGGAGTGATAGAATTTCAGGATAGAAATTTCATATATACATTCTGCTGTATGATACTTAGAAGGTGATTTTATGGGATTACTTTATGCAATATAAAGTTGTCTTCATTTTAATAAAGTGATTAATATTTTCAGTGTGTATACACGTATCAGCCTAGTGTCACATAAACATGGACATTAATAACTAGTCAGTGAACACCTAAATGGCAATGTTATCATTGACACTCTACTGTTTACATTATTGCATATTTTAAGGAAACGTGTACCTTATATTTACACATGTGTAATTTCAAGCTTGTCCCTAATGTCAAGTCCGTAGGCATTCCTGTCATTGTTTTGGTAAACCTTTCCTTTACTTTTATTTTAAAGGCAATGTTTGACCTTTGCTGAAGGTATTCATCACCCTGTAATCAAAACATTTTCACAATGTAAAAAATAAAACCTCAAACAAAACAACAACAACAATCTGTAATATTTTGCGACTCTGTCTATCTGATACTTCTTTTCATGTAAATGTTATTTTGTTTTCTATGTCTTCTCTTGATTTTAAATTGTATATTTTAATCTTCTTACAAGGCCATATTTTATCATTTTAGTGTTATTACCCCGTTTACACATGTGTTCTTGAATCACTTCTCAAATATGTGTCATCATTCTTTTGAAATACATTTACTCCTGAGTCTGAAAGCCTCCATTTCCTGTGGATTCCAAAATGATTCCTGGAAATTGAAGGTAAGGGGAGTTCTTGAGTGATATACCCATGTTTAAAAGAAACTACAAAATTGATGTCTTAGGAACTGAGGTATAACAGCCCCTGCATTCTGCGCCACTCCCTTCATTTCTTCCTGAGTGCGATCGTAAATAAACAGCAAGGTCACGTTTCAAAATTTGCTGAGTCTGTGATTCCGTCACATCACACCTTCCAGCCTTGAGTCACTTCCCTTGGGAGAGTGCTCTTCTTCCCCGGGCAGAGGAAGTAATTGCCTCTCTACTCCTTTTTTTTTTTTTTTTTTTTCGAGATGGAGTCTTGCTCTGTCGCCAGGTTGGAGTGCAGTGGTGCGATCTCAGCTCACTGCAGCCTCCATCTCCCGGGTTCAAGCGATTCTCCTGCCTCAGCCTTCCGAGTATCTGGGGCTACAGGCGCACACCAACACGTCCAGCTAATTTTTGTATTTTTAGTAGAGACAGGGTTTCACCACATTGGCCAGGATGGTCTCGATCTCTTGACCTCATGATCTGCCTGCTCAGCCTCCCAAAGTGCTGGGATTACAGGCGTGAGCCACGGCACCCGGCCGCCTCTCTTATAGCATTTTACACTTACATCTGTTATAACTCACATTACATGTATTGCAATTGTGCATTATATATCTTTCTCCCTCACCAGAGAGCAAGATTCTTGTGGGCAGGAAAAGGGTCCTCCTTTTATCTTACATACTGACTGCTGGAAAATCCATATGGGTGAAATCATGAAATCAAATAATCTCTTCACACTATTTATCTGTGACAACATAGACTCTGCTACAGGAGGTAAAATATACTCAATCACGATTCTTCTCCAAGTTAATATCATACCCCAATTAAACCAGCGGTGGAGCTAAGCCCCACTGTATCAAGAGCACAGTGCAAGATGAATGGAACAACCTTTTACGTTTTAATCTGTTTTTCTAACGCCAGTTAATAAGTGTACATGATATGTAATCTCATCCAATTGCCTGAAGGATGTTTTACCCCTACCTAAAACCAAGTGGACACACAGCGACAAGGCATCAGCAGATTTTCAAGGATTTGAAAATCCTCCTTCTGCTTTATACCCAAGAACCAAAGCAAAGGAAGCCAAGTAGCACAGGTGCAGGTGCCTGCCTTCCCTGTGGCTCCAGCATCTTACCCTGCTATGGGCCTTTCTGTTACTGCCTTGGGGGTTCAGCTGAAGTGTTACAGACTGGATCAAACATCTTGCTATCTTCTATCTAGATTTTTCCTTTTCCCAGGAAAGATTTATTTATTGTTTCCTGCAAAGTAGGCAGTTGCGTACATCATAGGGGGCAAACCCTCCATTCTACAACATAATAAAACTCTAGGTCCCATCTCCCCAATTTCTGGATCTCAATGTATAAAGAGATGCTTTTGAAATATCTACCTTAAGTGACTAGCTCTTATAATGGAAAATCTGACTTTCAAAAAGATTGTTTCCAAAATGGGTAATAAGATACAGAAGGACAAAATCAGATGTTGATTTTTGCTTTCACTTTGCATTCCCTCTTTCTTAATTCTGGAGATGGCAGATTGATCCTTCTGACTTAGCTAAAAAGATCATATGAGAAAGAAAGTATGAATACATAAACTCTTTACAGTTGAAATTTCCACATTGATGCAATAATAATAAGAAGTCCCAGTAAATGAGCATCTTTTTTGTGTGCTTGTTTACCCCCTATATTATTCACAAATGGTCCTCACTATGGTCATGCCAGTTGGAAACAGACTCCACCCTGCAGAGGTCACATTGCTGTCCAAGCAGAAAATAAGTGGCAGCTGCCAGGTGTGTGGCTCAGGCCTAAAATCCCAGCACTTTGGGAGGTTGATGGGGGTGGATCTCTTGAGGTCAGGAGTTTGAGATCAGCTTGGTCAACAAGGTGAAACCCTGTCTCTACTAAAAATACAAAAATTAGCTGGGTGTGGTGACGCTCGCCTGTAATACAGCTACTCATCAGCCTGAGGCAGGAGAATCACTTGAACTTGGGAGGCAGAGGTTGCAGTGAACAGAGATTACGCCACTGCACTCCAGCCTGGTCAAAAGGGTGAGACTGCATCTGAAAAAAGAAAGAAAGAAAGAAAGAAAGAAAGAAAGAAAGAAAGAAAGAAAGAAAGAAAGAAAGAAAGAAAGAAAGAAAGAAAGAAAGAAAGGGCAGTAAATCTTATTGAAACATTCAATGATCTCTGCTATAAGATTATTTTGATAGTTTACAATGTATTTCCTTGTGATAAACTCTGGGGGAAGAGTATTCTAATTTTAACAATGATAGAAAAAACATATTTTTTTACTCCAATAAATTCGTTTTTTATTGGAGTAACCAAACACAGATTACCTGAAAAGCTTTAAAATCTCTGCATGAAGCAATACTTCAAAAAGTGTAAAGAATTTACATGTTTAAATAAATATCATTTTTTTTTAGTCATTAAATTGGCCAAACTTTTAAAATGCTTTTAAGTCAGTGAATCCAGCCACACATTGTCAAATTAAATTTTGTGAAAAATAATACACAATGATTAGCTCCATTATAAGAAAGTCTTTTTTTATTTTTTATCTTTTTTTTTAAATAGTTTGAGACGGAGTCTCGCTCTGTCGCCCAGGCTGGAGTGCAGTGGTGCGATCTCGGCTCACCGCAACCTCCACCTCCTGGGTTCAAGCAATTCTCCTGCCTCAGCCTCCCGAGTAGCTGGGATTACAGATGCCCACCATGCCCAACTAACCTTTTGTATTTTTAGTAGAGATAGGGTTTCATCATGTTGGCCAGGCTGGTCCTGATCTCCTGAACTCAGGTGATCTACCTGCCCCGGCCTCCCAAAGTGCTGGGATTACAGGCGTGAGCCACCCCGTTCAGCCAAGAAAATCTTTAAAATAGTGTTCAAAAATAAAAATATATTTTAACTTTAAATATTGGAATTTGATGAGTTTTAACATTTCATATTTTAGAAACAATTTACACAATTAGAATTATTGGGAATCCTTTTTTAAAATCCTAACCACATCCAAAGAAATAGTATCCCACAGAAGAGAAAAATCACTTGGGAAAAGCTTCAGGGGGGTACAGAGACCACACCCTTGTCCCGCAAAGCTGAGAGTCCAGGCTCAGGACTCAGGTCCAGTCCTGAGACTGGCACCTGCCTGCGAGCTGTGTTGCTTCCCCTCTTTGAGTCTCCACTTCTTTGGCATCTGTAAAATGAAAAAACTGGACAGGATGATCTAAAGGAAACTTCCATTTCTTAGGAGCATAATTATACCCCTCAATAAGCTATTTCACAACTTTTAAGTACGAGGCTTGCAATTGATCAGAAAAATAAAATAGAAATGCAACTTTTGGTGGTTTGATTAATTAAGTAATGAGCTTCTCTGACAGTGGAAAGTCAGAACCTGCATTTGGTGGTGGCTGAACCCTTGCACCCACTGGGATATTGTGCTGTCCACTCTTCCAATGGACTTTATTTTCTAAGGTGATGGACAGATGTCCTAGGTATAGCGTGACTGAATGGAGAAGCAGGATATCCCTAATTTATGCTTTTTAAAGATTTTTTTTGAATTTAAAATGCCTTTCCTGAAACAAGTCAATCTTTATTTTAATACATTTTCCAAATGTAGCAATAAAGAAGGTCAGAACTATTTTTTCAAGCAAAATTTGAGAAATAAGGACAGTTAGCTAGAGTTTAATGACAAACTTGCTGTTTCGAATGTGTGTGCCATCCCAGAGGATTCTATAGACACGTCGGGTCTGTGATTTGAGATGAAGCTGTTTCAAAAGAAGAGTGACAGGATCAAGCCAAGTGATATAGCCTGGGTGCCAATGCACAGGAGATTTCTTAAAGAAATGATAGTTTTAAAAAATGGTTCCTTTAGTTTACTTTTCAAATTCAGACTCTCTGACTCCACATGTAGTCCAACGAAAACCACAACTTTGTTCTGTAAAACTGCATTCTAAGCCAAGCCCTCCTCCTTTGAGAAACAGGATAGCATCGTAGTTGTGCCCACATAGTGGGGTCAAGACAATCTGGACGCTGGTTCCTCACTGAGTAGATGTGGGCAAGTTACTTAAAACCCGTCAGCTACAGTTTTCTCATTTATCACAAGAGGGACATAGGAGTCCCCACATTTTGGGTTCTTTTGTGGATGATAGGAGCCAATCCTTTAAAAACATTAAGCATAGTGATTGGCAGGTAATAAGTGCTCAAAATATGTGAGGTTTAGTTTTACTTTTTCATCTTTTAAAAAAATCTTTAAAGCATAGCTTGTAGCTTGTAAAAACCAGCAAAATAAAAACCATAATGATAATAATAATAAAGACTACTAGTGATCTAAATTACAGTATTCTTTTTTATTCTCCAAAATATTACCCAGAATGGGTTCAGACTTTCCTTGTGTGCCAATCAGGCAAATGTTCAAAAACCCGAGAAGCAAGCCAGGCCTTTCCAGGTAGTGTCTATCTCCCACCCCAGCCCAGGCAAGGAGCCGGAAGGGGGCAGAGCTGGGTTCTGTGAAACCCTCTGCTTGGCTCTCCAGGCACAGCTGCCACGTGCCACTATGCCTGACACTGATCCCAGACTCAGACTTCTCCACTGTGCAAATCCTCCTGCTTTCTTCTGTTACAAGGGCATGGCAGGATGCAAATTCTCTCACTTTGTGATAAAAAGAAACCACTCTGAAAAACCTCTGGCCTTGCAAACCTTGCTTCTTATTGTTCTGAATTACTCTGCGTTTCCGTCATTTTTTTCCACTCTATGCTCGTTATTTTCCCAGCAACACATTTTCCTCTGAATATCCTCTTTTTCATCCCACTTTAAAAAATTCAATTTAGACGCTATTTATTGAATGCACAAAAAAATGATGAGGCCTTGCCCCTGTTTTCAGGGGCTTAGAATGAAAATGAAAAAAGTAAAGAAGATACAGACATGAAACAAACAATGATCCTATGATACTCCAACTTCCTTTATGATTCTGCTGCACCACCAGGTGCTTGCATCAGGGTCTACTTTGTAATCTGCAAGTCAAGGATTAGGTCCTTTGCCAATATGATAGCCACTAGCCACATGTAGCTATTTAAGTTCTAATTAATCAAAATCAAATACACCTACAAATACAGTGCTTCAGTCACACTATCTGCATTTCAAGTGCTCAATATCTACACAGGGCAAGTGGGTCCCATACTGGACAGTGTAGGGAATATTTCTATTATTGCAGAACGCCGATTAGATGGTGCTGATCTAGGGAACTTTGACTTGTGTCATGATTTGCATTCGTGGAAATGCTCAGATTATTACATTAATTTTCATTCTACAAAATTCCTTTCAACGTTTTCTGAAATAATCTAGAATGCAAACAAATCGAGTGATCTTTTGAGCTACACATGACTGACCTACAGGAACATTAATACATGGGATATTTTAGTAAATGATTTGATTTGGTAAATTTTGAGTCATCTATAAAAGGTTGTTGTTGGAGAGAAATTCCAACTACATATGTAGAAAAAGTGATTTTATTTGAACATTATTGGCTTCAGAAATAATTCATATGTAAACAAGATAGTACAAAGTAGACTTCTGTGTGTGTGTGTGTGTGTGTGCGCGCGCGCGTAAGAGAGAGAGAGACGTTGATGATGTCAATGATGCTTTCTCATTCAGTGTATCAGAAATTTTCACTCAAAGGGATCTAACACCTGCCTACTCCAATATAAAGTAATAGTAACAACAATGAAACTGAATTACCATGCCCACCTCAACAGGTCCATTTGCTAGGAATAACAGTCTCACATCAGAATACAAATCAAGAGTTAGTAAAGGGAAAAATGGTGTGGTGAAAAAACCACTTAGACATTTTATTATTGCTTAAGATATGAGTAAGATTATTTTAAAAAGTAAAAGTCCAAGTGAGGTCCTCACACCTGTAATCCCAGCACTTTGGGAGACTGAAGTGGGAGAATCGCTGGATACCAGGAGTTAGTGATCAGCCTGGACAACGTAGTGAGACCCCATCTCTACAAACACCTATATATATATACACACACACACACACACACACATACACACACACACACATAAACAAAGCAAATACCAGACCTCTGCATTTTATCTATCCTGAACTTCCCCAAATGCTGTGAACTGCACTAGATCGTTACAGAATTTATATATGATGCAGACTCTGATATCAAAAGGTCGTATGCATATAACATTTAAATTGCCACTCTGTGTCAACAGATGCCGCTACAAAGTTCAGCAATGGCACATCTAATTTGATTAAGGTGGATGGGACACCACACAAGTTCTGACTTGTTCTTGGTACTTATTTAAGTAGCTGGCATTAAAGAAAACAAAATTCAAAAATAGTCTTTTCCCAGATGTGCACCATCCCCTCCCAACTCCCCATCCACCCAGGCAGCATCCCACCTTGCAAAGGAGTTCTCAAAATGTTTGCTAGTAGAGTTCATCGTGCCTCCCACGGACTTTAATCACTGCAGAACACTATTGGTTGATAAATACTGTTTAAAGTTCTTAACTCATTGTTTGAACCTCTCTGTAATCAAAATCTTTCTATGAGTTCTTCTTTGTCTTCCCAGGGTCAGGAATCTTTTCTCCTGGATTGTCTCAATGCAAAAATTGAAGTCACCTAAACTATTACAGATGCTTCAGCTTTTACACTTTGCTCCTAATTACTGCCAGATGCAATCTAATTAAACCCACCAGGTGTCTCCCCTCAGGTTAGAGTACCTCACAGAATCCTTGCTATGAATAAAATATGGAACAGCAGAATGCCAAACGTGTAATGAACACTTCATGAAGCAGTTGATAGGTAGGCTTAAAAATTTTTTGTTGTTGTTGACTATAATAGAAAGCGTGAGAATAAATTAACTCAGAATCGTGTAGGCAGTGATGTTCATGATGATTCTGTCATTCCATTGCTCCCAAACATATTTGTTGCTGCAAAGTTTCTGTTCTTCATTTAAATGAAAATGTTATTTACTTATCATGCTAAATATAACAATACGGCTCAAAAGTACCATGTGGGATTTTTCAAATACTATTTTATTTTCTCAAGGATATGCATGTAATAATTAATACTCTACCTGATCTTAAGTTATATGTAATTTTATTCAGTTTAATTTTTCATAGATGAAGCGTTGTTTGTTAAATGTTTAACATCTTACATTAAACCTTCTGTGTTAGTGTATTTGTATAATTATGATTCCATAAGCCTTCTTGCTTACTAGTGTATTACTATAGCAGCCATCAGACTAAAATCTCAGAATGAGACAATTACCATCTTAACTGTAACTTTAGCATGATATAATAACTATATATAGTTGACAAAGTGCTTATCAGAGTCCATGCATTTACATTTGAATTTTATTTGAACATTAATTTATAATATATTTAATTATTTGTTTCTTATGAAAAATGTTCAGTTTACTTTATAATATAAAATGCTATATGTACAGAAATATAATGAAATTATTAATATATTAACATAATATATTTGCATATGCAAACTAAGTTTCTCCTTTTCTAATTTGGATGATTTTTCAAAATAGCAAATTATTTTCAGAGTTAAAAATATAACTAGTTTAAAATAACTTAGCTATTATAATTAATTTTTATTAAGTGAAACTTAAAATTGTTCAATACCTTGAGCAAAAATAGAGCACAGATAGAAAATGTATTATGCCATTTATAATTCAAATATTACACAAGATTTCCCTATACTTTATGAATTTTTAAATGGATGTATTCTTAAGTTATAGTAATAGAAATATCTAAAAATTATAGATTTCTTTCCCTTTATCAGCAAAACAAGGATAAACTCACATTTAGTTACTAAAATAATACTAAACTTTTAAAAATAATACCAGATTTTCTTATATTTTATTATTAAATATGATAGTATGTGACTATCATTTGATATTATTATTATAAAATGCATCCATAACAAAATAGAGAAGTATCAGTGACTATCATTTCTAATAGTCACCTGTGATATTTCACCATTTTGTTATGGATGCATTTTAAAACAATATTTTTCTTATAATTATCTGCAACTATATATATACACTAACATTTATGTAAAGAAGAGCAATTTTACAATTAGCAATCCACAGCACAGGCCATCAGAATAATGTTATTTTTCTTCTCATTTTAGTGTTTTGGGCATATTTGATTTAAAAAGTTAATCTATATAACTATCACTTTACTGGCATATCTTAGGATAAAATCTCAAAGGCTCAATTATGAAAGTCTGTATTACCCTATGGTCAATTCCAAACATTCTTGTATATTCGATAATATTACTCCACAAATAAAAAGTCAATATATTGCAAAATAAACAACTAAATGAGGAATATATGAGCTTTGTGTGTGTGTGTGTGTGGCTATTCCTAGAATGTTTAATAATCAGGCTAGGTTGCGCTTTTGACATTTTTTCCCTGGACTTGCTAATACACACTTCAAGGTTGCAATAACTAGATTAAAGTAATAACATATCAAGTGTAGCTCCAGGCTACAGTTTTAGCTGACACAAATCATCTTTCACTGGACACGCTTTATAGTCTCTAACACAGATGACTTTGCTGGAAAAGTTAGTATTTGCCAAGATGGGGTTATATTTATATACTGTCATAAATGTGCAGCTAGTCACCACAAGTTTTTGAGTTTGTAATGCAGTAGTTCTGATGTAGTTAAAATATCTTCATTATATTTTTAAATCACATTAGCTTTAACCAGTGTATCCTACGAGAAAATGCTAGCTCATCTGCGTTCCTATTGGTTCCTGAGAATTTTTGGCTGAAGGCTAACAGTTTCATTTGCTCATTTAAAATAGTCCATTTGTCTTCAATTTAGAAAAGTTAAACTAGTAGTTTAAATGCAAAAGTAAGGAAACAGCGTATCTGGATGAATTATAATAGGTTGTAAAAAAGTGAACTCACATCATAAAATTGTGTATCCTGACTTTATAAAATACATACTTTACATAAAACTTTGATGATTGATTTTCAATAATAAGCTTTTGGAAATATCTGTTTATAAATATATAATAAACAGATCTGCATCATTGTCTATCTATACATCTTTAGAAAAACTAAAAAACAAGTCATGTTTGGAAGTTTATGATTTAATTGGTAGTGTTGAATCTAGGAAGAGCTACAAAGTATACTTGAGGAGTGTCAAAACCTAAGAGAGATTTTAACATAGGTACTTCTACTTCATAACAATGAAACACTTAGGGATGACATCATTATTTTCATGGGAAACAAATATTATTGACAATACGGTTTGCATGATTCTTCTCAAGAATATACGGTTGACTCTGTGGAATTACAGTAGCAAACAGTTTTGTGAGAAACTTCCAATTATGGCATTTTCCCCTCTCCCCATACCTGAATCACAAGGCCTTTAACATTTGGAAGAATTATGTTTATCTGACTTTAAAACACATTTTGCAGAGAAGAACATATTGAAACATATCAGAATGTGATAGTGAAACAGGATTTACCAAGAAATCATCATACCACATTTGATATCAATTGCTTGAATGATTTTGAAGCACAAAAACCAGACAGCTGGAATTTTGAAGGTATATAATACCTGTAAAAGTAAACATTATATATTTATGCAAAAACAACTATGTAAATACATATATACAAGGGTATTACCAGTTTGAGAGTCATACAGATGGTGAGAATTTGTATAGTAGTAAAATAGGTGATTTCGTTGTCTTAGAAAACAATATGCAATTTCTCATAAGGAACCATAACTGGCAAGTGGTCCATAAGCTTAGGGGTTCGCTTCCAACATTTATTTACATCATCTGAATCCTGAGAGTGATGCATGCTGGTTAGATACAAATTATTTTAAAATGAGCACTGTAATATGCAATAATAGTTATTTACAAAACATTACAATAGAAGGCTGGAAGCTACTTCACAAAAGGAAACAGTTATCTTTTAAATTTGTTTTTTTACTGCAGGCAACAGTGTAGGTGATTAACAGATGTAACGATTCCCTGATGAAATTTTGAATATATGAAAAATATTTGAGTTATTAAAGAAATATTAAGCACTTTATGTTAAGGGAAGTGTTTTTCTGAGTTCCACTCAACTTGTTTTCAAAATTACCTAGATCTGGGCCAATTCTAAAACAGGGTGCTAATACAAAAACCACGCAGGTAGCAATGCTGCCTGTTGTCATACTACTTACCTGGAAAAACAGTCTAAAAACTGGGTAGGGATTAGTCATTTCCTTTTGAGGATGGGGGAACAGTAGGCTATAATTCGTGGAGAAATAAAATGGGCTAGTTTTCAAGTCTGCTGATAATGTACAGTGCCTAAGCATAGCCCCTATATTTATAGAAAGAATAAAGACTAAATCAGTGGAGTGGCTTCTTTTACTATTTAGAACCAGGACATGAGCTAGAAAAGCTGGAGCCAGTGTGCCTGTCTTCAAGAGGTTTGGACATCTCTGATGCTTCCATGTGCATATGTATGTATGTATGTCCAATGTAGGTGTGCATGCCTGATGTCTGTCTGGCATGTGTATTTTGTGTGACAGGTGTATGTACATATATACATGTATCTCTACATAGTTGATACAATTTCAGTCTTATTCTTTGAGAACAGCATTTTTACTTGGGTTTGCCTTCGTTCTGCATTTCTGCAAGATAGATTAAAGACCCTGGATAACATATATTGTAAAAATAATGTAAGAAATTGTTACAGTTTTTAGAGCAAAGAGACAAGACACTAGTTTTGAGACAAACGTTTCACTTAAAATTGTCAGTTTTCAGGTCCTATTTTTCTCTCATTATCATGTAGTCTTCTAAATCACTTTTCCAGACCCCAGCTAATGACTTCTTGTCTTTGCCTTTTCTACATCAACCATTTCTCCTCATCTCAATTCTGCTACTTGTATTGCAATTGGCTTACTTACCTATTTTCCAAATAATTTTTCACTTATTAAGCATAGCTTCTTTTCTAAGACATCTTCTGTTTTTAGTGTTACATAAGCCTGTTCTATTACATTTGCTAACAGTTGAAAATCTATGATGGTATTAAAAAGGTAAATAAAAAATGGTAAAAACATCTTGTTCTCTATTCATTGTTAATATCATTTTCTAGTGTATTAAAACAGTGACTAAACATTTCAATTTGCAAACTTTTCTTAAGAAATCACTTCAGCCTGCTGGAATAACTGGTAGATAAGCTGTTACAGTTTTAGAAAGGTTGTTTTTAGTGTCATTCTAAGTCATTAATATGCTGTGATTACACGATTACACTTTCAGTTAGCAGGTATCAGATTTTACAAGTTTATTTTTTTACAAGTGATTTATTACTGAATTATGAATATGTTAGCAGGAAAATTGAACATTTATTTGTTTTCTTTTCTCCTTAAATTCTCTTTTAAAATAGGTCAGCATAGAAAGAATCCCTAAATGCTCAATGGTCACAAATTTAAAACAATATCAGAAATAGTAAGGATTTCAGGGTTATTAAATTTCTGTCTTCAGAATTGTGGCTTACTACGTAGACCCAGAACCAAACAACAGATGAAAAGGAGAGCAACAGCACCCTAAACAAATCAAAATAGCAATGTATTGCAACACCTCCAAATTACATTTCCAGTTTTACCTCGATTCCTTATTTTGAAATATGCTTAAATATCATTTCAGTTTTGCAAAATAGGTGTGCAATTTAATGATACTTGTAATGGTTTTCAAAATATCACATTAAAAATCACCTACCCTTCTGCAGTCTCGAGGATTGTTTCTTTCCCATTTCCCACTGTTAAACTAAATTTGATCTTGCCTAAAGGTGCAAGTATACTTATATGTGCAGGGACTTCAATAATTCATATTTTTGACATCCAGACATTATATGACCCACTGAATATTCTTAATTAGTTGGGGAAGGAGGCATCTGTATGGATTCACAAATTATTTTAAACATGCTTTTAAATATTTTAAATTAGAGCTTCCAATTAAAATTGTACATGTCACATTGTCTCATTTAATTCCACTGTTCTTTTTAGGAAGCACAGCCTCAGCTGAACAAGCCTCATTGATGTGAGCTGAGCTCAATTAGTTTCTGATGTTCTGCCAAATTGCCTCATTACCTGTCATACAAACACCACTGACACTTTTAAAGTGGAGCCCTTTGCATCCATATGATTGTCTTTAGAACAAAAATAATTATTCTCATTAGAGTAGTAAAAATAAGCATTTTGCTAATAAACAGTAAACCAATATATTTGTAATATAAATAATAGAATAAAGCAATGATGACACATAAATCAACTGTGTGCTTACACATACACCTATGTGCCCCTGTGGGCAGACACAAGCACACAGTGTTTTTAAATTATATAGTCTATGGGTCCTTCACGCAGTCCTCAGAGGTTGTTATTACAATTGCTTTGACCACTGGGTTTTCCATATTACCTACAATGTATTGATGATAAGAGAAACTAGGAGTTTTCCATTCTGTATATATTTGAATTTAAAATGTACTTCACCCTTGGATCATAAAACCTAGAGCCGAAGCATTCCTCACTGTACAGAAGGCTTACAGTGGCTTAAAATACACTTACACCACATTGTAGAAGAGAAAGTACAAACAACTACTTGAAACAATCTTTATTTGTAAATCTTTCATTAATGCTGTTGACCACTTCTCAAAATATTGACCCACAGGTAAAGAGTTATGTGGTTTTAACCCTTGCATCTTTAGCTTTTCTTTCTCCCTTGCCCTTTATTCATTGCCTTTTGCGTAGGGAAACAGAAGGACAGAAGGTTAGAATCTAATTAAGAGATAATGTTTTTTTCAAAGTTGGTCTATACACATGGCATGTATTGAAGCAGAAACCATTTTTTTTTTTTCCTGAATGGCTGGCAGAAGATCATTAATAGAGAGAAAAAAAAAGTTGCATTCCATTAACAGCCTCATGATACTATAAAATACTCTAGTTAGAAAAGTTTCTATTTGCCAGTGGCTTTCAACCCCAGCTGTATATTATAATCACCTAGAGGGTTTTTAAAAAAATACCTCTGCCTGGGCTCTACTGCATACCAATTAAATCAGAATCTTGGGGCTAGAGCTGGAGGCACAGGTATTTTGTAAAACCTCCCTGGCTGATTCTACTGCACAGACAGGGCTGGGACCCGCTGCTCCAAGAACTTCCACCTTACAGATTACAAATAATCATGGCACCAGGTGTGACCACTTGCCTTTCTCTGGGCCTTACACCTATTCTTTATTTTAAGCAAACTGCAAAGGACTCTTTAAAATTACCATGAACAAAATTTTATGTTACTTTAAATATATTGTTGGATGTGTCTATATCCCTGGAATTTGTATTGACATATTTATGAGTCTTGTTTCATTTTGTGATGGAATTTAGATAATCTAAGGAACTCAGTATTTGTGTAACTAAAAAATATATTATCTTAAATTTCTACTTTAGGATGGAAGAATCCTTTTTGTCTTGTGTAATATGAGATTAAATGTCAGAAATCTTAGTGTTGCCTTGGATACAAACCTGGGGTAATTATTAGAGGATCAGGCCATCTGAATGTCTCTCCCACTCAAGTTGTATGTTGATCTCATTCCCCATGCATTGTTATCAGTGTTCCTGGAAATGTGAATAACCTGGAGTCTGCAAACACTGAACAACAAGCCTTTCTGGAAAGGAAATTGGCTCCTGTGCTATAGGGTTCATGCCATCAGCAAATACCACTGCACAATTTACTTTCAGCACCCTTTCTACTTAGCAGAGGCGGTCTGCAAACACACAAAGAGGTTACAAGAATAATATATTGACTGACAAATGCACCGCAATCAGCATGGCATGCAGTGTTCTTACCTTCCATGCCTCTAAATCAGTAATTCTTAAGGTGGGCAGTTCATCAGAGTCTCTGGAAAGGGCCTGGGAGACGCAGTAGCAACGTAGAAACAAAGCAATGGGTTTCCGCGTTAATTGTATTTGGACTAGTCTCACTATTTAACTTAATTTTTGAACTTACGGCCAATATTAGAGGAGGGCATACTATTTCCTGTTAACGAAAGGGTCAGGAGATGAACACGTTCACTCATTTGAAACAGCACTCTGGGTCAGATGATTCCGGAGAAGGTTGTCCTAATTCAGGGTCTCCTGACCTTGGGCACTACTGACATTTTGAGAAGGATGACTCTTTGTTGTGCAGGGCTCACCTGTGAATTGTGGGATATTTGAGAGCACCCGTGGCATCTACACACCAGATACCAGTACCACCCTCGCACATGACAACCAAAAATGCTTCCAGATGTTACCGAATGTCCCCTAGGGTGCAAACTGGTGCCTCTCACGCCCCATGCCATTGAAAACTACACTTCTAATTCAAGTCTTGGTATCTGATTAGTCTATTTTATCATGCAAATACATGTTTTCAATTTCCTAGACAAAGGATATTCATGATGTTTCAGACAATGACAGAGAGCAGGGGTTATGCAGTGAATTTCAACCTGGTGTCGGTTTTCTCAACACAGGGTGAGTTGCGTTTGTGACAGTGGTTCTTGACCAGATCATTGACCATTATTTCTCCCATTCTTTGCGTTACAGTGAGCCACTTACTACAATTCCCATTGTGTCAGTTTTGTCCTCCGTATCAATACTATGCTACTTTGCCAGACACTCTTCACGACCCAGAGATGATGGAAAGTAAGATTCGATGATACACCGCTCCGCTTTGTAGCTAACTTCACAGTGAGGACACATGGGCTGGGAAAGATTTTTCCATGTCCAAATCAGAATAATGAGGGCATCAGAGAATTTTAGAATCTTAGAGGCCTTTTAATAGAGATATCTTTATTTTATATGTTAAGAGACAGCGGCACAGGTAATTCAAATGACTTGTCAATGTCTCTCATGAGGAGTTGGTGTTAGAACTCAGATTAAACATTTCCAAACCTTCTTACTCAGTCCACTTTTCATTTTATTGCAGTTTGTTGCCTTTCCTAATGCTCTGAATGTCATATATATCACTATAGTGATTGCTAAAGAAAACAAAGCTCTGAAAGCAAATCCCAATTCTGCAATATTTGTTATTTATGCTAGGCAGTTAAGATATTTTCCCTGATGCTCATATCTGTCTCAATTGGAACTTAAGAGACCAAAATTAGCCTTGTGAATTATTATTTCTAGAAATAATGTCATGTGTAAGGTTAGTATACATTCACATAGTTTAGCTAGCTGGTAAAGGACTTCAAAATTCTGTTTAACCTCCTATTTATAGTGCTGTCATTGGATATTATTTTGCTTTTCTGATAAGGTAAATAATAATAAAATAATTATGAGAGCAAAATAAATTTTCAGAAAAGACTGACATTAACACTTTGAGATTTTACTAGAAATCCTGTGATTTTTTTCCCCCATACACATCTTAAATGCAAAGCCAACCCTCAGAGTATATTTTCCATTTATTAATTAACAATGGTCCTCTTCATTTTTCATCTCTATACCCTCTGTTGCCTGTCTTGGAATAATTTCACTGCACCTAAGCACATTTATTAGAGCAGATAGAAGGGGGAGAGAGAAAGACAAATTCAGTGAAGTTCATTTTTCTATTCTAAAGCAGGTCCTGCAAGATCTCAAGAGATTTATGCTGCTTTGCACTCCATCTGTGATTGCTGTGCCTCTCAGTCCCTTGAGAGCAACTACAATGCCACTTGGTTTTAAAGTTAGTTTCAGCAAGTTTTTGTCGCATAGCTTCTTTCACCTGCAAAGTGATCACCTCCCTCTCCCTCTTCCTCTCTCTTCCTTTCTCTTTCTCTTACTATGTTAAAAAAACACATACATGTATATTCATTTCACTTTAAATTTTATGCATAATGACACCATCCTTAACCCCAAGCTAATGAGAACACTTGATCCAGGTCACATAATTCTCCCCAACTTGCTAAATGAATTCTAACCATGTCTGTGTTTGTAAGTTGGCTATTTTTAACTCAGTGTACATTTTCTCATTGAAACTACATATATATTGTAACTATGTATTTGCCTTTTTGAGGATAATAAATTAAATGTGGCAAGTGTCCTTACTGCACGCATTAAGAAACAGGCCCATTTAGGCCTCTTCAAGATGAGACTCGAAATTCTACTTTGAGGCTAGAAATTCACTGTAGTCTTGGGGACACCATGTTGTGAATAACCCAGGTGATATCACATGGGTATGGCACTTCCCTAGCTTATGCCTCAGCCCAGACATCTTAGAGGATACAGTCTACTGGGCAACCTGGATTTTTATCCTGCAAATGCTTATAAATTGATATCATGTTGCAGAAATTAAATGGATTGGAAGAAGACTCCTTTTAAATTATAATGGTTTGGGTTAATAATGTAATAGGCATAACACAGTAATAGAGAGTGGGCTAGTAAAAAAAAAACAAACAAGTTTTGATGGGTGGTGCTTGCTACTTTCTATGGTGTAAATATTCCCACCAGAGTCATTTTCAAGCTACCAATGTGATGTCACTGAACACGAGGTTGAGAAGAGACATGTAGAATTGGCTGAGGTTGAGTGGCTTGCATCCAAGAAAGAAGCAGAGGAGTAAAATACGGCCTAAGATGAGCTAGTGCAGGCTGCTCCCCAGCGGACTGGCGTCTAAAGTGGGCAATTACGGTAACTGCAACAGAGCCAGGTTCTCCACAGCCTTGCAAATCAAATCATTTTCTGAGGATCAGCACCTTTGTCGTCATCTATAAATTTGTGAGATATGAAAAATCTCAGGCATTTCTCCCATACTTAATCGGAATCTGCATTTTACAAGATTTCCAGGTGATTTACTACAAATTACATTTTGAGAAGCGCTGGTCTACAGAGTTATCCCATTCTAAGGGATCTGGAATCTCTGGAAGGGAAAGCCTCGTCCCATCCATTTGCCCATGTTCTGCTCTAGAGCCTTCGCTCGGCATCACCGTACAGGATTCATCGTGTCAAAAGGACATGTGCCCATCCCCTTTGCTCAGGTCAATGTGTGCATATCTCTAATTCAGTGACTTTGCCAGTTGAACAATTATGAGATTAGGACTCATATCTGTTGGACGAGAAAATTCTTTTTTATTCATAGCTCCAAAGGGGAAAAAAGGGTTTTTATTTAATGATTATTCCCTCTTTGCATTTTCTTCAGTTTTTATAAATTAGCCAACATTTTGCCGCAGTCAGGGACAGGATGCATAGACATAGCGGGTACAGTCAAAACCTGATGTTTGCTGGGCAGAGCGGGGCACTGTTTCTGGCAGGGCACCACAAGCAAGGCATCGCAGCAGAAAGACCCGCCCAGGGCAATAAGAAGGCTAGGATGAGGGTCTTTGAAAAAAACATGTTTCTTTTCTCTGTCTCCAAGGGAAGTCTTTTTTTTTTTTTTTTTTTTTCTGTACTGAATGTCAACTATTCTCTGCTCCATTCCTGAACTCTCAGAAAATGGCTCAACCCTTCCCCTCTCTCCAGAATCTCCTTCACGTGTGCCCCTCTTCCTTCCCCCCTACTTCCCACCTGGATATCTTCTTCCATCATTTAGATCTCTTCTCTTTTAGATCTTTTGTGTCTCACTATTCAAGGACCCCTTAGAGAGGCAAAGGTGATACTGTTGAAAATATTTCCATTATATTTAGGGCACTGTAGGTTCATCTCAGCTTTGACACTTACTAGCTGGGCGTCTTTGCGTAATTTTTTTTTTTACCCCTCTAAGTTTGTTTCTTCATCCCTAAAATGGTTTTAATAATTCAGAGCCAAGATATCATAAGCTTCAAGCTTTTAGCAGTGCCTGGCATATAATAAAACCTCAAACAGAGTCGCTTTTCTTATTCCTACATTATATTATTTAGTACATGTTTAACCCTGGACCAAAACTGTTCTCTTAAAAATCATCAAGGATCTGCAAGTGATCAGATTCATTGGGCCTATCCCAGACTACAGTCTGTTGAAGCATTTTATACCTTTGATATACTTTCCACACAAATGTCTCCCCTTCCACATTTGTTATCATTGTTGATTACAATTTGTTCTCGCTGCTGCTGACAAAACATTTTGCTCCTTTCTGTATGCTTAAGGAAGGTTACTCTTGAATCAGAACTCTCTTATTTCTCAGATTGAGGCAATTAATTCCTCAGAAGACCACAAATGAGTGGAAAGATTATAAAAACTGGTGTCAAACAAATACTGGTTCTGCTACTTACTGCCTGAAAGTAATTTAAACTCCCTGAACCTCAGTTTACCCTTGATAAAAATTATCTATGTAGAAGCATCTTGAAGGTTAAGAGATAAAAATTATTATGTGCAAATACTAAGCATAGCATCTGCAAATACTCAATAAATGGTTTGTCCTTTCTCCTTTTCTGTTTTATAACTCACGCGCTGATTAATTGTTTCACTTTGTGATGGTGAAAAAAACACTTGGATTCTAGTAAGTCTACATTCTTATTTTTAGTTCTACAATGATCCCTATTGACACTTATTTATGCCACATTTAACCATGAGCTATTGTTATTAATGACAAATATCTGCTTGGTAGAGTCATTATATTTAACATTCGAAAACAAAGTTTGTGTCTCAACTGCTATGTATTGCTTTTATAAATGTGTTATCTTTCTTCATTTAAATCCCATAAAGTGCTATGCTTTGTGAAAGTGCATTTGTTGATAGCATACCTACCAAAAAGATAGCATTTCAGGAGAGTATATAAAAATAGACATTCCTAGAAAGGAAGCATTTCAATAGATAATGGAAAATACTAAAACTGGAAATTACATCGTTTTGATCGTAACACAATGTACAAGTCCCCTTCAAATCAGTGTCTTTGGGTAATTTTAAACCTCTATGCAAATAAGATCTACTGAATCATCTAAGAATCACCTCAAATGATTCCTTAATTGAAAACTTTAACTATGCATAAATGTTTCAGTATAGTCTTAATGGTAAAGTCCACTGTATTTGACTGATGTACTTACTTTGAGGTGCTATATTAACATGAACTCAAAGTTCTTTGTAAACGCATTCTGTGTTTAGACGAGAAAGATATCACAGGCTTTATTTTAACATTATTGTAAGCAAGTTGTTTTCATAAATGTGTGCTTCTGACCCTGAAACATTCAGCTCCCTGGAACCACAGGGATACTTGGAGCTGGAGAACTGACTGGAGAGCCAGGACACACTGGTAAAGAATTTACAATTATTTCTCTGTGAATTCATTGTCTCAGTCAAAAATCATGCCAGGTCTATGCGAAGTACTGAGGATATCAAAATGAGGAAATATGTTCCTTGTCCTCAGGAAATTCACATTACACAGCCCAAGGCCAAAATCACATGGTGAGACACTTGAACTTCAAATGGAAGAATATGTCAATGATCTGAGGTTGTCGGGTATGGAGTCTTCGTGTGTGGATATCTCTGCCTCACCCAGAAGATAATCAGCATGTCAGGCGACCTGTGTGTATTGATAAGCACGTTGCACTGGGAAGGCTGAGGAAGGTTATGGTAAGTGGAGACTTGTGGTCATCACACTTTAGACTTGGAGATTGAGATACCAGAGAGTCTCCTCTGCTGTCCAGGACCCCACAGTTACTGAGAAATAAATTTGGGGACCAAACACCAAAGTCTAACAAACTCATTAATCAAAGCACTACATTCTTATTACATTTAGGATGATTCATAGAACAGAACTTCAAAAACACCCCATTCTCTCTGAAAGTTGAAACTGAAACTCCATCACGAAATCTAATACAATTAAAAGTGGTGCGATCACTCTTTAAAAAAAGCAATGTGTATGTGCCATGCACAAGAAGCAGCTTTTAGGTTGGTGAAGTGAAAATAGCCTGCTTGGGTTTCTCTGTTTAAAAGGTATGAGGTGAAGTAAACAATAGATATTGGGAAGGAAGCTGTAAAATATATTTTTATAATGAAGCAATATTCCCCTCACTCAACAGGGCCACTTTCTGCCTTTGCCCTCATTGGTAAATTGTCTCGCTCAGCCCCATTGCCCTCCCTGCTTCTTTCTCTTGCCCATTGCAGCCTCGGTGGCCATGAGTTTGTCGCAAAGGTCTTTGGTCACTGCGGTGGCAGCTCTGTCTGACACCATCTTGGCACTCTGCTCAGATATGAGGCTTTCTCACCTGTTGCTTTCCAGAGGGAGATCTTGGGAAAAGACTGTTTCCCATCAAACTTTCTGGATTCAAT
The DNA here is from genome assembly GCF_047675955.1 of Chlorocebus sabaeus. Classification (NCBI taxonomy): domain Eukaryota; kingdom Metazoa; phylum Chordata; class Mammalia; order Primates; family Cercopithecidae; genus Chlorocebus; species Chlorocebus sabaeus. Next base: position 131,225,976 of record NC_132910.1, on the reverse strand, counting down.
GACAAGTTTTTTTTTTTTTTTTTTTTTTTTTTAATTAATTGAAATTCTACGTTTTGTTGACTGGGATTCCAGCAGCAACTTGCAGAACTCTGGTGAATGGATTCATGCGTGAAGCTGAACCCGCAGAAATTCCAGAAGGCTATATTCCAGAACATTGGGAATCCTATAAGCATCCTGTGTCAAGATGGATGGCCCACAGTTTCCAAGACCATCCTGAAAATAATTATGAAAGGGCAGTGACTGTCCTTCAGATCGAAGCCAAAAAGGCTGAATTACAGTTAAAGGAGCTAGAAGTACGAAGATTAATGCCTGACAGAGGAGATAGGCCTTGGTATGAATATCTGTTGTTAAGGCAGTTATTGAGCCTTCTCCAAAAGCAGCTACCGAAAATTAATCATTCATTTTTCTAAATACAAGGTATATTTCCTTTAGTGAAAAATAAATTGTAAATATATTCTCTATTTTTCCTCTCTGATGAATAAAAGAGCTTCTTCCATTGCTCTGTTTCTCAGTGTTGGTTTGGATTAAGACGCTTGATTTGGGGGTTTTGGCTTTCTCTTTCAGGTTTAAAATATGCTAATAAAAACTGGAGAAATAGGAATTTGTGAATTCCAAAAGTTGTGGTAACTGTGAAAGGTTAACATTAATCTGACAAATGGAAATTTGGAAGAGAAGTATAATTATGTTAAGTATCTGTAGCTGTAATAGTTTTTAATATTATAAGCTATTTAATTATAATATTTAATTATATTATATTTAATTACAATAGCTTATAATACAGATTATAAGCATCTGTGTTATTGAGAAGCAACTCAGGATTTTAAGTTCCATAAAAACTTTGAACCAACTATATAAAACATTAACACTTTAATAAACAATTTTCAGTGAAAAAAAAAGAAGTGGTATTCTAAGATTACAAAGTGAATCAGCAGTCTCCCTATTTTGGAATTTGATGGATCAATACAATCTAAAATACCATTTAATGATCAATGGGCATTGCCCATTTGTGGTATGTGGGAAAGGCAATCAAGAAATGTAAAAACCAAACTCAAACCACTTACTGACACCGTAATGTCATAAAAGGGTACACTTTGCAACACAAAACATTAAAAAGTATATAATCTTCAAATAGAGGAGCTTTTAGAAAGTAATTTAATTTGTAAAAAAATCTCCTGGCTAGACTCAGTGGCTCCTGCCTGTAATCCAGCACTTAGGGAAGCTAAGGCGGGAGAATCGCTTGAGCCCAGGAGTTCGAGACCAGCCTGGGCAACATATGTCTCTACAAAAACAAAAACAAAAACAAAAAAAACTTCTCATGTGCTTTCTTGTTCTTGATCTGTATGATGCATATACACACAGGTCCATAAACGAGCTTGTAGGAACCTTTGACTTAGATCATTTAGAGATGTACTCTGGAGCCTCTGTGTGCACATGGGAATTCAACCTTTTGAGGGGGACTTTCTGCCTGTACCTCAGAGCCAGCCTGCTACTACTGCAAGAGGGACAACTATCTCAGGGTACCTATGTGAGTACGCTGTTGTGATGCTGCTGGAGGAGAAAGCATCCTGTTTTCCTTACTCCACAGCTGCTGCTCCAATTCAACTATAGCAGCCACTTTTCCCTTTGTAAAGCAAAGCTGCTTCCATGTGGGCCTTAGGAGAGGTGTAGGTTAAAAGGATAAAGAGGCTGCGGCAGGGGAGGTTTTTTTTTTCTCTTCATACCTTGAGAATTATCATGATCTGGTTCAGAGAAGGATCGTGCCTGTGTAAAACGTTTAGATGAAACTCACACAATAAAATATACATTTAATTTTCCTTGTAAGATAGCTAAAAACGTTCACTTGCATGAATATGTAAACGCTTTTTTTGAACATGTGCATTGCACTTCTTTAGCACACTACATCTCTGAACATGCTTCACCTCATATGAGAGACACAGCCGGGCATTTTGGGAAATTCTTTTAAATGTTCCGTGATGACTTTTCAGGCTGTAGATTTTGGAGAAAGAGAATTTCTCCAGTGCCAAACAGCATGTCTATTATGCGTCATTGATCCCCGTAAATGTAGTTTTTGTCTTGAGATGGATGACTGTAAACTTCTCCAAAGTCATCTAAGTAACACGGAAAATCATTAGCATCTCAAACAGGCTGTTCAGACCAAAATGTTTTGCATTACTTCTGTCCACATTTGCCAGCCCCACTGTTTTACTGCTCGATGCACAAGAATAGCTGTCTGCAGCACACCCACTTTCAGTGCCTCTCAGACACAGATTCCCATCAAAGTGAAATAGAGTAGGGCCAGAGTGAGATGCTGTGACTTGGATCAGTTCTCCATGGTTTCCTGTGCACAGAGTTGGAGGAGTTTTGTAGATTTAGAACTATCACCCCCAGCACTGCTCGCTAACTTTTGAGATTCCCATTTCAGGATACACAGTTGTGGGGGTAAAAACTGTAGGAAGAGATGAAGGTGCTCTCCAATGCTCTGGAAAGAATCGTTTCTTTTCCTAGAGTTGTTTATGGGGAATACCAGGGCCTAAAAGTGTGCAGTGATGGTGGCTGCTACTCCTTTTCCCTCCTTGGCCCTCCTAATAACATATTACTTTGGATCAACCAGTGAAATTGATGAATCGTTCATTCATGTAAAAGTATGTCTTGGCTCCTCACTTGAAGCCAGGCACAATGCTATTGCAGACATTGTAAGTAGGGTGGTCAAATTAGGGAGATGAGATGCTGTTTCTCATGGAGCTTCCCTGCTAACGCGGGCAAGAAAGCCAAGAAACACACAGAAAAGCAAGCAGCAGATGATTTCAGATGGCGGTGGGTGCCGTGGCTGGCTGGGTGATGGTGAGAATAGAGAGTAACTGAAGGAGCTGGTGTTATAAGAGAGAGGACAAGATCAGAACGCTTTCCCAGAGGCCTGACAACCAAAGCCTGAATCCAACGGGATGTCTAAGTGTATGGCTCAAGTACAAATAAAATCAACTGTGAAAATCCCAAGGCAGGAAAAAGCAGAGTTTTGAAGAAAATGAATTACGGCGACATTGGTCTAGGCCAGTTAGACCATAGCAGTAAGAAGTGAGGTCGAGGGGAGAGGCAGGAAGAAGAACCTGGCAGGGTCTTTTTTTTTGGTTTTGAAACGGAGTCTCGCTCTGTCACCCAGGCTGGAGTGAGTGGCGCGATCTCGGCTCACTACAAGCTCCGCCTCCCGGGTTCCCGCCATTCTCCTGCCTCAGCCTCCCGAGTAGCTGGGACTACAGGCGCCACCACTACGCCCGGCTAATTTTTTGTATTTTTAGTAGAGACGGGGTTTCACCGTGTTAGCCAGGATGGTCTCGATCTCCTGACCTCGTGATCCGCCCGCCTCGGCCTCTAAAAGTGCTGGGATTACAGGCGTGAGCCACCGCGCCCGGCCTCTGGCAGGGTCTTAAAGGAACTGATGACCACTTGACTTTTCACCTCATCTTCATCCTTTCCGGGTGAGCATTGTGGATGCTATGGAGATAGAGACAGATACACATGCCCAGGAATCCATAGCACCTACAGTTAACGGAGAGAGGAAATTCCTTTCTCTTCCTTTCCCCCCTCCCAAATACAGATAGAATTTGTCTGCTGGAACTTGGAATCTCCTAGCACCACCCTAAGTACAGTTGTCTTTATTTTTTTTTTCTCTGTATTTTAAAACATCAATTGGGGTTATTAAGATTAATTTTATACAACTGTATCATGAGAGAATGTAATTTTTTCATTTCATTGTTATGCTCACTAATGGGAATTGTGACATTTTTGTTCAGATGTCTTCCCCTGTAGCTTGTTTATTTGAAAATCTTCATTTAGTGCTGTCAGAAGCACCAAGATAATACTTAGGCCTTTTCTGCTGAGCAAATATTGCATCCACCACATCCCTTCTGCTATCGCTCCTGTCGTGTGTTTTGAGGAACATAACATTAAATCAATGTTTTTAACAAAAGTAAAAGTAGTGTATATTTAGCTCCGTGTGTTGAGAAATAATTCAGTGCCGAAGACCCATCAAAGATGTCAGCAGAGTTCAACACATATTTTTGTTAACGGATGTCTAGAACAGAATAAAATATGTCTGTTGCATAAAGCTTTTCATAGCATATTTGAATTATTTTTCTTTGCTAAGTGGGGTAAGAATCATAATGTTTAAAGTAATTGTTTTTAGTATCTCAATTGTTTCACACAAAAAATAAAAATTTGGAGTCATCACCTTAAAAATAAAAAGTGACCCAATGTTGTCATATTTGACAATCATCATCTTGGATTTCCTTGTTGAATATCTAACATTGTATTTTTTTTTTTATTTTTGCTTAAAAGCTTTTTTTTTTTTTTTTTTTTTTTTTTGGTTGTTTATTTTAAGTGCCTCTTTTAGAGATACAAGTGCTCAAATTATTTCAAATGTTACCTGAGGGATTCCCTCCTCAGATTTGGGAAGAATTCAAAATGACATTGAGCATAACTCCTTGGCTATATCCAAAGCATAAAAAATTCCATTTTATTTTTAATATGCCTCAGTGCATTCAAAATAAAGCCTTTAACATTTCAAATGCATAAGTGATGAGAACTTACTCTTTAGTACACTAAGTCCCAAACTTTGATGGCCCAAGGATTTTAAAATTCCTAAAATGTTACTGTAGTCACCAAACACGAGAAAAGCATAGTAGGTTAAATTTATATTTAAAACATTTATGGCTGTCCTTGTAATTAAGCAAACAAGTATATCATAAAACCTTTAACTCTCTTATGGGTGAAAAGAAGGTTTGTAAATGTATGTCCTATTTAAACACAAATATTTAAAATGCTGTATGTGAGAGGATTATATGAGGTGAGGGTGTTTCGCAGGTCTTTGAAATCTGCCTTTTGTTTGGGTTTTAGGATAAAATTTTGTTTAAAATATTAATGATCATTTATTTGGGAAAAATCCCAATTTACAACTAATGTTATAATTTAAATTAATGTGTCTTAAAATGCAACTGACCTTTACCTAGTAAATTATGAATGAATTCATAACCACTGCTATGGTTCATTGCCATTTTATAAGGATAGAAGCAAGTGCTGGAGGAAAATATGATGACTAACAGACTGCTTTGAGAACGGAATATTTTAATAATTGGGGTTTTCTAGCCAAATAAACTGTTGCTAGAGATCATTTATATTTCAAAATATGACATTGAAAATCTTCCTGACGTCTGTTATCCCCAGCCCTTGGGCCGATATCTATAGGCACCAGGTAAGTATTTGCTGAAAGCATTGCAGGGTTGATTCCAGCCCTGAAACTGTCACATAGGTGTGCTGTGAGTGCTCCTCCTGGGAATGTGCTCTTCAAACTAGCACAGAAAGAAGTATGACTTTCTAATCCAAAATCAGATTTCACCATTTACAGAAGATTCGAGAAATTCTGTTTGTATTTAAATCATCCTCATCCCACCCTCAAGCCTCGAGAGAGATGAGAAAAGTATACTATGTGCCAGCCCTCAGATGGGGAATGCTTTTATTCAGAACCTTGTTCCTACCTTCCTTCAGATGGAGACATATCGCACTGCACGTTTTGTCTTATATTATTTTGAATATATTAATTGTCAGTTACGCATAATGATCATATACTACTAGCCCATAGATCCCATGAGGACAGGAGGCATGTGGATTGTATTGATTAGTGTGTACATAGCACCTGGCACATACCTGACACAGATTAGAAACTCACTATGTATCTCTCAAATGAATTAATGAATATTAAGTATTGAATTAATGAATAGTGAAAACCAGGCAGTAAGAATGTTTTAGTAGCTGATATTTATTAAATTAGGTTTTCCTAGGTAGCTCACGGCAGCAAAGCTAATTACAGTAAGTCTTCACTTAACATCATTGATAGGTTCTTGGAAACTGTGACTTTAAGCAAAACAACGTATAATGAGAGCAATTTTCCCATAGGCTAATTGATATGAACAAGATTTCCGTTACTAAGGCATATTTCTGGTCTCCTTCTAAATAAAAACCAAAACATTTTTCATATAAACATTTAAATAAATGTGAGCTGGACATACATTCAAGAAGGATTAAGCAAAACAAGTAAGATAATTATTCACCACTGTATACCAGTTCAGGGTCCCAGGTGGCTGGAGCCCACCTGGGCAGCTCATGACAACAGGTGTGACCTGCCCTGGCCAGGATACCCTTTCACTCACCCAGACTCACCCTCACTCACCCACACACTCACCCACACATTCACACTCACCCACACACACCCACATACACTCACTCACCCACTCATCCACACACCAACACTCACCCATACACACCCACACACACCAACACTCACCCTCATTCACTCTCACTCTCACACACTCACCCACACTGACCCCCCTCCCACACACCCTCATTCACTCTCATACTCACCCACACACACACCCTTACTCATTCACTCTCAAACTCACCCACACACACGCACACTGACCCACACTGACCCACACTCACCCTCACTCACCGAGTCACACCCACACCCTCACTCACACCCACACACTCACACACCCACACACTCACTCAAACTGACACACACACCCCCTCACTCATTCACTCTCACACTCACCCACACACACCCACACTGACTCACACCCTCAATCACCCTCACCCACACACCCACCCAATCACACGCACCCACACTGACACCCACCCACCCTCACCCACACTCACCAACAAACCCACCCAATCACACTCACCCACACCGATGCTCATCCTCACCCTCACCCACACACCCACCAATCACACCCACACTGACGTTCACCCACCCTCACCCTCACCCACACTGACGCTCACCCTCACCCTCACCCACAAACCCACCCAATCACACCCACCCACACCGATGCTCATCCTCACCCTCACCCAGAAACCCACCCAATCACACCCACACCCTCACCCACACCCTCATGCTCACCCTCACTGTCACCGTCACTCACACACACTCACCAACACACCCTCACCCACACTCACCAACAAACCTACCCAATCACACTCACCCACACCGATGCTCACCCTCACCCTCACCCACAAACCCACCAGTCACACTCACTGAAGTTCACCCACCCTCACCCTCACCCAGAAACCCACCCAATCACACCCACACCCTCACCCACACCCTCATGCTCACCCTCACTGTCACCGTCACTCACACACACTCACCAACACACCCTCACCCTCACACACACGTTCACCCTCCCCCACACTCACACTCACCCAGACTCACCCAGTCCCCCTCACCCTCATACTCATCCGCATTCACCCTCACCTACACTCACCCCATCTCACCCACAATCACCCTCACCCACACTCACCCAGTCCCCCTCACCCACAATCACCCTCACCCTCACTCACCCAGTCCCCCTCACCCACAATCACCCTCACCCTCACTCACCCAGTCCCCCTCACCCTCAATCACCCTCACCCTCACTCACCCAGTCCCCCTCACCCTCAATCACCCTCACCCTCACTCACCCAGTCTCCCTCACCCTCAATCACCCTCACCCTCACTCACCCAGTCTCCCTCACCCACAATCACCCTCACCTACACTCACCCAGTCCCCCTCACCCTCACACTCATCTGCATTCACCCTCACCCTCACTCACCCCATCTCACCCACAATCACCCTCACCCACCCTCACCCAGTCACTCTCACAGTCACCCACAGTCCCTCACTCACACTCTCACCCAGCCACACTTCCTCCCGCTCACCTGTATTCGCCCACACCCATTCTCACATCCACACTCACCCGCACCCACAATCACTTTCACTCACCCACTCACCCACACTCCCTCCTGCTCACCCACACTCACCCACATTCACCCAAACTCCCTGCCGGTCACCCACACTCACCACACCCACTCACACACTCATTCACACTCACCCACATTCACCCTCACCCACATTCACCCAAACTCCCTCCTAGTCACCCACACTCACCACACCCACTCTCACACTCACACTCATTCACACTCACCCACATTCACTCACACTGGGACCCTGAGGATGTACCAGCTCAAAGGGCTAAAGGGCACATCTTTGGGATGTGGGAGGAAACTGGAGTCCTTGGAGAAAAGCCACACAGGCTGAGGGAGAAGGTGCAGATTCTGCACACAACGGGGGCCTGATAGGTAGCAGCTGTTTTCTCTGCACCATTATAGCAAAACGACCCTGCAGAGACCAATGTGATTGTTAGACCGGCAGTGTAACGAAGTGGGTCTCTTCCTAAGTGGGTCTCACTCACAGAGATGCCATTAAAAATTATTCCTGGCCAGGTGCAGTGGCTCACACCTGTAATCCCAACACTTTGGGAGGCCAAGGGGCGTGAATCACCTGAAGTCAGGAGTTCGAGACCACCTTGGCCAACATGGTGAAACCCCGTCTCTACTAAAAATACAAAAATTAGCCGGGTGTCGTGGTGGGCGCCTGTAATCCCAGCTACTCGGGTGGCTGAGGCAGGAGAATCGCTTGAAACCGGGAGGTGGAGGTTGCAGTGAGCCAAGATGATGCCACTGTGCTCCAGCCTGAGCAACAGAGTGAGGCTCCATCTCAAGAAAAAAAAAAAAAGAAGAAAGAAGGAAAGAAAAAAGACTCCTGACTCCCGGCCTGCTGCTCTCACTCTTGGAATAGAGTGCTGTCTCCTTTACAGGATGTGAGGAGGTGTGAGGGAGGGTGAAAGGAGTCATTACCTGAAGGACCCAGGGTCTCCCAAGACTAACACATCTTTCCTGGCTTCATGATGCCATTAGAGCCAGAACAAAGCTTTTACTTTTTTTTTTTTTTTTTTTTTTTTTTTTGGAAGGCAGTCTTGCACAGATCCAAACTAGGTGGAAAAATGCGTAAGATTTTCCCACTTTCTCAAAAAATGTCATCACTAGTCCCAAATCAGTTAACCCTTTGCTCACATAAAATGCATTTGTACTCCTTAAATGCATGAACAAATCAAGATTCCTGTTAAATCTAAGAACACATAAGAGTAGAATTAAACAGTTTGGCAGGCAGGTTCTCTGACTGCTGAACTCTTGGAAATACAATCACTCACCGTAGATCCTTTTTCCTCACATAAGGGCTATGAAGTGAGCTTCCTAACTATCCTTCAGCTGAGCACATAGCTTTCTTCAAGGCAGGAACACCACTTCACCCTAATTGCTATTGTTTCTTTTCATAGTTGGCGCTATCTCTTGCTTCTTGACTTACGGACTGTGTGAGAAGCAGATGTAGCGAGATGGGAAGACAGGTATTAAATCTAAAATACAAAATTAATTAGGAGCTAATTCAGGAAGAGAGTATGACTTGCTGACTTTATTGCCATCTTCAAAGTAGATTGGGAGATGGTAAAATTCCCTTTGAGCAGCAAAGTGAAACAACAGTCAAATGTGAATTCCATCTTAACCATTCTTTTCACTTAAATACAGCCCTCCTTTTAAGAGAAAGAGACTCACAATATCATAAACTTACAATTACGTGTTAATGCAGGGAAGATGTGGTCTGGGTAACACGAAGGGGATTGGCAAAGGCATTCATCTCTTTGTTCAGAAATCATTACATCGACCTTGACTTACTGGCATGCAGCAGGCTCGGGCTGGCCTGGCCAGCAGCAGAGTCCCACCCTCCATCCAGGAGCTCTTTCTCCTTCACTGATTAAAGTAAGGAGAGCAAGTCATTCAGCCACAGGATCCCCAAGATGAAAGGCATTTAAAACTAGTTGGGAACACACACACAAATCTTCCTTTACCATTAATAAGGATTTCTCTTGTTTATTTTTTTTTTTTTCGATGACAGCTTTTTTCACAGTCCCTATTGTTTTGCTTTGTGAGAGACAGAAACTTGTTAGTTTTTCTTCTTTTAAGTTAAAAAAGACTAATGGGAGCTATTAGCAGTTGGAGTGAAACTCATTCTTCATTGCCAAAATCATAAATGTTATGTCATGTGAAAATATAAATGTCAAAGGATTTATGGTAGGGTGGCCCTTTAAACACCCCAGACAGCACTATTGTAATGCACAGAGAGAAAAATACCCCTTTTTCTTTTTAGTATATTACACTGGCAGAGATACTCCGAAAATAGCTCAGGATCAGAAAAACATTCATGGCCCTCATGTTGGTATCTTGCCAATTGGGGACTATCTGTACTCACCCTACTCTCCCTGTAGAGCCTGCACTCAAATCCCGAGTGTTCTGTGAGAACTGGTGAAGACACCTCCTCCAGGGAGCCTTCTCTGATTGACTTCCCTTTAAGAGAATCATGCTATTGACTTGAATCTTTCAGCAATTGTGGACTGAGCCCTTTATCAGGATATTTAATACTGACATACCCTTCCAGATGTTTCATTCTCTTTTAAAATGTAATACTAAATGTATTAAATATTAAATGTAAATGTAAATAAAATAAATAGTTGCATATTGTTAATGCACATTATCTTAGACATATACATCTAATCTCCAAAATTAGATTGACGGTTGAGGTAGCACATTTTTAAATCACAAAATAAGGTTGTATATATTTTTCCATCTGTTTGGGGGATCCTTTCCCTTTCTTAGTCCAGAATATTCCTATTCACTTTTAAGAGCCAGCCAAATAAGGCTTCTATTTGAATAAGGGCTTCTATGTGAAGAGCACCACGGCCTCAGCCCAGCACAATCCCAGTCCTTTGTTCATCTTTACAAGACAGCACTCTGCAGTTTGTGTTTTCTGGTATCTGTTCTCCCATTTACCTGTCAGTATCCACTGAGTTCCTCCAAAGCAGAAACATGGATCATTTATTCATTTCTGAATCCCCGAGACACAGAGAATACAAATGTGTAGGCTGTGGTACTCAATCACTGGTATTACATGTTTGAGAATGAATGCTATAACATTGCAACATTTTAAAAAATATGGTACAACAATAGTCTTTTAAAGTTTGTTTTAAGACATTTGGAAATTTACACATTTTACTGGGTTACTATGACATTTAAAAAAACCCTTAAATCTAGCAGAATGATAGGAAATCAATTAGCTGGCTTAGGATGCTGTGATATTTCTAAATGTGATTCAAAAATTACTACATTTGAATAAAACTTTTGACAATTACGTCTCAAAATGTGTTCCTAGAACAGCAACATCATCATCGCCTGGGAACTTGTTAGAATGCATGTTCTCAGACCTTTTCAACACCCTCTGAGTCAGAAATTCTGGGGTTGGTGGGCAACAAGCTGAATTTCAACAAACCTTCTAGATGATTCTAATGCTAATTAAAGTTAAAGAACTATTGTGATTTTATTGAGAAGCGGAGACACAAGAATCGCTTGAAACCAGGAGGCAGAGGTTGCAGTGAGCTGAGATTGCACCACTGCACTCCACCCTGGGTGACAGAGACTCCATCTCCAAAAAAACCAAAAAACAAAAACAAGCAAACAAACAAAAATAACTATTGTGATTGTATTGAAATATGAAAATCTGTAAGCAAATACTCTATTTATAATTTTGAAAATAAGATTTAAAAAGAGGAATGCTTTGTTCTTGAATGCAAATGTTTAATTATAAGATGTGCTTATTTCACTTTTTCTTTTGTCGCCTTTCATAGCTCTTTCTAGTTTCATTTTCAACATATGTCTGTGAGGTCTTCAAAGCCAGGGGCCTCTAAGTCACATGACCATTATTCGAGTTAGAAATAACCCTGATGAAATTTATTTTGACTTCTAGGATTATATGTCTTCGGTCTGAATGATTCTTCACCAGATGGCACCAGCATTTTTTTAAGCTAGGATTGCTATACTCATTCCTCCTCCAGCTCTGTGATCTGACGGGGAGAAAAGTGTAAGCAGGGCCAGAACATTAACTCAACCTCAAAAGCTTTTCGTGAGATGAAACAATTCAGGAGACACACAATCCGGTCACCTCAAACCGGGTCTTATCTCTCAAGCTCTTTTGTTTTGTTAGTTTTTATTTCCATTTAGTATTTCTTTCTTTCTCCAGAAACTCTTCACTCTTTATGACAGTCCTGTATTTTTGGAAATGACAGAAACTTCGGTATTTCTAAAAAGCAAACAAATAAATGATACCGACCTTCTAATTTAACATTTTAATGTTAGAGAAAATGAAACCAAAGTTAATAGGTTAAATTATGTTCTTGAGATCTTTTACTTAAAGACACAAACAAGATTTGTTGCTCAGTGATACGCGTGTGTGTGTGTGTGTGTGTGTGTATAAATATAAAATTGGGTAGGATAGGAGGACAAATACATCCACAAAATATAGTAATTTTCTCTACATTATTATTTTTAGTTGTTTTGTAGTGTACTGTTTTGAATCTTACAATACCTTTCCTGACGAAAACGCAAATAAATAAATAAATAGATGGAAAGATACTCTTGTGTCATCTCTTCTTTCTAATGATCCTACACTGTAATAAAATGTTGACTTTAGAAATGTTTGCTCATAAACAAAATAGAAAGAGTGTTTGTTTACTACAAAGTCCCAAGTGAGTCACAAATTTCAGACAGAAAAGTTAAAACAGTAAAAGACAAACCGAATAGGCAGTTTTAACAGCATTTTAATTTTGTAGACTTATTTTGAATCATATTCCATTAACATCCTTGTTTTATTTATTTAGGACTCTCAGCTGAAGCTTTGGTCAGGGTGTTTTGGTTCATGACATCCTAATAAGTCCTTTCATTCTGATTGTTTTCTTTCCTCCCTCTCTTACTGAGATGTTTGTAACATTTCCTCTATATTGGATTGCTAAATTCTGTTTCTGTTGAGATATCTGTCAAGCTTACTGACTCATAGCCTTTACACAGAATCTGTCAGGGTAGAAATAATCCTAGCGAACCTGCTACTGGAGCCTCATTTTACAGACAAAGAGAAACCAAGATGTTAGCTGGAATTAGCAGAATACAAGTGCACTTCGATCTAGAACTTTTTCCACTACATGACAAAATTAACTCCCATACATGAAAAACATATAAGTCATATAAACAATAATGTTTTATTGATGGATAGTTTTTCGTATACAGGTTAAAAACCTAGACTTCAATTTCAGTCAGCCTTGGTGAGAATCCCCATTCTGTAATTTACTTGTAATTTTTAGCAAGTTCTCTACCTTCACTAAGCCTCAGTGTTCTCATCCATTAAGTGAGGACAATAGTTCTTAGCTCAGAGCTTCTATGAGGGTGGGATGAAGTGATATTTAAGTCACTTAGTTTAGTGCTTCACACTGAAAAGCACTCAACTGATTTCTCTAGTGGAAGTACATTTTAAATGTTTACTTTATTGTAAATCAAACTCTTTGCTGTTAAAAATCATTATCAATACTTAAAAAGCCAACCTGTCAATCGGAATTATCTAGAGAATGATCGATGTAATGTTATTTTCTATATCCCTTTACTGATACAAATCACAGTTTCATTTTCCACCAAAAGTTACCTTTCAATGTTCTTTGGTTGGCTCAAGTGACAGGGACTCAGGTAGACTGCTGCAAGAAATGACTTTCTAATAGAAGGGTTTTAACTAATTATCTGAGGAGCTATCGGGAAGTCTGGAATCTAGAAGTATATCAATGAAGAATAAAAGATTAAAAAGGACAAAAATGTATCAAACAGGCAACTGATACCTACATGTAAAGTAAAACTCCTACCTAAGTGGGAGATATTTTTGCTCTTCTGCTCTTAAGCTTAATATAAAAATAGGGTGCTATACATAAGTGTTAACTGAATACAATTATTTAAAATTAGGTGAGCCTTGAAAGCCAAATGAAATACAAAAATTTTCCCCAAAATTTCTAATATAGCTTGACACATCATTAGTAAAAATTAAAAAAAGGTATATTGTTAAGGAACAAGTGAGTGTAGAATAAAACATTTAAACAGAAATAAAGATACTTATACATATATTATTATTCTATAATGTTATAAGAAATTGTAAAAATAGTTTTATAATCTAGGGAAAATCCTGGCTATTTTAGAAGATAATTTTGTGACAATTTGGATGTCATTAAAAAAAATCTAACTAAGGACAAAAAACTCATTGTCAAAGTCACAGTATTTCTAAAACATAGGTTTGAATAGGATGCTATTCACAGTAGAATCTTGAGGCTTTAAATAAATCCAATAGGCTTATGTTTCAAACCTTTCCAAGTTTCAGATTTTTAGGAAATACTTTCAAGTGACTTATTTGCAACCCAATGATACCAATAAATTCCTAAAATGTTTATGCTCAGAGTGATCTGTGAGCACTGGTCTCTCATTATTTATCCTAATTGGCTTTATCTCCTGGTGCCACCATCATAGATCTGTTACCATAGAGATGCACTCAAGGTGCCAGCAGGAGGACAAGTGGGTTTAATCTCTTTACTTTGGAACATATCAGTGTTATTAGAAAATAATTAAATTAATTATGCTGGCCAAATAACATAGGACATTCTTGTATCTAAGGAGAAAACTTAATCTTGTATTTTTGCTTACAGAGCTCGCAGTAGTTTGTAATAGTTGACACGCATTATTTTTTCTGTAAGTAAAAAAAAACACAAAAAAACCCAAAAACAATTCTAAAGACAGATAATCTTTTCTCCAACTCAAATGCTACCAAAGCCCAAATCAATATTCTCTAAATTAATACTTAGTCATTGTTTCAATGATTTAGACTTTGTTAGCAGACATATTCGATGTTCAGTCTCAGAGTCGACTTTGTACAAAGAGAGAAAGAGGACTATGGAGGAACGGTAGCAGTCATTCTGACCCTTCCAGGCTGGACAAGGTTTCTCATGGTGCACACAGGAGCCCGAAGACTGTGGAGACAACTGCATATGAATTTCCTGAGGGCAGGAAATTGTGGCTTACAAATATACTTGGTACATAGAATGGGTTCAACGTGTGTTTATTGAAATACATGGAGACAATAATGACTCAGTGAATAAACCTGTCTAATCTAGGGAGTGGGGTGATAACAAAGGCACTGCTCCCCTCAGCCACAGTCAGGTATGGCAGCCTTTGTTGTTGAGAACGCTAAACATCTGTCCCAGATCTCTAATCCTCCTGACCATAACATCCTATCTTCCCGACACACAAAAAGATACTATTCAAGCGTTTGTTTAGGGCATGGTTTAGAGACAATCTGGCTATGCTTTATGCAGACAAAACCTTAGCTCAGCATGTTTCGCATTGATGTTTCTTGTAAATAGCAATAAATAACACAAGCAATAATTATTAAATAAGTGACAGGGAAATCTTTTCTTTACAAATTATTGGAGTAGAGCTCCCCCTTAGCTCCCCAAAGCAAACGTGACAGACTCCAAATCCGCCACTTCCCTTGCATGATGATTTGGTCACTCCCTCCCCATTTGTTTTTATGTTCCCAGCTAGTTAGTCATGTGTACTGGTGCTTCTCTGCAACGATATTGACCACTTCTCTCTAGTCTGTAAAAAATAAGCTCTGTCAGTGACGGGCTGCAATTGTGTCTCCTTAAATCATTCTGATGGGATCACTGCATTTGGCAACAATCAAATAAATACTCAGTTGCTTTTATTGTTTGCTAGAGCAAAGTAATATCTTTAAATGAGTGCATGCTGTAGTTAAAGCATTAAATGATGGGCTATAAAACATGCATTGCCTGTCATTTATTCCTGCTATATTTTGTGATTCCTAGGGTTACTTGTTTGATGCATGGGATAGTTTGATGGTTACTATTGATTCATTTGGATCTAGCAGTAAAGTCATGAGATGGATAGAAGTAAGGTCTGAAAATGATAGTTTTTTGAGCTACAGTTAAACTTCAAGCAGAAGGATGCTCAAAGAAACATAGGAGCAATCATATAGTTCTTTTTTTTCCCCAAGTAGAGTATGCATTGAAGGGACTCTGTCAGAAGTTATAACAACGTGGAGCCCAAGATGCGACTAGTGTGGTCTTTGCTTTATGGAGCAAGATAGCCAAGGAACCTGGTGAGGCAATTTCCTGATGCAATTCTTGAAGCGTCAATTAGGAGGCTCTTAGTGTATTTGTGTATTTTCATTTTTACCTAGTCATAAGGTACTAAACAAACAAACAAAAAGTTAAAAACAGGTGATAAAAAAGCGTGTGGCATGGGTCCAATTTGAGAGCAACAAAATGCCCTGAGAAGGGAGGGTGCAGGCCCTGAGCAAGCATCCCTGCTATGTGTTCACACCTCCTCTCTCTGGACTGCAGGAGGTCTCCGTTCTGGTAGAGAACGCTGCAGGCTTGTTGGGAATTGCTTACTCTCAAAAAGCATGGGAATTTCCTAGTCTGGAGCAGCTTTAACCCTGCTAATAACGTAAAGATTAGGAATGGTCATTATCTACAATCTAGAACCGACCCTAGAAAAGTTTGGTGGAGGTGGCTTGATCTGTTTTTCTCAACCATAGCAAGGATCTGCCAGGGTATTCTGTTTCACCCCCCCTCAGGAATCTAACTTGACCCATAAAGAAATAGACACATTCTGTTTCCTGACCCTGATACTAGTCGCTTGGACTCCAGGGTTCCCCCATATTGGCTGTCCATCTGCCCAGTTTCTTAGATCTTAGGCTAAATATCTATACCTGTCTCTCCCAGCCATTGTTTGCAAACTCTCAGAGTACCTATTTTCGACACTCTAGCTTCCAGTTTGACGTGTAGCTTCCAGTTTGACGTGAAGAAGTCTAATTAGTTGTCAGTTCCTGGGTATTCCCTACTCTGATTTCTCCAATTTCGGAATGCAGTTCTCATTTCTAAATTATGCTAAGAAACAATGCTCTGTGTCTTATACTATTTGAATGGAATGGATGTGTATAATCAGTGAGAAATATGTCACTGAAGCACATGCCTTGAATCACTAGTTTATCAAAAACACTGATGTATTAAAATTATACATGCAAGAGAGATATACTCTAGGAGCTATGATTTAGAAGCCAAAGTGCAGTATCAACCATACAAAATAGTGTGAGGTAGTGTAAATTGCACTAACTGTATAGTAAGAGAGTTTTGATAAGATTCTTTCATATAGAGGGATAATAAAAAATTAAGGGTAAAAAATGTATAGTAAGAGTTTTGATAAGCTTCTTTCATAAAGAGGGGTAATAAAAAATAATAAAATTAAGGGGTAATAAAAAATTAATTCTAATGTGCAAAATCTAAATAAGGATATATTAAGTACTGCATTGTGCTAAGGCCATTCTTTGGTGGAGTAAATCCATAATATATTGGTAAGTTGCCTACACATGGTATTTACATACACAGACTAAGGGTGTTGTACAAGATGAAAGACAAACAAACGAAAACAAGTTAAATTTCTAAGCCTCCTGCTATGACTTAAGAATGTCATTGACTTCTCACTCTTCATTTTTTTGCCCCCAAGCCCTGTCTTGCTGGAGGGCTTGCCTGTAACCACAAAATTGGCTAAAGTTGGAGTAGTTTCCATGTGTTCACCAAGCTGATAGGAATGTCTGGAAAAGAGTGTTTGCTTGTCAGAAATGCTGCAGAAAGAAACATATTTTGGGCGTCCTATGAAAGAAACGAATATAGGTTTTCTAATGGAAATATTCTTATTGCGACAAATGATGGTTTTGTGCTATGGTGCATTGTGAATCAAGTCATCAAAGTGAAGTATAAACAAAACTTTGGGCGCACAAGATAATCCTTGGAGTACAGTTAAAAAAAAAAGGTAGAATTGTAATTTGTGTTTTATTTTTCAGTCCTATCTTTTTGACTTTCTATTTTTACAAATGTGTTATAATGCACACAATATATTAGGATAAAATACATGCAAAGGATTTATAATATATAGAACATGTATTCTTAAAACATTTTTACTAATAGAGTTCCAACAAAGCTTGGCGACTACAATTGATATATATACAGATACTATGATTTGTATGACAGTGTTAACCTGCGTTGTGGATAGGCTGAAAATTCTGTCTCCCATTTATAACAATGGATGTAGGAATATTCTTTGTAAATAAGTCACTAGAATTATGACCTACATATGAACTCCTGTTGTTCACCAATGTGTATGGTAGGAACTCTTGAAGGCCTAATAAGAAGAAAATGTAAATTCTCACTAACAACCTCTGATTCCTGCTCCCTTTGGTATATCAGATCAGTTTAACTGGCCATTCTCCAACTGGTGGTTGGATCTATACCCTCTATCTCCTATGGAGAACTCATACATCATTTCAAAGGGGCTAGCCAGAAAATTATAACTTCTTTCTAGTAAGCCACATAATGATTATATCTCACATTTTTATAGCACCTTGCAGTTTACAATGCATTTTCATATCCATTATCTCATTTCATATATTGCCCACAAGCCTCTGGCTTCCTGGGATTCCATGATTCAAACGTCTCAGCAGTAACTTTATGCACCATACTTTTCGATAATGTTGGGTTTTCTTACATCTTGCCATTCTCTGTCAATTTTACATTCCTGAAGGGTTATGAGCTTCCTCTCTCATCTTAAAAATTCCTCTCCCCTCCATGTCACACTGAACACAGCAGGCGGTCAATCCACACTTGTTGAATGGTTGGACTCATTACGCATCAATCTGGCTTCCTTCTGGTCAGGCAGGCTACTCGCCGACTTACTTGAATCAAATGACTCCTCAAACCCCACAAAGACTTCTCTATTTCTTCATCATTCCCCAACTAGCTACAGGTAGTTTGATTTTCTGAAACACAGAATTTTTTCCCAACACTGGTATTTACTGTGCACTCTTTATTCACATCTCCATATCTAGCTTTTCTAGGAATGTTTATCTATGCTGCAGAGCTGGAGTGAATTTAAAAGGTGTTACAGAATGTGTAAGTCCATGGTTTATGTTGGCAGTGAATTCTGTTTGGCAACAGTTACTTATCATTCAATCAGTATTGATTGTGTATTTGACAAAAATGAGCCAGGTAGTTGGTGTAGAACGTAGAGAGTTGGTGTTATACTGTAGGAAAGGCTGTTCCCAAATAACTATAAAACCAAGAAGACGGTATTTAGTATCAAGAAAGACATTTTGAATGTGTTTTCAAGTTCAAAGGAAGAAAGAGTACATTCAATTAATGCTGACAAGTTTAATAACAATCACAAGGGTTTATGAAGTTCCTATTTATGCACAACGTTTGTTAAAAATAAATTAGTGAAAGCAAAAAGATTTAGTCTCTGTGTTTATGAGCACATTATGTTTTAATAAAAACATTAAGGGCATAAAGAGGAATCAGTATTACACACAAATACAAATTAAATGTTAAAAGTAGTAGCAGAGAATTGAAAGTGATAAAAATTTAATATTTCTCAAGCTGTCCCTCATTACTTACAAGTGATTTAGAGACGTGATTCCTGCCGACATCCCAGTACAGTGGAGAGTCATAAAAACATGGGTAATACGGAGATTCTATTCTATTGAGCAGCCCTAGAACTTTGTTCAAGGAGTTGATAGGACTGTGGTTCCCTTTAGCAAGATGTGGCTTCAACATCCGTAATTCAACTTACCTGTTCATTCAATTATAGTGATTCTGCTGAGAGGTGTGGCAAACACATTCTCCACAGGAAAACATAATGACAACACAGAGAATGTTCTGAAAAAATCGCTTGCCGGCTTTCAACACTCTGTCTCAAAGACTGACCTCAGGGATACATGTTTTCATTTCAACTACTTTCCCTTACTATTTCTTAAAGCCACTGGCTCAAAAGTTAGAACACTAAGCTAATGAGAACTCCCTCCTCTGTATTTTAGCTATTTAACTTAAGAGAGTTAACCAGAATTTATACTTATTTAACATTGTATGATGAACTAGAAATGCCTGTTATAGCTCCCAACCACAGGTGAACCTTTTGACAAATGAGTTCTAGAAAGTGTCGCGCAGATACTTCTGCCTTTCACAGATGTGCAGAGAAAAAAATCATAAGTACATGGGAATTGAACTTCCCTGGTATATAATATTTATGCCTTTAGGGTACAGAAAAATTGGCCAAAAGCCAGTTCCTAAATAAATATTCATTGATTCTACCCTGAGGGCACTTGTATCATATTTTACTAATAAGGATGTTGTTTCTAGAGGCGGCATTATAAAGAGTAGAGGCTAACGAAATAGCACTTTTATTATCTTTGCTTTCTCCTGAAGAAGAGAAAAAGAAATGAAGAATGTGCATTTTGTTGCCTAAATGAATTGAAAAAGTCCCCAACATGTCAAATCAAATAAATGTATGTTAATTAGTCTATGGTTGAATTGTAAGAATGTTGATGAGGCTGTAACGTTTCTGGGGCTAAATCTAATTATAAAGGCTGATATCCCCTTGCATGTACACTTACATCTGTGTAAATGATCTGTTTAAAATGCTATTATAAAACTATTTCCTAAAACCTTTCTAGAAATTTTGTATTTGAAAAAATTATTTCAAAGTGTCATTCTCTAAAAGCTTCTGAACTAATGGCATAGGAACTTCATTTTTGTTCTATCCCGTTCTCTGAACAAAGTTATTCTTGTTGAGCTAAGCTCATTTGGCAGTTAAACTTCCGTAGTTCCAGCTTCCATAGGTGTTTGTTTCATGAGAGGAGCTACAACTGCAGACTGAAATAGGGCATATTGAGAACATCCATGATATTACACAATCTTCCTTTGTTGTTCTTCAATACCAGGAAAATCAGTGTCAGTCTGCCGCTGAGATCTCAATGGCTTTGGAAGAGGAACAAACTTTTCTGAGTTTTGAAGGTCAACGTCCACATGACCAACCATACTCTCCTATAAAATTTTCCTTTGCACCACCGTCAGAGACAACATTCTGTACAGACTCAGTGACAGGACCACAGATCTCAATCCGTCCGACATTTCCTACATTCTCAAATAATACACAGAGGTGAGATCTGAATAAATTTTAAGAAGCTGTTTTCCCTTTGGATAACAGGAAAAATATATTATGTCATGATCATAGTATGTTATTTTTATAATATGCATGAAGGTATCTTGATTTACATCTACAAATAATAAATAAGTTCCCTTTTTCGAAGAATTACTCCATTAGTTAGTTGTATTAATTATACTATGTTATAATCAGGTATTTTTAGTTTTGTGAAGTGTCTTTTCCACGTTTGGGTGTTTTATACTTAGGTTAACGCTGAGCATTAGATAAATTAGATGTGGAGTTTAGTAGTTCTCAGATCCTGAAAGGAGCTGCTTACATATAAGGAACACCCATATTCTAATATCGTGCAGGTTGTTTGGACCCAGTGCTGGGATTAGAATCTAGTTTCCTTACTTCTGGCCAAAACATTTTGTTGCGGTTACTTTATTTATTTATTTTGTTATTATACAGCATCAATTGTTGTGTCGTCACATGGCATGTGAACAATGCAACCTAGTTTAACAGTTCATAGTTTAATATAAACTAGAGGTAAAATCAAAACTAAACAAAGTAAGTCAGCAAACGTTTGAGTGCTATTAGAGGATTAGCACCACATTAGAGGCTGTATAAAATAAAACTCCACCCCAAGGAAGATTGTTATCTAATCAGAGGAATACGGGAAACATTTTCAGATATCAGAAAATATAATTCAATGAAAATTAGTAATCATGCATCATCTAAAATAGGGGTTCAGATGTGGGAGATAGAATTAGAGACTGCACAGTAAGATTCACGGATGACAGGCTGAAATGAGCAAGCTACATTTTAGCATCGGTGAGTACAGAGTGTTTTCTGGAAGAGAGGTCATGCAATGGATTAGGAGGTAAGTTTGCAGAGTCAGGCTAACGAGGAGGCACACTGAATGCCATGGTAAGAACTCTGGACATAAAAATATTAGAAGGTTTTTGAGCAAGTGAAAAAAATGTTTGGAAATGTTACTTTGGCAATGGCAAGAATGACAGTATGGAATAGATTGGCAGAATGAAGGCAAAAGAGTTAGACACATATTGCATTGTTAAGGTAAAAAATGATGACTGGAGACTTATGTGCCACACTTATTCATAAGAAAGAATATGTGAATATTGCAGATGTTTCCCTCTAGTACAACCAGAGGCCAAGAGGAACCTAGTAATTCAAACAGATCTTTCAGCAATCAGTGGAAGAGCTCTTCACATCTTCATAGGGTCTAGTGTCAACTTGCTTAGACATTGAATCATCTTGTCAATTCCTTCATGACCCACAGTGAAGCCTCATACTTGTCCATTATGGTCCTTATGGTCTCTGCAAAGTATCATCTGGTTCTCTAGACACTGTAGTTAAGGTTTATTTATTTATTATCATTATTATTATTATTTTGAGATAGAGTCCCACGCTGTCACCCAGGCTGGAAGGCAGTGGCACAATCTCGGCTCACTGCAACCTCCACCTCCCAGGTTCAAGTAATTGTCCTGCCTCAGCCTCCTGAGTAGCTGAGACTACAGGTGCGTGCCACCACGCTTGGCTAATTTTTTGTATATTTAGTAGAGACAGGGTTTCACTGTGTTAGCCAGGATGGTCTCAATCTCCTGAGCTTGTGATCCACCCGCCTCAGACTTCCAAAGTGCTGGGATTACCGGCGTGAGCCACTGCGCCTGGCCAAGATTTATGTTTTATCAAGAAATTCAACCATGCAGTGTCCAGGGGTTCTGCATCCTCAGATTCAACCAACCCGAGATTGCAAATATTAAAAAATAAAAACAACAATAAAATAACAATAAAAATAACACAACAATAAAAATAATAAAAGGCTATATAACAACTGTTTATATAGCACTGACAATGTATTAGGTATTATGGTTAGAGTAGGCAGATAGTTAGACATGAGTGGGACATGGGGGGCATGAAAAAAGGGAGGTCTGGAAAACCTGACACCAGAAACCAGAAACCAGCATGCTAGAGATGACCAGACAAGGGGGGAAATAACTATGCAGAAAGAAACACCGCTTAACACGCCCAGTCATTGCTCACTCTGCAGTTAACTTGTCAGAATGTAGCTACCTAAATGCGGATAAGAAGGGGGGCCGGGCGTGGTGGCTCAAGCCTGTAATCCCAGCACTTTGGGAGGCCGAGACGGGCGGATCACGAGGTCAGGAGATCGAGACCATCGTGGCTAACACGGTGAAACCCCGTCTCTACTAAAAAATACAAAAAACTAGCCGGGCGAGGTGGCGGGTGCCTGTAGTCCCAGCTACTCGGGAGGCTGAGGCAGGAGAATGGCGTAAACCCGGGAGGCGGAGCTTGCAGTGAGCGGAGATCCGACCACTGCACTCCAGCCTGGGAGACAGAGCGAGACTCCGTCTCAAAAAAAAAAAAAAAAAAAAAGAAGGGGAAGAGGGCAAAGAGAAATTCCTAAGACATACAAAGGCACAGTAAGTGCAGATTTAACTGCTATGTGACTTTCCCGGGGTGGCAGTAAGGAGCAACTCCGCCACTAGGTAGAATTCATATCTGACACCTGGTCCATACAGGTGCATCAGCTGGCAGTAAGGGGGAGTCCCCCAAACCTGGGATGGAAACTAGGTGGGGCAAAGGTGGGGACAAGGCAGCAGCAAGAAAACCAGATGAAGAAAAAAGGTGGAGACTTAAGACAGAGGAGGAAACTTCAAGAAAAATCTGACATCATAAAAACCGAATGCAGATCTCTCAGGGCTGCTGCTGGCTCATTCTCTTTCAGCAGCCCACTCTGCCTCATCTTTCAGAGTGTCCTGTCTCTCTGAGTCAACTCTCTGCTCTCTATTTTCCTTCACTAAATTCTCCTCTTTGGCTAAGTTGTCTCTTGGCTGAATTCTTTCTCCCAAGTTAGACAAGAACCAAGATTTGTGCACTTCCTGGTAACATTGCAAGTAACCTAGA
The DNA here is from genome assembly GCF_047675955.1 of Chlorocebus sabaeus. Lineage (NCBI taxonomy): Eukaryota > Metazoa > Chordata > Mammalia > Primates > Cercopithecidae > Chlorocebus > Chlorocebus sabaeus. The sequence goes on along the minus strand of NC_132910.1, from coordinate 131,202,200 downwards.
AATGATTTAAAGTATATGGAAGAATGTGCATAGGTTATATGCATATAGTCATTTTTTTACAAGGGTCTTGATTCTCATATCTGTGGGGATTCCTAGAGCCAGTTCCTCAGGGATACCAAGAGATCACTGTATTTGTACGTACCATAGCCACATTTTCTGCAGACATCCCTGAGCTACTTTTGAAGAATACATCTAGAATTTAAACTTCACACTTAATGGCTAACTGAATACATGGAAGAAATAGTGTTGGGGAAAAGATAATAATTCAAAAATAAATATAAGTCTGATCCTGGATAATGGGAGAATAATCAACATTAAGTGTTTCTCAAAATTTAGTAAAGAATATACAAAATACCATGAAAATGTTCTCACACTTCATTTTTATTAAAGTGCACTTAATTTTATCTCCTTATAAACAGCAAATTCGCTCTTATAAAATTCAATAAGTATCCTCAAACTTTAAAAATCTGTAACACCAGTACAACTTAAAGTAACCGTTTCAAGTTCTTTACATAAAAAAGCAGCAAATCGTGCCATGCACAGCAAGATGGATGAGCCTGGGGGACATTTTGTTAAGTGAAGTAAGTCAGGTGCAGAAAGATAAACACTGTATGTTCTGACTCACATGTGGACCCTAAAAAAGTTGATCTTGTAGAAGTAGAGAGTAGAATAGTGATTACCAGAGGCTGGAGAGGGTAAGTGGAAGGGGAGATAGAAAGAAGTTGGTTAACAGAAACAGAATTCCAGCTAGGCAGGAGGAGGAAGTTCTAGTGTTCTATAGAGCTACAGAATGATTATCGTAAACAATCATTTATTATAATTTGTCAAATAGCTAGAAGAGACCATTTTGAATGTTACCAACACAAAGCAGCGACAAAGGTTTGGGACAACTGATATGCTAATTACCTTGATTACATATTGTTTACATGTCTCTAAACAGCACACTCTAGCCCATAAATATGTATAATTATGTTTCAATTCAAATATATATGTTAAAAACATGTAACTTTCCTGTCTGAAAAATAAACAAAAGAGACGTAATATATTATCACTGATAATGAAGTTTAGAGGGGACTAAACGGCCACTTGCAATATTACTAAGTTTTAAAGTGGAAACCTTTATAAATTCCATGTTCTATTATTTGTCAAGAAATGACTTAATTCTCCCAACAGTTTTCTGCATTCTAACAACAGTGAAACAGGTGATTACAGCTTTCTTGGCTTCAGATGGCTTTAACTTAACATTAACACCTTATTTAAGTGATTTCTCTTTCACTCTCTCTCTCCCCGCCCTCTTGTGGTTTCATACAAACGACAGCAGTACAATTTGAAATTGCATGGTACACAGTATTATAAGGTGGTTAATCAGGATCTCATTAGCATTCATATATCAACATATTTAAAGATTAATGAAGAATAAAAACACAGAGATGCACACTTAATGATAACAATCTCATGGGAAACTCATGAACCCCTGAAAATAGGTTTGAGGTTGTCCAAATTCTGGGAAAATCAGGTTTGAGAAACACATGAAGCAGTGAAAGTCACAAAAAAAGAGAAGTGTTTACATTTTGTTCGTTTGTTTGTATTCCAGGAACGATGATTAATTTTCTTTGGGCTAATCAGAGGTAGAAATGACGAGAGAACATTTTCAACCAAATGATATATATGAAAATTTTACATTTCCCTTGTAAGAGTTGCTGCCTCCAAACACACATTTTCCTCAGTGAGAGCAGTATTTATAATATGTATAAAACACTCCAGATTTTTGTTCTGTAAATCTATTCTTTCTGGGCTTTTAGCCAAGATGTAGGAACATGCTGATAACTCAGGTGACAATTTCTATATCACCTAGGTCATTATTATAGTTACAAATGGAATATTTGAGTTGTATAAAATTTATAATTCCATTTAACAAAAAAGGAGAGAAAAGCCTGACTTTTTGCATTATTTGCCATTTATTTCAACTGCTGCAGTTCTTTGAGAGTGGAAAATGGACGTTTACATGGTTTGAACAATAGCCACGATAGTCAGACTTACATTCTTGCCAGTGGGTGAAAAAAAATCAAAGGGCATCTTCAACTCTTAAGTAAACGTGAAGCTGCTAGAGGAAGCTGTTTCCTCCTTAATCCTTCAAATACTTGAATGTGGCTCATAGTTTTGTCCACAAATGCTATTGGGTATGTGTGAGTCTCCCAGGTCCTCTGCTGCTCGTTTAGAAACCCTCTGTTCCAACCATACTGGTGTAAGCAGATTTTTTTCTTTTTTTTTCTGTCTGATCTCCTCTAAGGAGGCTATTGTGAGTCTTGCCCTGCTAAGCTTGAGATCACTGTGGAGATACAGAGATGGGCAGACAAGGAACAAATGAGGAGGTGAATAAGGCCCAATAGATAGAAAGTTCTGAGCTCAAAGGCTGAGAAGCCAATCTTAGGTCTTAACTCCATGGGACAAAAGAGGGGAAAGGGGACAAATGATAACAGCTTTTGTGTTCTGAATGGGGAAGAACTGGTGTAAATGAGTCAATTGTAACCAGATGCAAGTTGAAGGCATTTAGGCAGATGGCCCTACACAGCACAGAACAGCCCTCTAGTAACGAGGCTTCTATGACTCAGGTAAACATGGCCTGGTCTAGGCATACTGAACTCCTGTTGCTGATTAAGGAAAGTAGGTTGCACTTTGGGAGGCCGAGGCTGGCACATCACTTGAGGTCAGGAGTTAGAGACCAGCCTGGCCAACATAGCAAAACCCCGTTTCTACTAAAAATACAAAAATTAGCCGGGCGTGGTGGTGCATGCCTATAATCCCAGCTACTGGGAGGCTGAGGCAGGAGAATCGCTTGAACCTGGGAGATGGCAGTTGCAGTGAGCCAAGATCACACCACTGCACTCCAGCCTGGGCAACAGAGCAAGACTCCATCTCAACAACAACAACAACAACAACAACAACAACAAAAACATCAAAAATTAGCCAGGCATGGTGGTGCATGCCTGTAGTCCCAGCTACTTGGGAGGTTGAAGCTGGAGAATCTCTTGAACTCAAGAGGAGGAGGTTGCAGTAAGCTGAGATCATGTCACTGCACTCCAGCCTGGGTGACAGAGCAAAACTCCATCTTAAAAAAAAAAATTAAAAAAGAGAAAAGTAGGTTGATGCTCTTATGATGGAGGCTGTGTAGCATGAAGCTGTTAGAATGTGTTAAAGTCATACTGAGCAACATGCAAGGATGTTCAATACCTATTGCAGAGCAAAACCAGAAGTAGGCAATAAAAGCATGTAAACAAACCCTGGAACATACACGGAGAAAATCCTCAAGCCCGGAGATCCAGTGTCTCACATTTTCAAGCAGTAGGACTTTCAAAGTGACTGCAGAACTGCTTGAGGGAATACGGGGATGGCACAGCTAACGAATGGTAGAGTGTTTCTTTGATAGTAAATCTGCGGCATGAATAATAAAATACTACTTGGAAATACTTCCAGTAGTTCACCTCTGGGAACTTATCTGAAGGGACTAATAGAGGTTGTACATATGTACAGAGGTTCTCCTCATGACATTGTCACTAAGAGGGAAAACCAGAAAACAAGGTGAATGTTCAACTGTGGTGCATGTGTAGCATGAGGCTGTTAGAACGTGATAAAATGATACCGAACAAGTAAGGATGTTCAAGACATGTTGCAGAGCAAAATCAGAAGCAGGCAATAAAACCACATATAAACTGCAGTACGAGTCCATGTTCCAACTAGGAACGGATGGCACCTCCTTCTTATTAGGATAATTTCCAGACAGTTAAAGAAAGGAACCATTGACAAAGGTGTAGGTGGAATGTTCAGAAAACCCAAGAAGTTCAAAGGAAAATTCTCACCATGCCGAGGGTGGCAGGGACAGAGAAGGGGCAGCTCCTACACCCCAGAAGAGAGTTGCTGAGGTAAGTGTGCCTGGACAGGAACTGAGAACTGTGGCCAAGGGACACAGACAGCTTGAGGTGATCTTGGAGGGAGGGAGCCAGAGAAAGAAACCCTGATCTCACTCTCTTATATCCTTCTCATCTCCCTGTCTATCTCTCTCCCTGAACAGACAAAATCCAGATCCAGAGAGACCTTGATGCCTCTCAGGAGAGAGGGCAGGATGGAAAACAGCGTATCTAAGAAAGAGAATTGGAATACAGTAGCCCCCCGACTCATTGAGGGCATACCTTCCCAGACCTACAGTGGATGCCTGAAACCACAAGTAGTAAGGAACCCCGGCTGGGCGCAGTGGCTCAAACCTGTAATCCCCGCACTTTGGGAGGCTGAGGTGGGTGGGTCACGAGGTCAGGAGTTCGAGACCAGCCTGATCAACACAATGAAACCGTGTCTCTACTAAAAATACAAAAGTTAGCCCAGTGTGTTGGCGCATGCCTGTAATCCCAGCTACTAAGGAGGCTGAGGCAGGAGAATCGCTAGAACCCGGGAGGCAAAGGTTGCAGTGAGCCAAGGTGGCGCCACTGCTCTCCAGCCTGGGTGACAGAGTGAGACCCTGTCTAAAAAAAAATAAATACACAAAATAAAAATAAATAAGTAAATAAATAAATAAAAATAGTACAGAAGCCGATATATAGTATGTTTTTTTCTATACTTATATACCTATGATAAAGTTTAATTTATAAATTAGGCACAGTAAGAGATTAATAACAATAGCTAATAGTAAATTAGGAGAATTATAACCATATATGTGGACCCTCAATATCCACAGGTTCTGCATCCTTGGATTCAACCGACCCCAGATTGAAAATAATCAGAAAGATTTTTCTAATTTACAAATTTACAATTATAAATAATACAAATAAAAATGCAGTAGAACAATTATTTCCATAGCATATGCATTCTATTCGGTATTATATATAATCCAGAGATAGCTTAAACTATCCAGGAGGATGAGTGTAGGTTCCCAGACCAAGACCCACAGTGATGATGCCGACGGCTGGATGTCAGGAGCAGCCACATCAGTGACTAGCGGGTGGGTAGTGTCTACAGTGTGGCTGTGCTAGACAATTGGATGGCCCAAGTTTGGGGCAGGACAGAGCAGGATGACATGATATTTCACCACACTACTCAGAACGGCACACGTTTTAAAATGGATGAATTTGTTTATTTCTGGAATTTTTCTTTTAATATTTTCGGGACCATGGTTGACCACAGGTAACTGAAACTGAGTAAGGTAAAACGGCCTATAAGAAGAGATTAGTCTATATATTGCACAGGTACCATACATTGATTATGTACAAATAAATGCATTAAAAGTCCAGTTGAACACTGGAATGCCAGTAGTAGTTATCTCAGAACAATTGGGTGATGGTGAAATTTTGTCTTCTTTAAATTCACCATGATCTAGGAGTTGCATTTGATGCTGTTTCTATAATGAACTTTCATCGTGGAAAGAAAAGCTTGCTCATGTTTATTTTATTGTATAATTCAAGTTGTAATATCTATGCCGATTTTCAGTGTGAAGGTTTTGTACTTGTTGTAATTATTTAAATGAAGAAAACTAATTCTTGGGAAATCTGAGGAGAAAAAGGTGGCCCAAGCACGCACCTTAATCACTCTCTAAAGTGGTGTGAGGCAAATATATTTACTCTAAGGTAAATGTAAAAAAGGAAATGTGTGGTGATGTGGAAAAAAGGATCGAATGCTAAATTTTATTCTATAGAGACGAAATTCATTTAAAGAAACCCAACATTTTATCTGGTTTTCTATGCTTTACATATTCATCTGAAATAGTGATACAAAGTTAGATCTCGCAAATATGTTAATGACCAAATTGCCAGTGAAAACATGTCAAAAGTTGGTAGGTATAAAGAAGCATAGAGCTTGATTCAGAAATAAAATAGAGGTACCATAGCTCCAGAGAACTAGGTACAATATCAGAATTATCAAAAAATAAAATAGAAATGCACGTGTGTCTTTGGCAAGGAAGTCAACAATATGTGATATAGATTTTAAAGAATATATGCAAGACAGGACATTCTAGATGTAAAAAAAAAGTTTCTGGATTTTTCAGTCTTCCAGGAAAAACTGCATGCTAAAAAAATAAATTTATTCAGAAGTGTTAACTTTAGATTTGAGTGCTTCTCATATCGTTGCAATGCTCACAATGGACACCCCTATCCAACTTCTAACCTATAAGCCCAGATAAACTTGTCACATGCTCCTTTTGTGATCATTTTAATATCAGTGTGTGGATTTATCAAAATTAATATAGGATTGCTGTTTAAAACAATCAAGAAGCAAAGAATGAACAAAAACATCCATTTGTCTGATTGGAGAAGAAATTGTTTTGTGACAGGTATAATTAGTTGGTTTTGGCTTGAGAAGAGTGAGGCAAACCATAGGAAAGTTAGACTCACACAGATGATATGATGAGATAAAAAAGGTATTTTCCGAAAGCACTAGAATCCAGCAGTAACTTTTCAGTAAAAATAGAAAATAAATCAACAGAAAACTTCAAGATAAACAATCAACAAATGTCAAAGCTTTTCGATTCTTTATTATTAAAGCACTTGGAATGACATTTAAGGGTCAATTAAAAAGTTCTCAGGGGAATCCATTGTCCTTTTTTCTTAGTCACCAGGATTAGTTAACTGTGCCCGGCAAAATGTGACATGCAGGTCTTCTATCATTTTTCCCAGGACTTTATTAATGTCATATATACATTGCATTATTCAAGCAGAGAATTTCTATTTAAAAATGAATCTCTCATTTATCACTTGTAAACTATTTTCATTTTTGGCTTTTTGCTATTAGAAAACACCGAGCTCCCTGTCAACACCAAGTTTATACTGGCAAGGAGCCTGGGGAGGGCCTGGCTTATTGAGTCGTGAGTCACATTACCACATGCAGTACATTTTGTCTGGTTTTCTTCTGTCTCGTATTTGCATATGCATGAGTAAATCCATAGAAGAAAAATAGCACATGAATTGCTTTTACGTGAGAGAATGACGTTGGCATATTTGAACTGCTTTGGGTTGTCAGAAACCCCAGTATTAACCGATGATCACTCTGCCGAGTTTAGCCAAGTCACGTCCTTCTCTGTTTCCTGATTGGAAAGACAAAAGTCTTGATTTCCCCAAACTTAACAAAACCGTTTGGCTCAGGTGTATGAGAATTTGTGATAAACGATAAATATAAATTACTCTTAAAATTTTGAAGGCAACTAAAAAATCCAAGGGGGTTGGAGAATAGTACAGAGAAGATTTAAAATAATGTGTTCACAATTTTCAGAGGAGAGCGAGACATCAATTTATGTCCATTTGAAATTTTTTATCTGCAGTGGGAGAAAGCGGAAAAAGAGAAAGAGAATATTTACGTGAAGTCTTGTCCGCATGTAGAAGCTTTATAACAAGCATGGAGAGGAGGCAACCCTACTTTCATAAGTTTACAGGGCTGCCTGGGAATGACTTTGGGCCTCAAATTCTTCCCCATACCAAAGAGATCATCATATTCTCTTGCATTTAGGTGAAGCCATTACAAAAGCTCATTAAAATGTAAACACTATCTTGAAAGGCTATTGAAACATTTTCAGTCATTTAGCTATTCAATTACCCAGCAGAGTTTGGAGAGAAAGGATTGCAAGATGCTTTCCTAAATAAAGGAATAAAAGAAGCTAGAACAGGCCCCACTTCTAAGCTTTAGTATGTAGTAAAGAGGACTAGGTCTCTGGACAGGAAATAGCCTAAGTAGCGGCACGGAAGAGAAGACAAAAAAGGAAAGAAGTATTTAAGATTCACAAACAGTTACTAAAATGAGAGTTGTTTGTGTTCACAAAATGCCTGTAAATCAATACCCGGGGTGTACACTTTGACACCAACAGAAGGTAGCGTCTTTATACAGAGTTTAGCAAGATATTATGCTTTATGTCGTAGATGTGAATATTCTACCAGGTTAGTACATTCAAGGCCAAGTTTATATACATAGAAGAAAAAAAAGAGACAAGCTTACCATAAAATTATAGTTGTATCAGATACAGCAATAAGGAATTTGAGGTTGTGTACACAAGATGAGATTGACTTTTAGGGGAAAGCAGGCAACCAACAAATTACTTGCAGCATGTTTATGGCAGTTGTGCAAAATAAGTATTATTATATTCAGTCTGAAAACTAATCTAAATGTCTCAGAGAGGTTAAGTAACTTGCCTGAAGTCACACAGCAAGTAAGAGCTGGAGGTAGGTCTACAAGTGAGTTCTAACTGACCCTAAAGCCTATATTCTTTTGACTACCCAGTTTGTATGGAAGGAGGATAAAACTTTCAAAATTGGTAACTTTTTTACTTTTCTTGATTGTTTTTCAACAATGTAGTCTAAACCATGGCTCGCATAACCTGTACATCATGTATTTATATAGCTTGAGATTAAACTTATAAAAAAAGAACTTTGTTGTAATTCTGTCATAGCTGCCAACTTCCATGACAAGGCAGAATTTGTGAATTACACTTTGGAACATAATTCTTCGTAGCTTACTTAACAGAATTATGGGCTCCTACCATAAGAGAGCAGGAATTTACAAGTAACAGACGTGCTATTTTCATAAAGCAAAGTGCCTGTAAAATACATTGCTTTGCTAACCACATAACTAGCTGTGATATTTAGCATGATGCTAATACATCAAGCTAATACACCAACATTACCTGATAGCAGAAATACAACCCCATAAATAATCAAGTATTAGGTGGAGGAAAGAGTTATAATTTATTAATTTACTTATCTTGGCAACATAATTACACACAGAGTTCCTCTGTTATTACAACCAGAAGCTGAATTCAAATGCCCTAAAGGCAAGAAGTTTCTCTCCTTACAGCATCCAAAATGTATAAAAGTAAAAAAGTGATTATACTCAACCAAGAGGTATAAACAAGTAGATCTTCCAAGCTAGAGCAATAATAGAGATTGATGTTTGCCAGGGATGCTGTAGAAGGCTGTCTTTTGAAGACATTCACCATGACTTGTTAGAGAAACAAAGACTATACCAGGAATACAGTAACTAATCACCCCTCTATATTTTCACTGTCTGAATGAATGCTTAGGGAAAGACAAACTGAGAAATAACACAATGAAGTAGACATTTTTGGGTATATAATAAAGTACAAAGTATTCTCTACTTAAGCATTTAGTTTTCTTTTAAACATCACAGAATTCTTGAAAATTTAAATACTAGAGTTAGCCAGCTCTAAAATTTAACTCATGGTTGCAACTAATACTTTGCAAAATTTGAAAATATAAATGTAGTCTGGTAAAACCTGTACAGTCTTTATTGGTAAGTAATATCTTTCAGACATAAGCATTTTTAACTTTCAACATGTATAAGCCATTCTCTGATTCCTATTAACCAAACAAATAACAAAGAAAAACTAAACAAAAAACAAAAAACAAAAAACAAAAACCTGTGACCATACTGTAAGTTACCAGTAATTTCCAGGAAAATTATCTACATCCATCTACAACTGAAACAAATGTGATCAAACTGAACTGTGTTAGTTGTATCTCACTTCAACAGGTATTTCTTTTAAAAATCATCAGGTTAATTAATTATTCTTACTAAAATAGAAAAATGTGCCAGTTTGTCCTTTATACTTAATGTCAGCAGCATGAATAATAATCTGGAGCTTAAGATAATTAATACCATACATCCTCGCCTTTGAACAACACAGCTGTCAGCCATGGGGCTTTAAGATTAACAGGCTCTTCAAAGCTACAAATCAGAAATGATGATAATTTTATATAATATTTCTTAAAAAGGCACTTACCTTTTAAATGGAAAACACACTTCTAGCAGCAAATTGCCTGTTAAAATAAAACATATCATTTATTGGTATCCAGTAAATGATATAACGAATGATGCATTGTTATACTAAGCACAATTACAGTGCAACTTAAAAAAAAAACTTTTCCTGACCTCATTTAGTTTCTTTTTTACCCAAAAAGAAAATCACCTCCTTGGTGGTAATAATTAAATGCTTTTCTGTTCATTGCATGTGCACTGAAACCACAAAAGCTAATGAGTTTCATGTCTGAGAGCAAAAGCAGAAATTACAGGGCACATTATCCAGGTCACGGGTGTAGATTGGAGCATATTCCACTCAATGTCTATAATGAGAAGCACGTGGATTAAGGTCTATTCCAGAAAATTTAATGGTTAGGTGTCATAGAGAATTTCATTTCTACTAAATAAAAATAAAATACCACTGGTAGAAGTTATTAATATCAAATGTACTCTTTTCAAATATGACATTAGTTATTCGAGTTCCTTATATACTTTTCACTGTACTGCGTTAACGTCTAAGAGATTTTTATTTACAATACGTCACAAATATCACTGAGATGAAATAAGGTAAAATCAAGGTTTCATGCAATGTGTACCAAAGGTTACACTTGAAACAAGCCGGCCAGAATCAATATGATATTTAATCCCAATCAGAGGAAAAGAGGGATAACTAGGAGAAACAGCAGCAGTAGAAGAAACTCTTTTGATTGTTTACTTTCCAGTAGAACCTGAATTGGTTTTCTCAGAAGTGAAAACCAAAAGTATCAAGTATAATTTCCTTAGGAACTCTGCTTTATTTGCATATGCAAGACTACGCAGATGCATTTTTTTTTCAGCTGTCTCTGTACGTCACAAATGCTGATGGTGAGTTTTTCAAATTATGGAGAATTGTTTTTAGCTTTGTTTTATTGTATCTTCAAAACAAGTAAAATCCCAATGCTTGCAAAATTGATAATGTGTAGATACTAATTTGTAAACAGAGGTAGATCATGTTGCAAATTCATCTCAGTTCACTTGAGTGTTAAACTGTCAGGACAGCAAAACTGCTTCTCACTCCAGTTCTAGATTGACTCTCGAATAAGATTTAGAGAGGGGTCGGGTGCTCAGGGATGGATGGAGTGGTCTGACAATTCTCTTGGCTCCTTGGGAACAGCTCTGCTTCTGAGCAGACCTTTCTCTCCCGGTGCCCTGTCTCTCATGTTGCACTAGTTGGGATTGCATTTCCTCCCTGATGGTGCCCTCTCAAGCAATTAAAGGCAAAACTGACTAATAGTAAATGAAACAATTAATATAAGTTTTCATCCATCTACAGAGATGATTTCAAGATGTCTCTGCTTTGATATAAAAAGAAGCATTTAGGGCAAAATAAATTTCTCAAGTTTTAGTTCTGTTCGTTTTTGAAAATAAACAATTTATTACTGAACCAGCAAAGAAAAACAGTTTTCTTCCTCTACTACTACCACAATAGCTAAATTTCCACAATCTCTCAAAATGGCTATTACTTTAGTTTGCCAAGAGTCGTTACAATTCTCTCGCTATTCATGCACCTAACCCCAACCCTAATCCTTTATCCACACAGATGTTGAGTGGTTTTTTTTTTGTTTCTTTTTTTAATAAGCAGGTATAATCAACTTTCAATCCTACTTAACTATTGCAACATTTTCTTTTTATCGCTCATTTAAAATCCTTGACATGGCCTCCAAGACTTGTTCAGAACTCTGCTGACTTCCCTGTTCTAATTTTCCCAGCACCCTCCTCACTCATCATGCTGCAGAGACACTGGCCTTTCTTTTTTGTTGCTAAAACGTGCAGCCCTGTTTCCTTTCTCAGGCTTGGGACCCTAGCAAATGTGAGAGCTGAGAAAGCCACTTCCCTCATCTAATTCTTGCTCTAACTTTTGAATCCCAAACATCCTCTCATTAAAGAGTCTTCCTCGAATCCTAAGCTGGATCCCTTTTGCAATATTGCAATTGTCTTTTGCTCAGTTTTCCATTTTCAAGCATTGCAGAGACAAATTCTGACCTCTGCTTAATCCCCTTTTGGATAGAGTGGACATAAAATTTATTGCTCATACTGGAAAAGTTTTGAGATTTAAAGAAGGAAGTAAACAAACAAGATGCTAGCACACTAATGTGATCCAGCACTGGGTTCGGCAAACCAGGGGCATATGGTCAACCACTCTGTGGAGGAAAAGTTATCATTTTGTCTTAAGGTTGTCCAACATGCCCTAAAGGGACGAGATGCAGGTAGCTGATGAGCTTGGAAAGCTGATGGCTACTCACATGACGTGTTATACAAACAGAGTTAAAGTGTGAACAATTTTTAGTGTTTTTCCCTGTTGTAAACAACTGTGATAAAACATTTCCCTAAACAGCTCAAAGTAACATCACAACAGTATGCAATGAATGTATCAGGTTGTAAAGAGCTGGACTATAGCCCAAATCAAGGCCACCAATTAAGCGATATCTGGGCTTCATTCTGTGCAAGCCAGGGCTGTAATTTCTCAGTCTTGCTGCCAACTTCTCTCTAGTTAGAAGCACGTTCCTATCCATCAGCTTACCAATCAAGGGCTGCAGCCACTGACCTTAACTCTTCTACCTGAGTGCACTGGTGATGGACATAAGGACAGTGGAAGAGAGGTGGCCATTTAGCTCTTCTCACAGCTTTGCAAAGTCCTCTTTGAAAATATTTTAGGGTGAGACACGTATACTATCTTAGTGTGAGGAGGGGCAATAGACTCTTCCCTTCAGAAACTCATCTTCAAATGAACTCTCCACAGAAAAGATAAAGAAGAAAAAGCTGGGAAGCCAGTTGTGGTGGCTCATGCCTGTAATACCAGTGTTTTGGGAGGCCAAGGTGAGAGGATCACTTTAGGCTAGGAGTTTGAGACCAGCCAGGGCAACATCGTGAGACCCTCATCTCTCTCTGTATATATATTTTTAAGTCAGCTGGATGTAGTAGTACATGCCTATAGTCCCCGCTACTCAGCAAGCTAAGATGGAAGAATTGCTTGAGCTCAGGAGTTTGAGGTTACAGAGAGCTGATTGGATCCCTCCAGTCTGGGTGAGACAGTGAGACCCTGTCTCAGAAAAAAAAAAAGAAAGAAAAGAAAAGAAAAAAAGAGCATGGGTATTTTTGATTTTTGAAATGAATCACCTTTTTTGACATGTTCAATACTCTGGGTAAGTTCATCTGTTTTTGTGAGGATGTGTGTGTGTGTGTGTGTGTGTGACACAGGAGTTATTGGGTGTGCAAGGTAACTTATTTTTCATTATTTGAAGGTTGAAGGGAAAGAGTGAGTGGAATTTAATCAGACAATCAGACAATGACAAATGGATAGGCAAAGGTCAAAGACATGGGGAAACCTCACAGCCTAGAATATTTCCAGCGTGCTCACTTGGCCCAAATTAGAGAAAGTCTTTGAAGGAGGAAATCATTCCGGAAGGCCTAGATCAGTATGCTGCTTTAAGATGATCCAACTTTTTAAGCAGAAGAAATGTGGATCAGTTTTAAAAGTTAGGCTGATATATTTCTGTTTTGGATAATCAAGTTAGCAAGGTGGTGGATGGCTACACCGAATGAAGCAAGCTGGTTAAGAGACCTTCACATTAACTGACACAATGGCCATGAGAGTGTAAATAAGGAGAGAGGCTCCCAAGGCATTTGGAAAGCATAATTGACAGATAGTTTTAACCATCTGAGAACAGAAGTTTATGGAATATCATTCTGATTTGGGGCTTAAGTGACTGAAGCACCATTTACTAATGCAGTGATCACAAGAGAAACAAAAAGGGTGCAAAATTAGGGAAGGAGAAAATAATGAGTTTGTTTTCAGATTTTTTAAGTTTTAGATTTTTCAAGTTCAGCAAAACACTCAGTAGACTGGGCTCAGCACTTTTATACACATTAGTCTCATTTTATAATTGAGGACATTAAGAGATCCTGTGTGCATTATCTTAAGGCCTTACAGCTACTGTGTGGTAAGGAAAGGATTTTACTTCAATTCCTTGACTTGAAGCTCCATCCCTGCTACAGAACTGGCTGGACAGCTTTTGAAATTATACCTGTGTACCACAGTTTCTTTATCTGGAAAATAATGGAGGTATCTCTCCTTTTGATTACCTGAGATATGTATTAGAATGTTAAGATTTAGTAAATAACGCAAAAAATCTATAAAGTGAATATACTAGCTGGCCTTGATGTAAGATCCTTTCAAAATCTAATCATTGATGGGAAATATCTTGTCAAAAAACAAAATGGAAATGGTTGTGTGGCACTGCCCTACCATTCCACATAGATTCCACTTAATTAGGGGACCAAAAACCATGTCCATGTCTACATTGGTAGAGAACAATGGATATGGAGCATGAAAAGGACCAGATGGCTCTTAAAGTTGAATCGGTTACCTAGAAAGACATTGACTCTGAATATTTTCATTTCTCTCTGTTTCAGACTGGCCTCTAATGTTCTTTTAATGCAGATTTTTATTTATGCATTTCATGGGTTGTTATGTGAATCTGTTGCTGCTGAGTATGTTGAATCTTAAGCCTTTTGTGAAAATTAGCATGATTCTTTGTAGTTACGAATAACAAATACATTCCTTTTGATAGAAAGGACAATTAAAATGTTTTATGGTTATCTTTATTCTTAAATTTTGCTCATATTGATTTATTTAGATTATAATCATCACTAAACTTAAAAAGATAGTATCAAATAAGAGCAGGTTATATAATGTCTATTTTGCTCTTTGCTAGAAATGGACCATTACAATGCCAAAATGCATTACTGGAGTAATTTATTTTCCTGGTTTTCGCCCTCCCCCACTCTACTGTGAAGATATGTTAGTGTATTCATCTAAGGTCTTGCATTTTTAGAGATGATAAAAAAGAATTTGTCATGCATACCATAAAGCAGAAATATTATTTATCACTGAAGTTAGTAGAGGGTTGAAACATGTTTAATTGTACAGAGTATGCAGCAGTAAGTCAGCTTGTGGAATTTTAAAAAGTTGCATTTAGGTAGAAAGGATTTTGTTACTTGAAAGGTTTAAAGAATTTTAAGAAATCAATTGCATAGTGTTTATCAAAAGTGAATAGCTTGAGTTTAAGAGAACTGACTCAAGGGTCACACTACCTGGGTTCAAAGGGTATCTCAATACCCCCTCACTACAGGGTGACCTTCAGTAACTCATTTATCTCTTTCTGCCACTAATTCTTTAACTGCAAAAGGAGGAAAATAATAGGCACCATCTTATAGGGCTATTGTGTTATAATTAAATGAATCAGTTTTTGTAAAGCTGTTAGAATACTGCTTGACTCATAATTAGCCTTCAATATAGGCTAGCTTTTATAATGTTTGAATGAATCTGTTTTTCTACTTTTTGCTATAATAGTTATCAAATAACATTTATTATGTAAGCTTAGGTTTTTCTAAATATGAAATGCCAGAGTGCCTCCATTATTTAGAACTCATCAGAAAATCAGAGAGTAAGAAAAAGTATGAGTAGCAAAGAGCTATCACAAACTCCACGCACCCAATTTGAAGTATGTTAGCTATACAGGAAAGTCTAGCATGTTTAGGTCCAGTGCTATGCCACAAGTGATACAACAACAAACAAGAACCTTCACTCTTAAGCAACTTGTAATCTAGCTGGAAAATGAATAAATATAGAGTGTTATGTCTTGCGTTATTGTTTTTATGAGTGGATTACAAGAAGAGAGGGATCAAAGAAACCATATGAATGTTGGCAGAAAGGCAGACTTCTGGAAAGAAGCTCCATCATATGGATCCACACTGCTGTTTTGTCATTTGTAAATTCACTTCTAGAATTATTCCCTCTGGACTAAGCCTCAGTATCAGTCTATCTAACAACTGAGGCCTCATTTCTAGTTATGTGCACTGCTGGACAGCACTTTTTTTTTTTTTGAGATGGAGTCTCGCTGTGTTGCCCAGGCTGGAGTGCCGTTGCACCATCTCAGCTCACTGCAACCTCCGCCTCCTGAGTTCAAGCCATTCTCCTGCCTTAGCCTCCTGAGTAGCTGGGATTACAGGCACCCACCACCACGCCCGGCTAATTTTATTTTATTTTTTTTAGTAGAGACGGGGTTTCACCATGTTGGCCAGGCTGATCTTGAACTCCTGACACTGATCTACCGGACTTGACCTCCCAAAGTGCTGGGATTACAGGCGTGAGCCACAGCGACCGACCAGCATCATTCATTTAATTAATATTTACTGAGCACCAACTAAGGTGAAGCACGGAAAGATGGCATCATGGACCCTTTAGTCCAGAGTTTTGAGAACAATAACAAAATGAACAAAGCCATACTGAATTCTCTGAACAAAATAAAACAGGGCATCATAATAGTGTGTGAGTGACAGAATCCATTGTATTTTGCATGGCCGTGAAAGTGCGCTCACAAGATGTGACCTGGGTGGATGAGCAGCAGCAGTAGCCAGACTGGGAGGATCTGGCAGCAGAGCGCTCCGGGAAGACGGAAGCACAACAGCGAGGGCCTGAGGGCAGAACGTTTGGAAACCACTAGGAGAAAGCCTCTCAGAGCGAGAAGACTTGGAAAAAAGCTCTGGAAGCTGGACATAAGACAAGATTTAGAACTTGAGGGCCACTTGCTAAGTGCAAAGGGATGACATGTGGGTTTGGGAGTGATATGGCTTGGATTCTGCACCCTCCCAACTATTGCAATCCCTGCCTTTGGAGGTGGGGCCTGGTGGGAGGTGACTGGATGATGGGGGCGGACTTCCGCCTTGTCTTTCTCGTGATAGTGAGTTCTCACGAGATCTACTGGTTTAAAAGGGTTAGCACATCTCCCTTCGCTCTTTTTCTCCTGTTTGGCCATGTAAGAAGTTCCTGCCTCTCCTCTGTCTTCAGCTGTGATTGTAAGTTTCCTGAAGCCTCCCCAGCCGTGCTTCCTATACAGCCTGCAGAACCATGAGACAACTAAACCTTTTTTCTTTATAAATTACCCGGTTTCAGGTATTTCTTTATAGCAGTGCGAGAGCATAGCTACAGGGATGAAAAGAGATGTCCAATTCATGTTTTTAAAGAGTTCTTCAGGCGCTACGGGAATGGAAAGCAGGGGTCTCAGGCAGCCGCTGGGAGAAGAATTCAGAGGCTACTGCATGGTGGGGGTCAGATGTGGTGGCTTCAATGGACATGAAGAGAAATGGATGATTCTAGAATAAATTTTGGAAGTAGAGCTCACAGACTTTGCTGATGGAGTGGATGTGAGAATGTGAAAAAGACAGGAATTGAGCCAACTCCTAGGTTTCTGGGAGGTAAGATAGATTAGGCTGCCAAGATGGGAGTCCAAGAGAAAAAAACGTACTTTGGGAGGAAAATAAAGATTTCTCTTTTAGCCCTTTCAAGTGTAAGGCACACATCGCCATGTTAGTGGCAATGTGGCGTAATATGCGTTCATAACAGAGGGACTGTGTTTCTCAACGTCAGCACTATAGACTTTTTGGCCCAGATATTTATTTGTTCTGGGGGCTGTCCTGTGCATGTCTGCATCATAGGATATGTCACAGCACCTCTTGCCTCTGTCTGCTTAATGACAGTATCTCCCCCACCCCGTTGTGAAAAACAAAAAATGTCTCCAGAAATGGCTGAGTGAGGACAAGGCAGTGGGCAAAATTGCTCAGGGTTGAGAATCACTGGGCTGAAGATATAAATTTAAATGTAAAAACACAGATGGAATTTGGCACCAGGAATGTGGATGATCTCACCGATGGAAAGATAAAAAAGAGTGGAGGGCTCACACTAGGGGACTTCACAACTAGAAAGAGAACAGAGGCTCCAGCAGAGGAGACAATCAGGCAGGGATTCCACCTGATGAGTGCGGTGGGCCGGAGTCCTGGAGAAGCAGTTGCCAGCAGGAGGGGGCGAGCACATGTGGCTCACATGAATGAGTTTGATTAGGTAAACGAGGACAGAAAAACAATCACTTCCAGATCTGTGTCAAAAGAGAACTCTGGTAAAGGAGCCATGAGACAGTCTCCATGTGAACATTGCTGTAACCATAAATCATTTTTGCAGGACATTTGCTTGGACAGGGGTCTGACAATGGATAAGAGTCAGTTGCTTATAAGCCCTTCCTTAATATGATTAGCTTCATTTGAGTTTGGTACACAAGGGGCTGGCTGCAGGTGAGGATGGATGAGAACTTCCCCCCATGGATTTGCACAAGAGGTAGAAGTACCTCCAGGGAGCAAAGTAGCATGGACCTTCAGCTCCCACCTGCCTCCTCCTTACCACGGAATTGTAGCACTACACTAATATCTGCCCTGCCACAGACCAAGGCCAGACTGCAAGAAAAGATGAAGTGTTCCTGCAAGGAAACTTATCATGCAGGCGGAAGGAATCTAGAACAGCAGGCTGGTCTCCGCTCTGAGGGCAGTGCGTCACAGAGGAGTGCCACCCTGGACCTAGCCTGTTTCTGATGCTGAAAACTTTCTCGACAGTCGTGCTGATCCCATGAACATTTGGAGGGGGGTTGCCACGGACATGAACTGGAGAAGCAGTATTTCCAAAACGCTGTAGTACCCAAGATTCAGCAGCATATAGTAGTGTTTTCCTGGCTTAGTAAAAATCCAAGTCAGGGAAGGGACAGAGAGAGCCTCATCAAGCTCCCAACCCCAAAAGTATTGTGATGGAAATTAAATCACAGCACAAGGGCTTGGAAATAGAAAGCTTTAGAGGCACTGTGACTAGGGGCTTTGGTGGCAGTTGCACTTTAGCCAGTAACAATGGCAGCAACTTTAGACTTCCAAGACCACCAAAAGTGGTGACTGATCAGATCTTCAGTTTCATCATGGCTAATTTAGCAGTGACACTTGAGATAATGAAGCAGAGACAGGCCAGCAGATTAATACAGGAGGAACTGGAGAGGGCAGGGAGGTAAGAGAAGAGAGAAGCTGAAGAATTCAGCCACAAAAGAGCTCATTAATGTGTGTGTGTGTGTGTGTATATATATATATGTGTGTGTGTATATATATATATATAATTCCTGCAGGATTAACTGTGCTGGGTCAGAGGATATATAGATTTATAATTTTAATAATTTAAATAGACACTGATAGATTAAACTTTTAGAAACTGACAATAATACATAACCTCCCTTATGAGTTGATAATAACAATTTCCCTAAATATTCACCAGCTCTAGATTTAAATGATCTTTAATTTTGGCAATCTGATGGGTTTAAAAAAAGTTTTCTCATTGTTGCTCTAAACTGTAATTTATGTTCACTAGTAAAGACAAACATTTTTTTTAGACATAGGCTCTTTGTACTTACTATTCTATGAAACATCTATTCATATTCTTTGCTTATTTTTTGTTAGAATATTGGTCCATGTATCAGTGTCTTATGCTGCTATAAAGAACTGCCTGAGACTGGGTAATTTATAAAGAAAAGAGGTTTAATTGACTCACAGTTCTACAGGGTTGGGGAGGTCTCAGGAAATTTGTAATCATACCAGAAGGGGAAGGAAACAAGTCCTTCTTCACACGGTGGCAGGAGGGAGAAGAATGATTGCCCAGTGAAGGGGAAAGCCCCTTATAAAACCATCAGATCTCCTGAGAACAAACTCACTATCACAAGAACAGGATGGGGGAAACTGCCCCCATGATTCAATTATCTCCTCCTGCTCCCTCCCATGGTATGTGGGGATTATGGGAACTACAATTCAAGATGAGATTTGGGTGGGGACACAGCCAAACCATATCAGTCCATTTCATATGTATTTATAGGAACTCTTTTTATATTAGGGGCATTATTCTTTATCATATTTCAAAATATCATCCTATTTAATATAGGTGCATTTCTGCAAAGCAATTTACATATTCCCATAAATCACTGATGTTTGTCTGATAACACTTCTCTGAAAACCCAAAATTTAGACGCTCCTTTGTGAAAGTCTGCACATACAACCACTAGAAAAGACTGACATTCCTATTAGTAGAACAGGTAGGGAATTTGAATTATGAAAATATATATTATTAATAAGATTTTTTTTCATACCATGATTAGGAAAAAACTGACCAGCTGTTTGTTTTAGGACAAGGATCTAGCTCATTATTCCTTTGCTTTGGAAAACACTTAGGTTTTCCTAAACCATCATAGGGAGTTTTTTCATTTAAGGTAGATTTCCCAACAAAAAGATAATCCCTGAGGTGCCATTCGTTGTTGGAATAAAAAAAGTCTGTGGTTAAATATATTTGGAAAATATTTTGTATTTTTATAACAGTTTTTATTAAAAGATTTTGCAAGTACTTTTAAATACTCGTGTTCATTTGAATTCCTTAGAGAAACTTGAATGTGCAGAATTCCCAAGATTATTGAACTACGGCCCTTAGAGATTTTCTTTTCCCGAGTAGTTTTTTTCCAGTGATGGTATTTCATGAAACAAAATTTTTGATGAATGCTGACTTCAGGAAATATCTTCACACTTCTCTGCAAATGAATGGCTTTCCTTGTATTTGCCTTAGCACTGCCATCTTGTCACCACAAATCCTTCAGAGGCAACAGCAAACCTTGTATAAAATTACTAGGGAACATTTTTGAAAAGATTCATAAATTCAATACAAAGTTTGAGTTGAGTTGGCACAACCTAAATGTAGTTAGACATTGTGCAGTAAAATAAAAAAGTAAAGCTCAGTGGTTTTGATTTTTCTTGTGTGTGGGTGGGGTGGAGGGGTTTGCCGTATCTCTATGAAGGTTATAAGAAGGGGTTACTCCTTTAACCCAAACAATATATGAAGGGATATGTGCAGAAAGATGGGAACTTAACACTTTCTGAGATGCCTTTACTAATTAGGGAGAGCTAAAACAGAATAATAAAATTATAATCTTTAAAAAATATTTTAGTATAACTTTGCTTATACTTATGATGAATTTTGCTTTCATTTAACTTTCTTGGAAGCTTCACACTTTTACAAAGTTATTTGTTCTAATTTCTCAGGCCACACCCTGATCGCCTTTGTTGCTATTCAATATAATTTTAAAATTGAGTTTTACCCACTTTTATATGTTCATGAAGAGTACAGATAAAATTATAAGGGATATATTGGTTGAGAGAATTATCATAAATCATCTATATGACATGACTGGCCCATCATGCAATTAATTAGAAGGTAATTTTGATAAAATATAAGTAAATGATGGATAATTACTTCTGAATTCCTACGCTTACCATTTTACCCATGGGTTTTAATAATTACTGGTTCTTCACTGTTCAGCACACAGGAACATTTCTTCTAAAAATGCAGAGTTATGCACTGCCTATTAAAGTTATTGCCAGCATCTTAGAAACTGAAGTAAATGCTTTCACAAATAGCAGTTCCAATGAATAGTGCTGAAATCAGACTTTTTTTTTCCATTGCAAATGCCTCAAGTAGTTGGCTCCTTTCCCATCGGCTACTTTGTAACTGCGAATATGACAACATGACGGTGATTCACAGATGCCAAAATATCATGAGCAGAGCAAATCTGTGTTCCAGATATGATAAGGTGAGAAAAGCAGAACTCTCGGCCCCAGGTGATTTCCATGAAGACACCCACATACGGCAGGCCTCACTATCTGTACCATGCAGCCGCCAGCTCTAGTAACCTGGCCGGGAGAGAAACACATCTACAAATGCAAATGGATGAAAAAAATAAAACCGGGTTGCATAGTAACATCTTAAGCAGATTTGAGAGATGTATGTTTGAAAAGCGTAAGCTTCAGCCTTGGAAAATGCTTTCTGTTGTATTCAACACATATTGGGCCAGAACTAAGAAAAATACATATAAATTATGAATGCCTTTAAAAGTCCCTTCTCCAATCCACCAGCCTTAGAAACAATGCAATACTGAGTGAAATAACAGCCTGTTTCTTATTTTTATCATAATATTTGGAACCTTATTTTAAATATATGTATGCTTTATAGATTATAGTTATACATCATTGGAACAGAAAAAATAGATTGTGAACATGCATCTTAGACCAGCTACACAATCATATAAACCACTTCTTATTCTTGCACTGCAATACTAAGGAATAATAGAATCACAAATTATACAAGACTGTTTTTACTGGTTGTACATATACATTTTGTATATTGAACTCATATATTCTGACTTCTGCCAAGCCTGACTGGCAGCTTAACTGATGTGAGCTCATTTACTGGCAGAATTTATACTTAAAGTCAATGTTTTCCATGTCCAATCCAGAAGAGACTTTTATTAGACAAAAGATAATGTAGATAAATATTATAGTAACTTTACCAGAATGAGAAAATCAAAGGTATTTTTAAGTCAGATTATGATTTCTAAATATATTGTTTAAAATAAATGTGAGAAAAAATAAGAATAAATATTTTTTCTTTTTTAAGAAATGAGAAAAAGATTTGATTAGAAAAAATAAGAAAAAAAAATTTAAAAAATTGTCAATGTTTCTTCCAATGCATACCGTAATGGCATTACTTGGATGTATCAGCATATGTTAAGCAACAGCGCTATTTTTGAAAACTATACAGTATAGGAAAATAAGAGTTGTAACATAGACGGTTTTCAAGCAGTTTCTTGTCAGTTTGTATGGCAAGCTACAGATGAACTGCAGAGTATTTACAGACGTTAAGCTCTCTAAGAGAAGGATACTTGTTGGTTTACCATTGTGTTTCAACATTTAGTAGAGAGCCAAACACGCAGTAGGTGTTTAATAAACATCTGTGGAATGAATTCATGAATAAATCAAGAATTAAAGTCAATTTTGGAAGATGAGGCCTAACCAAAATATTTTGCAAACTACCCAAGTCCAGCAATCAATATTAAATATAAACTACCTTATGCCTTACTACAAAGAATTGCTCAAAATGTGTCCTTATCAATTTCCTCCTTTTTGAGGTGACACGAAGGAAGAAAAAGAACCTATTATCGTGTAAAAACCATACTTTGGAAAGCAATCTCATAAAAAGTGGAATTCTATAATATAAGCTACTTATTCACCACATTCTATTGAAAAAGGCTTGGTCCCCACCCCAGGGTATCTCTTCGAAGCTTCCTGCCAATATGACATCCAGAGCAATGCTAGGACAGAACATGTTCATTTCAACATTCACCACACACACTTTACACATTTCTGACAATATGCCTTGATTCTTTGAATGCTTACTATATTCCAAGCACACACTACGTTCTGAACACATATAATCTCATTGAAGTACATGCTGCTATTATCCCTATTATGCAAAGAAGAAAACTTAGACTCACATAGGTAAGTAAATTACCCAAGGTTGTGTATAAAGAAAGAGGTGGGACACTTATTAAACAGTCAGAGAAAAATTATCTAGCTTCTTAGCTAGATAGCATTGAGAAGCCTTATAAAGGAGTAAGGCAAGAGAAGGACTACATTGAGGAAGAGACTGAGAAAGATTCAGACTAAAGAATGTGTACTGGATTTCTAGATTAGGAATGCAAAACAGGTTCAAAGGAGTATTTGGAAGAAGCTAGGTAGCAATGCATTGAGCAATTAACGAATAGTGAGAAGGCAAATACAATGGATTAGCCTCCTGGAAGAATAAGGAGATAAATTTGATTATGTGTAGAGAAGAAAGGGGGAGAAATATATCCGGTTGCTAGAAGAATGACCTAGGAATGTTTTTAGCCCGAGAAGCAACAGATTGATTTAGGAGACAGATTCCTCTTAGGGTATGGGATGGAGAGCAGTCTTTAGATTCAAATGAGAGCTGTCTGTAGATGCAGAATAAATCAGAATGAAATGCAGATTTCATACCCAAATGTTGGCCTTGCATGTATACATTCTATAATAATTGTCTATATTCATCGCATATATAAATGTTTATTAAATAATGCAGGGCTGCCAATATTTCCAGCACTTTATTCAGTCATGAGCAGTAAGCAGTGATAAAGGCATGTGCATGGTTCCTGTAGTGGGGCCCAGAGACCAAAGGCTCAAACCTGACCTTAGGAACCTTGGTGCCTAGCAGACAACACAAGAGAGATTTGCTTCAGTCCATGACGAGCTTCATTATTCTGAGATTATGTAGGAGGAAGACCTAAGCCAGTGGGAGGGAAGAAGTTTTCAAAAAGAGGTACAAGAAAAGAGGTACAAGAAGTTGAATATAACAGTTAAAATTTAATACTTAAATAAACATACACATAGGAGTTAGGGTATATTTATACATATATAGATACATGTACAGTCTATCAGTGTTGAGTTTCAGAATCTGAGAACATCATGGAAACCATATTTGAAACCATGATCTCTAAGTGATGGGAAGGTTTATAAAATACCACAATACAATTTTCTTAGTTTTTGAATATGAATAGACATAGACTTATTTTGGGTATTTTCTTTTTCAATTAGAGAATTATTCAGAAATTCTGAAATTTGAAGTCATATTGCTTAATACCTAATTTGAATGATTATTTTTGAGAACCAAAATTATGAGAAAAATGGAATTAAGATCCTTTGGAGCAAATGTCTTAATAGATAAATGTAAAATAATAAGAGTAGAAACCATGTAATATTTATTCCTCACAATTTCACTGGGTTGGATAATATTATTATTAGTATTTTACAGATGAGAAACTTGAGGACTAAGAAGTTAATGAGCTGGCCTCTTTAACCCAATAGCAAATGTAATACTACCTGTATTAAGGACAACTCTGGGAATATGTCATCACATAATTTGTAAGGTTAAGATGGAATAAATAGACCAGGCATGGTGGCTCACGCCTGTAATCCTAGCACTTTGGAGGCCAAGGCATGTGGATCACTTGAGTCCAGAAGATTGAGACCAGCCTGGGTATCATTTTGTAGAAACTCCACCTCTATAAAAAAAATTAAAACAAAACAAAATAAACAATAGCTGGGTATGGTGGCATGCGCCTGTGGTCCCATCTACTTGGGAAGCTGAGGTAGGAATATCACTTGATCCCAGAAGTTTGTGACCAGCCTGCGCAACACAGTGAGACCCCCATGTCTATGAAATTTAAAAAAAAATTGCTGGACGTGGTGGTGCGCACCTGGGGTCCCGCCTCCTTAAGAAGCTGAGGTAGGAGGATCACTTGAGCCCAGGAGATCGAGGCTGCGATGAGTCATGATCCTGCCATGGTGGGCAGTAGAGTGAGAATCTGTCTCACACACAAAAAAGGGACAAATAAAATACTAGTGGATAACAAAAGAAATCGTAATATTAACAAGTTGCAAACTGTCAAAACACAAAAAATGTTCCAACAGGTTTAATTATGAACACACACAAGCAAACAAATGTAAATGCTATCAGATTAATCTCCATGAGACTAAAATATACAACGTCACATTTGAATGTGACATGGAATCCTGGTTGGCATCATGCTGAGACACTTCTTGTTTGGTTTTGGTTTAATTGTCTTTGAGATATTGATTTTTACATCACCTACATCACCTCATAAGATACAGACTTTTAACATTAATATAATATACTTAATAATTCAGTATGAAAAAGAGATATCATTAATTTAGAAAACATAAATTTTTAATATCCCAATGCAAGCTATTGTGCCAAAGTGGCCCTAAGGAAAAAAGAAAAGTACAGTTGTAGAATGAAGTCTATGTCCAAGATACACTCCATGGAAGCCTTTCATTTGATTGGATTTACAGTGTCATTACTTTGCAAGTAAAGCCAATACAGATTCCTCCCTTTCACTCACTCTCCATGCTATTCTCTTTCTCCATAAAAGCATGTGAACTTTAAGTTGATCTAAAAGAATGTCTGAAACATTGAAAACTTTGCATGCTACTTAATATTAAAAACTGCTCCTAAGGGACATCTATGTCAAATTTCACCTTTGGCTACAATATTATAAAATCCAATATTAAAATCATTACAATGAGCATGTGCATGGAGGGGGAACTAGTGTGTGTTGCAAGGGAAATAATTAGGAAATACATTTTGGGATCAGATTAGAGAATCCTTCACTGCCAGTCTAAGAGTTTTCTGCTTTATTCAAAAAACCGCAGGAAGTCACTGCAGGTTTTTGAGCTAGATGACATGGCCAACGTCATGCTTTAGAAAGGAAAAGCTGACAGCAGTGTTTGGATCCTTCAGAGAAGAGAAAAACTAGAAACTGAGAGATTGTTTAGGAAGCCCATTAAACTGCACTAAATAGTGCACAGTTTCTCTCATTACTGATAGAAAGTAGATTTCAGATCATTTACACTGTTTTGAAAATTCATTATTTAAAAGTAGTGCCTAATAGTTTTCTCTCAATGATAGAGGTCATATGACTATGTGAATTAAAGAAGATGTCTTGAGAAGTAATGAAGTTAAAGCATATTTTAAACAAAAATGTGCCTTAGAGGTTTTTTTAAAAAGAGAGACGGAAAGAGAGAGAGTGAGACTGTCAGAATCCTGTGAAAACTTACCTACTTGCACTGAAAAATTACCCTCTAGTGAACTGCCTTCAGGCTGCATTTTCAGAAATTATATTCTAGTAGTGGTCAATTTTTCAACCCAAAGGATGATATTTCTCTCCATAAATTTGATTCCCAGTCAATATTTCTTATACATAATATCATCTAGGTATTTCACAGTTAAAAATAACCAAGGTTAAAATATGTCATAAATACATAGCGTCATTAAACATTGGCCACATGAGGTGAGTTCTTGGTGTTTCACTGTTGAAGCTAAGTGTGTTACAGGACTACTTGACACTCTTTATTCTTAGAAAATTTTAACAAATAAATAGTGAAGCCCATTATTTATAGCTCCCACTGTCAGAAGCTGCCATTCTTATCCCTATCCAAATAAGAGAATGTGCCACTTATTTTTGTAAGAGGATGTGGCCACTTTTATAATGCCCAAACATGATGTAATTCTAGTGAAGCTGATGGAACGCAGGTAGATTGTAAAGATATGAATGTCTAGGTTCATTCCAAATACATAATTTCCTGGGTATTATTAATTTCTAAATGTTGAATACACCTGTACACTCTTTTCCCTGATTATGTGACAATTCAAATTGTTTCAGACTGGATTCTAGCACACAGTTTTGCAGCACAGGAGTGTCTTGCAATTGGGTGAGAAGCGGATGCAATCAGATGTACAGAAAATGGCCATATGATAGTGGTCCGCTCTCTTCTTTCTAATTCACTCATTCACCTTGGGACAGTCACTCATTCAACTGACTTCGATCTTCTTTTTTCTGCTACAGGAGATGCCCTTTAAGTCTCCAATTGTTACTTTCCACCCAATTTTTTACTTAAAACTTAATACACAGCATTTAACTTGCTGGTATTGCTTTGAACTCAAACTTCTGTTCAATAGAGTTCATTCCCTTTCCACCAACCCTTCACACCCAGAAACTGATGCTTTCTCATTACACTGGTGATGTCTAGAAATATTGAGTTACCTGTGACTATAATCTTTGTTTTTTTAATTAAAAAAATGTAGAGAGACAGTCTTCCTAAGTTGCCTAGGCTGGACTGCAGTGCCATGATCATAGCTCACTGCAACCTCGACCTCCTGTTCTCAAGTGATCCTCCAGCCTCAACCTGCCAAAATGCTGAGATTACAGGCACGAGCCACTCTGCACTCAGCGAATATTCTGCTCTTTTTAATCACCTAAGTCCAGAACACTAAGTGTTGTGAGTCCTTCCTCTGCCGATTCTATTTGATTTGCTTCTTTCCTTGCCATTTTAACAATGAAATTTTATATACTCTTTCATACAACTGATGAGAACAAGAGCTTTGGAGCTGCTTTCCTGGCCTCTGTCTCTCTCATTCTGTCCACCCTGCTTGCTGTTATGCCACTAATTTCATCCTGACTGCCCTGTTCAAGAATCTAACGTAGTTGAAATCTGTCCATGCATCATTGTCAATGGTACACACAAAGGGTCCTTTTACTCAGGAGAATGGCCTTTGCATGAATAGTGATGACAAATGTGTCATGGATTCAGATTTATGACTAACATTCTATTTGAAGCCAAAAGAGAAAAACAAACGCAGTGTTAATGGACATTTCCTAATGAATCCTTAGGCTTTTAGTACCCGTTGATTGTTCTAGTTAAAGGTAGTGTCCCAGTCACATTTTCTTCCGTTTAATAGCTAATGGGGCGGTGTAGAAGTCCACAGTAGACTTCCCTTTCAGACGTGCATTGCTATAGTTCAGGAGGAAAAAATGAAAATGGAAGTGGTTGTTGGGAATGGAAACTTCCTTTTTTTTTTTTTTTTTCTGAGGGAGAAACCTTTTTATGAATGGTAAGATATTTTTTGTCCATTTGCTTTTTCTCTAGAATAAAATTCCTTGTAAAATATGATCTAAATATTCACTTTTTAAAATCTCAATGCTTTATTTTCTGTCAACTTATTAATAAAGTACAGCTCCAGGGGCTCTGTCCAGCCAACAATTTTATTTAATAACAAATTATAAATGTATACTTGGTATATGCATCACCCCCAATGTTTGAATAAATCAACTCTCTAAGAGCGCATTATCTATATAACAATAATGATCAGCCTTTACTGAACACATCATGATGTGCAGATGTCTTGCTCTGTGATTTATCTATAGTATCTCATTTAAACTTCACCAAAACCAGGTTTTACAGATGAGGAAACTGAGAATGAACAACAGACTTGCCAAAAGACACATGAGTAAATTTTAAATGAGAATTTTTATAGAATCTTCTCTGACTTCAAAGCCCAGAAATATAACCTCCATGAAATATTCTATTCCTACGCTTCCTATAACATAACACTTACTGAACTCAATTATGGAAAACTATCTGTATTCTCTTCCATTCCCTTGATAAATGTGAACTTCTTGAGGAAAGGAGTTAGCTTATTAACCTTTAGTTTCAACAACACAAGGTAAGACCCATCTAGTAACCGGTTAGTAAATATGGTTGAACTGAACTAAATACATTTTCTGAAATAGAATAGAGAATGTATATTCTTACGGGAAGAAACACAATATTTCATGGGTTAAACATATGGTGTCTTAAGCAATCATTTATAAAACATACTTCAAATGATTTGATCATGGAATACCACAAATTGGATTTTGCTGGGAGCTGACCATCATTTTTTCCTCTCTGAGAGGTAGAGGTTCAAGTGCAAACCCCACGGGTCAGTGCTTTTACTAGCTGTGTGACACGGGAACCCTCACTAGAATCACTTCATGGCTCATTTTCTTCATGTGTGAAACAGAAATGATGATAAAATGTTTACAAAGATTACATATGAGAATTATATAAATTAATTTATTAAAAAGCACTTAGGTCAGTGCCTGGCTTACTGTTAACACTTAGTAACACTTAGTAAACACTAAGTAAAATTCTTATTACTTAGGCATAACATACAGCAGACTGCAACATTTCAGTCTCAGATGACTTTTATTTTGATTTACATATTCTTAAAATTATTGACAATTCAATAACTTTAATTTATTTAAGTTATATCTATTGCATTTACCATTTTAGAAATTAAAAGTGATATGATATAAAAAGATTTAATTAATTCAAAAGTACTATGAATAATCCCATACATGTTGACATAAAAATGATTAGGAAGAATAACTACATTTTTAAAACAAAAGCATAGTGAGGGAGGATGGCATTATTTTCTATTTTTTTCAAGTCAGTTTCTACATTGCAGTGTAATATTGTAGCCTCTGGAAAACTCACTGTACACTGATGAAAAAGGCAAATCACATCTTAGCACTATTAGTGGATATAGTTTTGAGATTTTAGAACTCCCTGAAAGGAGAGAGAGAAACCCTAAGGTTCCCCAGACCGCACATGGAGAAACTGTTTTATAGAGAAGCTTCCACAAGTAAATCTCATGTTTTTGAGCACTGTTTACTGACAGTTCTTATTTCAGTGTGTATCCAGTTGTGCATATTCCAACTGGTTCGAGGGTGCAATAGTGTTTATTTTGGAAAGAAAACATACAGTTTTCTTCTCATCAAGACAAGAAATCCTAAGGTAAACAACGTTTACTTCTAACCAGCTCCAGTGCGGTCTCTGCAGGTTACCTTGACCCTGCTTTACATCATGGATGTGCCTGGAGCCAGCTTGGGAAGCACAGACTTTTAAAACTAAATGAAAGAAAATTGGATTTCCCTTGGACTAGTTTTCTAGGAAACACTCTCAGGAGACACATAGTTACAATACATGTGAAAAAAAAAGAAAAAGAAATCTTTCCGTACAGTGCATTATTTACAATATTTGGCTAAAAGTGTTCTGAATACTTTAGATTTAAAAGACTCATGAGGCAAGGTAAAACAGACTATAAAATATTTAGCTGAAAAATAAATAGTTCCAGGGAATTATTTTTAAATGATATGAAAAGAAAAAACATTTTGATACCTACCAAACTCAGGATGAAGTTTCTCACTTTTCAAGATTCTATTAAATTTGAGTATCATGGCTTTCCATAAAACAACAAAAAAGCATCCCTTATTTTTTAAACTCTAAATATCAAAAATATCATTAATTTGTTTTTAAAAATTTACAAGAGAAGGGACATATGAGATATTTAGCGTTGAAGACATCTGACCAGTGTGTTTTATTAAAAAAATAAAACAGCCAGCTGGGCGCAGTGGCTCATGCCTGTAATCCCAGCACTTTGGGAAGCCAAGGTGGCAGATCACGAGGTCAGGGGTTTGAGACCAGTCTGGCCAGCATGGTGAAGATTAAAAATCTCTACTAAAGATTAAAAAAAAAAAAAATTAGCTGGGCGTGGTGGAACATGTCTGTAATCACAGCTACTCCGGAAGCTGAGGCAGGAGAATCGTTTGAACCCAGGAGGCAGAGTTTGCAGTGAGCTGAAATCTTACCATCGCACTCCAGCCTGAGCCTCAGGGCAAGATTCCGTCTCAAAATAATAATAATAACAACAACAACAAGAATACTGCCTAGTTCGATAATGTCTCTCATTAGTCTTTATCTTCAAATCTCCTAAAACAAGATTTAGTACAATGTCAATAACAATGGTAATAATATTTATTTAGTGATTACTAGGTGCTAGACGCTGTCCTAATCACTTCACACACATTTACCAACGAACACATTTACCCTTCACGGTAGGTGTTACTAATTTCATCTTACAGACGCATTGACTGAATAAGGAACAATTTAAAGGTGGGCATGGTGGCTCATGCCTGTAATCCCAACACTTTGGGAGGCCAAGGAGGGCAGATCAACTGAGTTCGAGACCAGTCTGGCCAACATGACGGAACCCCGTCTCTACTAAAAATACGAAAATTAGCCAGGCTTGGTGGCACATGGCTGCAATCCCAGCTACTTGCAAGACTGAGGCAGGAGAATCGCTTGAACCTGGGAGGCCGAGGTTGCAGTGAGCTGAAATTGTGCCATTGCACTCCAGTCCAGGCAACAAGAGCGAAACTCTGTCTCAAAATAATAATAATAATAATTATTATTATTTAAGTAAGTTGTCCAAAGTCACAGAGATCTTACGTTTGGAGCTAGAGTTTGATCCCAAGCAGCCTCTAAGTTGAAGCCTTGGCTCTCTACTGCCATGTCATATTTCCATACTTGGTAAATATTTGTTGCAAGAGAGATCATGAATGGGGTGGTTAAGTTTATGTCATTTTTTCTTAAACTTTTAATGTAAACTTGGTTTTCTGTATAATTTATAAAAGAAAACATATGATTCATTGGCAAAATAGCAATTGGATCTGGCAAACAATAAGAAGACAAAAATGATACCCTGGCGGGAGGCTAACCAGTTGCTAAATACTTGAATGAACTGAAAGACAGGAAACTACCCTGCATTTCTAACTCCATGAATTAAGCACATGTTTATGACACAACTTTATATATAATTTAACTTTAAATTCCTCCAACTTCTCTCTCTCTCTGTCTCTCTCTCTCTCCCACCCCCCACCTGCCCCTCCCTCCCTCCCTCCCTCCCTCTTTTGAGATAGGGTCTTACTCTCTGTTCCAGGCTGAAGTGCAGTGGCAGAATTACAGCTCACTGCAGCCTCAACCATTCAGGCTCAACAATCCTCCGACTTCAGCTTCCCAAGTAGCTGGTACTACAGGCACATGCCACCACACCCAGCTAATTTTTAAATTTTTTGTAGAGGTAGGATCTCTTGATGTTGCCCAGGCTGGTCAAACTTCTGGGCTTAAGCGATCCTCCAACTATGGCCCTCCAAAGAGCTGGAATGACAGATGTGAGCCGCTCCACTTGACCTTCTCTCATTTAAAAAAAAAATATTGCTAAATAAACCGGATGTAACAAAAAATGGTCCTCCTGTAATCCTGGCACTTCAGTAGGCCGAGGCAGGAAGATTGCTTGAGGCCAAGAGCAATGTTTTCAAACAGAAAGCTGTATAAAAATTTTTTTAAAATAAAAATTAAAAATGTTCTTAATCACATGGATATTTCTAATTAAGTTAATTAGTATCATCGATTCCTGTATCCATTTAGGTTAAGAGGTTTTTAATTGTTTGAGTTTTCAGCTAAAAATTGTCTTCATTTTTCACTAGTCAGCTTCACTTGAATTTCCCACTGGAAGCTGTTTTTCTTTTCCCCTAACATTTCTACAGTTAAATCAATCACTTTACTCACCACCTTGTTCCTCCCCCCATGCCAGTCTCTAAGAATAGTGCCAACTTAGAAAGACTTGGCCCTGCCAGAGACTTGGGACTCTTCTGAGACAGTTTCCTACCACCTCACTCTCCCAATCCAGTTAGCTGCCAACTCTTCAGTTCTACCTTTTCAATAGCTATAAATATATCACTCTTGTTCCACTCCCAGTGCCTGAGCTATGCTCTGGCCCCCGTCATCTTCCCCTGTATTCCTCAAGCAGCCTCATAGCTGGTATCCACAACTCCATTCTGTCTTCCCTCCAACTCTTCTCCAGGATGAGGCTGCCTATCAGCAGGCACCATCTTCCCAAATTAAAAATCTGATTGTGTCCCACCTTGTTGAAAATCTTCAGTGGCATTCCATTTTCATGGGGTAAAATTAAAACTGCTTAGCGTGATATACAATATCAAATGCAATCTGCTCTAGCCTACCTTTCTCTGTTCAGTTTTAACCAACTTCCTCTCCAGTCTGAAACTCAGAACCTCTTCTCTAGCCATTCTGCGGCTTTGGGATAGTACAATGTATACCCCACATACTATCTTTGTGGATGCCTGGAATTTAGTCACCCAATTTCTTCACCAGCTCCTACTCAATTTTTTTTTTTTTCCAATATATCTGCTCTAGAAGCTTTCTCTAACTTTTCTATTCCACTGCCTTTTCTCTCTCTGCAGGGTGATATCGGGGCTACACATCCCGTGGCAGGCAGTGCTTACCTTGGCACAGGGCTTCTCACTCTGCTTCCTCACCTGCTTTCTGCATGTACTGTGAAGGACAGAAACATACTCTCTATTTTTTTTTCCAAGACTGAGTCTCTCTCTGCTGTCCAGGCTGGAGTGTAGTGGCGTAATCTTGGCTCACTGCAACCTCCACCTCCTGGGTTCAAGCAATTCTCGTGCCTTGACCTCCCGAGTAGCTGGGACTACTACCTACCACCACACCCAGCTAACTTTTGTATTTTTAGTAGAGACGGGGTTTCACCATGTTGGCTAGGATGGTCTCAATCTTTTGAACTCGTGATCCACCCGCCTCGGCCTCCCAAAGTGCTGGGATTACAGGCATGAGTCACCACGCCCAGCCAACATATTCATCTTTGCATCCTCAGTACCCAGCACCGTGCCCAATCTATCATAGGCATTCAATAATTGTATGTTTAATGAAAGTCAATATTATAAAGAAAAATAGCATTGCTTTTTTCTTGGTCTTATGCTTCAATAAATAAACTGTTATGTTGCCTAGGTAATAATATGTTTTTACTAGCTTGATTACTGACTCTAACTTTGAATTCCTAAAAAGGTTTAACTAACTATTAGAATAAAAAATCATAACTAATTTTTTTTTTCCTTTGAGACAGGGTCTCCCTCTGTCACCCAGGCTGCAGTGCAGTGCGGGGATTTCAGCTCATTGCAGTCTTGACCTCCCTAGGCTCACTTAAACCTCCCACCTCAGCCTCCCAAATGGCTGAGACTACAGGTGTGTGCCACGATGCACAGATAATTTTTGTACTTTTTGTAGAGACAGGGTCTTGCCATGTTTGCCCAGGCTGGTCTTGAACTCCTGGGCTCGAGCGATCTGGCCACCTGTGCCCACCAAAGTGCTGGGATTACAGGTGTGAGACACCATGCCTGGCTAAACATCATGACTAGTTGAATTAAAAAATCTGTCAACTTAAGAGTTTATGTGATACAGATGGTCTCAACTTAGTATGGTTCAACTTACAATTTTTCGACTTTACTATGGTGCAAAAGCAATAGACATTCAATAGAAGCAGTAATTTCAAATTTCTAATGTTGATCTTTTCCCGGGCTGGCCATATGCAGTGCAATACTCTCTGCAAGTTGGGCAGTGGCAGCAACCACAACTCCCAGCCAGTCACACAATCATGAGAAAACAACCAATATTCTATGGTGTCCTGTGTAGCCAATGATTTTGCCCACATGTAGGTCTACGTAAGTGTTCTGGGCATGTGTAAGGGTAAGCTGGGAAATACCATGTTGGGTTGGTAAAGGGTATTCAATGCATTTTTGACCTACAATATTCTCAATATGCAATGTGTTTATCAGATAAAACCCCGTCGTAAGTGGAGAAGCACCTGCACTGTGATATTAGCTCCATGCGCCCACTTCACCATGCTTTGCCTGACGCATCTCTTCCATTTGGCTGTTTTTGAGTGGTATCCTTTATAAGAATAACCCAGTAATAGTAAGTAAAGTACTTTCTTGAGTTTTATAAGCGATTCTAGTAAATTATTGAACTTGAAGTAGAGGGTCATGGGTACCCTCAGCATTGTAGCCGATCAGTCGGGAATACGTTAGCCCTGATTCGCCACTGGTGTCTAACGTGTGGGCAGTCTCGTGGGACTGACCTGTAGGGTCTGCATTAACTCTGGGCAGTTGGTGTCAGAATTAAGTTAAATTGGGGGACACTCAGTTGCTGTCCCAGTTGTTGGAGAACTCCTTGGTGTGAGAAAAAAAAAATGCACACATTTGGGATAAGAAGTATTGTGAGTAAAAACAGTTCAACTGTTTATTTAATAAATTAAAAAATATTACTCTTATACAGTAGATCAATGACAATAAGCTGAAATACAATGGACTGGAAGCTCACTTCTTAGTTAAAACAAATTATTGGCATTGTGATTTTATTTTAAAATAGTATGGTCTTCTCTTTAACAGCATTCTCAAAGGATTCACTCACCAATTAATCTTGAAAGTTAATGGCACGGTTTCAAAATGTTTGAAACAACATTTATTTACATATTTTAAAGCTTGGCTGCAATGGCTGGAGGGCTCTCACAACATGTCGGTTATTCTGTGCATGGAGACACATGTGCTTAGATCTCTGGTTCTAGAGTCAGCCTTGCCGAGATTTCCATTTTAGTGCTCTGTCCCTTCCTCACTGCGCAATTCGGGAAAAATCACTTAACTTCGCTGAGCCTCAGTTTCTTAGCTGTAAAATAGGGTCAGTCATTGTCTCTGCTTCTTTGGTTGTGGTGAGACTGATGTAAGATAGAACTCAGTGCATTGTCAGACACAGTAAGGCTCTATAAGTGATTCCATTTATTGCTAATATTATCGTTTTTATTGCAATCTTACTATTATGTTTAAAATTGAACTCCTTCAGAACAAATCCCACTGAGCTCTACTTTATTCATAGCCCACATGTGGCTGGCAGTCCTCCTGAGCAGCGGCATGATCAGCAATGCTTCGAGAGGCATGGAAGGATTTGAGAGCATCTGGCTCTTCAAAACCAGCTGGCCCGCCTCATAAACCCTACCTCCTGTTGTCCAAATTTCCACAGTCAGCATGATGCTGATAGGGGATTCAAGGAGAAGACAGTGCTGGCACTGAATAAGCAATAGCTCATGATTCTACAGGGTCACCCGTCATTGTCTTTCTCAAGATGGTGAACTCTTGATTTAACAATAACTGCCTTTGCCCAAATTACTCTAGCAAGACTGCCAGAGATGAGTTCTCTACTTTATACTGGTGTACGCGCATATGGTTAGCAACGCCTGCGCAAGGAATGAGTTGACTTATTTGTGGGATAAGGACGTGCAAATAGTCTGGCTAAAGGCCAGAATGAGATAATGATGAGGATGGCCAGCCAGGCACATTGCAACTAGGATCACACAGGACTCTTGATTTTCCAAAACTAGAATCAGAGTCAAAAACAAAGACTAAAAGAACGCCAGATAAAGGGAGGATATGTATTATTCCGTAACTCCGGCATCTCTCATATGGTCCATATCACTTTTTTCCTTTATTAAAGTATTATTTGTGTAATTGTTTTATCCCCTCTACTTGATTATGAACTTCATCAAAGCAGGTTTTATGTCCAATGATTCTATGTACATGAGGGCCAACAAAGAAAATTCGATAAGGGAGACAAATAAATTATTGATACAATGTCCTCGTTCAAGCTCACCTTTAAAATAGAATGTTAAATATTGACAGGTATTAGATATTAGACACTGAGTAAATATGAAAATCCTCTGAATAATTGCAGTAAGTGACACTATTTTAATTACAAGAGAAGATTCTTACAATTACTATTTCATATTTAAGTACAAAGATGAAGAGGTTAAAAAGTAATGTTCAGGAGTAATTATCATGAATCTTCAGTATTTAATCAGAGTAAAGGTAAATCACCTTCTAAATGAATTTGTAAGTGGTAGTAAGTGCTTCTAAGACACCATTCAAGATACTGAAAGGGATGGGATAAGGTTAAAATGAGAAGAAATATGTAATACCTCAAGCAAGATAGAAACTTATTTACAGAAAACTGCAAGCAGAGGAACATGTGTGAAAAACCAGGTGGATCAAATATACAATATTATTTTAAAAAATTTTTTTGTAGCGTTGATTGAATAGGTGTCTCTAGAGAAGAAATGGAAGAGGAATAAAATGTGTAGAAGAATGTAATGAGGTCTATAAAATCCCTGAAGACTAACTGGGTTTATAATCTAAATTCGATTAACATATCTACACTCAATGGAGGATTCAATTACACAAGATCAATTATAATAACTGTACATTTTCAACAAGCTAAAAAAGAGAGGGAAAAGTGTATTACATCTAAATAAAATTAATTTATATTTTATTACAAGATTCCTGAGGACAGTAAAAAGGTGACAACAGGAAAGAAGTTGGGATTTCATAGACAACGTTTTTATAAATGTACCTAAGTTCTTAACAGACATTTATCCATACAGAAATATGAAGCTAAAATATAAGTAATTTGTTCAGTTCAGCACACCTAGATAAGGAAGATGGCCAATTGTTTTGCTTGGTTAATCACCTTTTTATGCCTTACTGAAGGGCATTAATGGGAATTACATCCTTTGCATTGGCAGAAAATTGTCTTTCACTTTATTTCATATTCTCTATACAAGTGATATTCTCTAAAAATTGCTGGAGACTTCTGCTGTACTTAAAGGAACTTAGAATACATGTTCAGTCATGTGTAAATAATTATTTTAATCGATCCTTATTCCAAATAAGATTTTAGTGAGCTATGCAATATTTATACCAGTTCATTAGGAGATATTTCCATTTCCTAAAAAAAAAAAAAAAAAAAAAAAAGAAGGCGGGAAGAAAGGGAAGGAGGGGAGGAAGGGAAATGATAGAAGAAAACAGAAAGACAGACATGAAAAAACTAACAAATATTTTAAAATACATTTGTAATTATTTCCTCTACCATTAGAGAAGAATATACAGAATAGCTATTGATTAGCTGAAGAAAAGAAAATTGATAGAAAAGAAAATACAATTAAAATTTTTATGTATTCATTTTAAAAATCAGGTACAGAAATATTATTATTCAAAGAGCTGTCTGTCAACAGAGGCTAAGCTTTTTAATAGAAAAGTTGCAACAGGGGTCTTGGTTGTGAATATTGAGAACTCAATTAGAAAAGAAACCCCAGATATGGTTCAAGAAATCTAGATATTAGCCAGGGCAGAAATACAGGGAGGAAGACATCATCCTAGATGAACAGTGGTATGAGCCAGGGATTCATGGAGTCAGGTATGTGACATTAACTTTACTATTAGGGAAGGCAGTGCCAAGAGCAATGGCAGTAAGGATAATGTTGTCTACTGGTTTCAGGAATGGGCCTGGGTGTCAGAAGGTTTGGGCTTAACATGTTACTGTGTGACCTTTGCAAGTTATTTACTTCTGATTCTTCACTTGTAATGGAGTACGATACTGTCTATGTTATTGCCAGGTTATAATGATGAAATCTGGGTCATGTGTCCAATGAGGTAACTTACAGGTAAGAAGGTTATTTTAACGGTATAAATGTTAATAAAAAATTATGATTTGTGGCCAGGCACGGTGGCTCACGCCTGTAATCCCAGCACTTTGGGAGGCTGAAGTGGGTGGACCACCTGAGGTCAAGAGTTTGAGACCAGCCTGGCCAACATGGTGAAACCCCATCTCTACTAAAAATACAAAAAAAAATTAGCAAGGCATGGTGGTGGGTGCCTGTAATCTCAGCTACTCAGGAGGCTGAGGAAGGAGAATCGCTTGAACCCAGGAGGTGGAGGTTGCAGTGAGATGAGATCGCGCCACTGCACTCCAGCCCGGGCAACAAGAGCGAAACTCTGTCTCAAAAAAATGTATATGATTTATTTGTTTCATTCTTGTTATTATCAATTTTTTATTGTTTCTGTTACTTCTTCCTACCTACAACAAGATTAGAATCAAAACTGTTCGATGAAACGAAATCTACAGGGAGAGATGAAATGGCCCCAGCTTTAAAGTAGAAGAATGGGATGCAGACTGGCTGCATGTATTTAGACTTTGCAATGACTAACTTGAATGTCTCAGTTGAGGAAATTTTTCAAATTTTGATTTCACAGAAAGTATTTGCTTCCATCTGCTTTTGAGAATGCTGTTAAATATGCTTGGCAAGGGAGATGGGTAAAGATTGTGCGATTGCTACTTCCTAAGGAGAGAGACAGGGAAAAAAATAACTAAACTGGTTTATTTAGTTAAAATGACCAGAATAGTAGTATTTTTTAATGTAAAGCTTCAATATTTACTTTTTAAAGAAAATAATTATAATTAAATATTCCCTAGTGCATATATTCCCAAAGAAACATACGAAATTGGCATTGATGTCATGAAAGATGACACAGTCACATATGTATTTAGTAAATCATTCTGAATTCTTGCCTATTTTGACAACCCTTAAAAAACTGATGAGTACTGAAGAAGATGCAGCCTTAGATTAGCACCATGGGGGTGAAAATGCAAGTGAAAAAGTAAGACAGATTGCTTAAAAATTACTCCTTTCGTTTCTTCAGTAGTGAAGATTGGATTAAGATATAAGTCCACACCTCTCTCTCAGAAGAAAAGCAATAGAAACAAATCACTAGAAAAAAAATCAATAACTTTGAAAACATAATCAAATATTCTGTAAGTAATAACCATGAAATTAAAGGCAAATGATATTCTGGGAAGATATCTGCAGCAAGTATACTAACTGGGTTACAACATAATCTCTATACAAATTTTGGTGATTAAAAAAGTCTTACATTCCAACATAAGCATTGGATAAATAATACAAACAGATAATATGCAGAAATAAAAAGCTAAGAGTCTGACTCCAACCTCAATCAAATAAATGAAAAGTGAAAAAACAAGTTACCATTCTTTACCAAACTAACCTTTTTGTTTTCTCTAAAAGTTGTAAAGGGTCTGTATTGCTGGAGTGGGAATAAGAAAACGCATATCCCCCTGTACCATAGGGATATTTCGGAAGGATAATTTGAAATGTGTCTTAAATATGTGTAAAAGTCTCTGGAAGCTCACGACAAAATTTTATTATTTCATTATTTTATCAAGGATTGACTGAAACACTTTCCTCTGCTACTTCTTTACAAATTTTGGAAATGAGCGCATTAATTTTTATAATTACAGTCTTGGCTGATAACAACACTTTAGTCAATGACAGGCCACATGTATGATGGTTGTCCTATAAGGTACAATATTTCTGTTGTACCTCCTTAAGTTTATTTATGTTTAGATGTACAGATATTTACCACTGTGTTATAATCGCCTATAGTATTCAGTTGAGTCACATGCTGTACAGGTTTGTAACCTAGGAGCAATAGGCCATAGTATATAGCCCAGGTTTGTAGCAGGCTGTACAATCTAGGTTTGTGTAAGCATATTCTATGATATTCACACAATGATGAAATTGCCTAAAGATGCATTTTTCTCAGAACATATCCCAGTCATTAGGTGACACATGACTATAACTAAATTGTCAAAAAAAGACCATTTCCATCTAGCACACAAAAAAATTACATGCAATGTCAAACATACTTCTAAATATTTTAATTTCTTTGAGACATTCTAGTGTCCAGTGGACACAGCTATACAGTGGCTGTATTATAAAGCATGCCTGTAATTTTTACTTCTTGTATATAATATGAATTTTACAGATCACTCAAAATTAATCTTTGACACATTCAAACTACTAGAATATCTAGAAGTTAAATTCATATGTAACATCTAACAAGCCTCTAGATTTCTTGGGGGAAAAAAAGACAAAACCCAGTACACATGCATGATGGGTTTTATTTTCTTATGCTTCTACAATCACAAAAGTTACTGTGGCACCATCTTGGGTCTCAGAATAAATATTCATTGAGTACAGCCAACACTTAGAGGAGTGAGAAATACATGCTCCCAATTCACCCTGAAATTCTTTTTATTTGATTTCATGTACTTGAATTTTCTAGAAAAAAAGCAAAACTATAAAGACAGAAAGCAGATATCTGGGCAGTGGATAGGAATTAGCCATAAATGGACACAAGGCATTTTCAGAGTGATGAGAGGAGGCTAAAATGCATTGTGTTGATGGTTACATAAGGGCACTACCACACAGGAACAGCAAACTTAACATGGGTGAATGTTATGTAAATTTATCTAAATTATGCCTCAATAAAGCTATTTTTAAAAATGATCATAATTTATATTTGCTGCATTTGTAGACATATATGACTTATTTCTGTGATATTTTGTGTTTTATGATTACCAAGCTTTTTTTTCCCCATTGCTATCAGATAGATAAAATTCTGGCAATTTAGCCCATACTAATATAACTGAAATTCATAAATTTTAAAATTTCCCTATAAATATCAACATCTTAGCAAAATATTCATCTTAAATGCTGAGCCAGATGATTATCCTCTTATGCCTTTACTTCCCTCGGATCTACATATGAGACTGCATCCTTCTCACTCTCTACCATATTTGTATTTTATCACAAAATCCAGGGTATTATGGGAACATTCTTAAAGGTCATCCTTCATTTAGAAAACAACGTATGCTTCTAACATCTTGCCTCACTCATAATTTCTCTACATTTGTCACTATATCCAACTTTCTTTTCTTTTTTCTTTTATCTTTTTTGTTTGTTTGTTTGTTTGTTTGTTTTTAGGCAGAGTCTTACTCTGCCACCCAGGCTGGAGTGCAATGGCAATGTCAACTCACTGCCAACTTCGCCTCCCGGGTTCAAGCGATTCTCCTGCCTCAGCCTCCTGAAGTAGTTGTGAATACAGGCACGGGCCACCATGCCCAGCTAATTTTTATATCTTTAGTAGAGACGGGGTTTCACCATGTTGGCCAGGCTGGTCTTAAACTCTTGACCTCAGCTGATCCACCCACCTCAGCCTCCCAAAGTGGTGGGATTACAGGCT
This sequence comes from Chlorocebus sabaeus, assembly GCF_047675955.1. Taxonomy (NCBI): domain Eukaryota; kingdom Metazoa; phylum Chordata; class Mammalia; order Primates; family Cercopithecidae; genus Chlorocebus; species Chlorocebus sabaeus. The sequence goes on along the minus strand of NC_132910.1, from coordinate 131,160,582 downwards.
TGAGCCACTGTCCCTGGCCCCTCAACTTTCTTTTCTTTGTTCTGGCATCTCTCAGGCTGAATTTGATGAGAGGCCCGAGAGCCCATGCTGAGTCTTGTTCTTCTAAAGCCCTTCACTAAGCATTGTGTTCTTCAGTGAATGTCCACCCTCTGGATTCACATTACCACTCACTAGCACCTCACTGGACCATGGACGTCGACTCAATTGCATGCTTATTTCCTGTTTTATGTTTATACCACCTTCTTAAATAAAATAAATCCTTTATGAATTCTACATCATTTTATTCCCATTTTTCACCACTTTGACCATAGTGATTCCCCCAAAACCTGTTCCAGAAAATGTATTTAATAATGTTGATGATGACAATGATGTCTAATGTCAGTAATGATATGGTAAAAGATTTCTGTTTCAGGAATTTTTTTACATTCAATAAAGATACAGTACATAGATGAAGCATAATTTTAAAACATGGTCACTATCAGAATTCCGACAATCTTTGAAAAATCAAAAGAGGCAAAACAGAATTTTGATCCTGACATACCTTATCCAAACTTGAAAGAATAAGTGATTAAGATAACACAGAAGAATTGATATTCTTGGTATTTGGTCTGTGATGGACTGGCCTGTGGAACAACCCAATAGACAGAGAGCTGGCCAGTAAGGTATAAACTGGAAACAGGCATCTAATTACTCTACCCAAATATCATAAACGTATAGTAATGAAAATAATGTCTGAGGTCATTTAACTTGGATAATATCTCCATTTCTGATTTGTCCTACATGTATTGGGACAAATGTTGTATTTATGCCAAACAATCACAATATCTTTTATAGGACAATCAATTGTTTAATTTGTTTCCAATATTTAAGATGACTTGTAAGTAAGAGGTGGGAGAAACTAGTTTGAAAACAATAAATTTCTTTTTTTTTTAGACTGTAATCAATATATGGGGATAGTTTTAATATTAAAAATCTTAAAATACATTTTAAAACATCCCCAATATGTGGGAATAGTTTTAACATTAAAAATAACTAAGAAATTGAAGGCAGGTTAATTAGACTTCAAAATTATAGACATGTGTCAATGACTTCCATCCATACCCCTTTTTTGTATTAGCAATGCTCTCTGCTGTAGGAAATGGTGCATTAGGGAGATGGCATATCATGGAAATGGCCAATTTAGTAAGAACCAAAGGATGGGTACAGCTGCCCACATTCATTCCAAACAAGGGGTAATAAAGTCAAGGTGTCCATGGCTTAGGTGGGCAGCTCATACTAAAGCTTCTGATTTACTCTTATATTTTGTTCAAGGAATCCAGAACGAAGGCTTAGAAGGCTGTACTGTATGTGTAGATGGAAAAGGGATCTTTTATTTTTCTGGAAAAAAAGATTAGGAAACCTTTTATCGTTAGATAGCACAAATGTCAGAGACCCAAACAATGATATTCACACAGGATTTCTTCTGAATAAAAGGATTTTTTTTTTTCCTTTTTAGGAAAACTTATTCTAATTGAAATTTCTTCATCAGGTATTTGTGGCCAGGATGTTACTAATTAAACAGTAAACTTTAAAAATTCAGAGAGTAAGCACCTGGCATAACTTGATATTATAAGGAAAAACAACAACGAAAAGAGGATTTTTAATCTATGAAACAAATGGCAAATTATCAAATAACTTTAGGAAGTGAACCTCTTCGAGGCTTAGGATGACCAGTGTGTCCTTTTTGGCCTGGCGATGTCCTAGTTTGGGCACTGAAATTGTGTATCCCAGGAAATCACTCTGTCCCAGGTAAACTAGAACATCGGTTGCATTGTGACTAGAATATAATACAAATAACTAACATAGACTGGCCTTCCACCTAGAAAATGATGGTGCTACCTTTAAGTATGAAGGGTATGCATCCAGAGGAGACAGGCTTTTCCAAATAGCATATGGTGGAGGACTTCTCAAAAGGGAAATGGAAATTCTCCATCCCTGAGACTCGGGCATGTGAATTTCTTGATTAATGATTGTCTCGTTTGCCCAATATGTTCACCAGGTCTGTGGTGCGGGCCAGAAGCCAGCCACTACTCATGCTCCTCCCGAAAGAGTGAAACACCTGAAAATTTAAGCTAGACCATTTCATCTGTTCTGGATTATAACTCAGGTTTAAACTCTCAACAGAAACATATCACAGGACCTGACATATTGGTCAGGAATAATTCTCTGTTGTTTTATTTATTTTCAAAGTACTTATTTAGTAAAGTATTTAGACAAGTTTCTGTAATAAGACTCCAATGCACAATATAGGGCACATGGCTTGTTGGAAAGAGGTATACTGATACTTTTGATTATAAATATTTCCAAGATCGGTGCAAAACTATAAGAATTTTCCTTAGAGTATTGAACTAGATAAGGACAGAATGATCATCCCACTTAAGGGCATGACTGGAAGAAGGAAGTTAGTTATTCTACAGTTCTCTTACGTAACATCATTTCCTTTACATTTCCAGGCAGATAATCCTGCCTTCCCAGCTGGGGGATGCAAACAGTGATCAGATATAGGTGGAAGAGGAGGTGAAAGGAAGTGGGACTAAATGAATGGCTCATTTTTTTCCCAAAAGGTGTGCTAAAGAAATAAGGGGAGCCGGGTGCACATAGGATTTGATCTGAATATTTCTTGATTGCATCCATTAGATTTTTTCCTAGTTTACACACTAGCACAGGTCTGTATGACTATCCTGACTATAGATCTCATCAAGCTAGTTAAAATAACTCTACTTAAATCAACACAATTTATCCAAAGGAATTATAAATTAGGAAAAATGTACAATCTTTAAACTACCAAGAAGTATGAAGTAATGACAGATTAATAAATCAATGAAAGAAGGGCTGGATAAACCTAACAATGTAAGTCTGTGTCAAGTGGAAGAACATATTCTTGTCAAAACTGTAAAAATTCAGTTGGTTCTCCAGATATTTTGGTGACATTCATATGTTCAAATACACAGCTGTTTGGATTTGCCATGGAGACAAAACATCCTAATGATTGCCTGGATTGATTCAATTTGTTCACCTCTCCTTCAAATGACTAACGCTATGTGGGCAGTCTCAATATTCACCAGATTGTCTGATGATGTCTTGAAAAAAAGAAAGAAAACTTTTCTGGAAAATATTTTTCTAAAAAGCTAATGTCTTGGAATCCCGTCTTGGGAATCCCAGCTGCCTAAAAGGGGTGTGTGTGTGTGTGTGTGTGTGTGTGTGTTTCTTTATGTTTGACAGAAATATGTAAGAGGTAGGAAATCTATCGCTGGGATAGATAACTGCAGGACAATCACCTCAATATACAGAAGTAAGCAGGTCTTGATACAATTTGATTTTGAAACGGTCAATAGTAAAATAAGATCAAAGGTTTTTGCATGCATTTTTTTACCATTAAAGGCAGTTTCCCTTTTCAATTGATGTTTACCACTGTAGTGTGTTTCTTTATATTTGTTACTAATTTTAACATTAATATTCCCTGCAAATGTCCCTCAAATAATCCGGTTATAAGACCAAGTTTCCATTTACTCATTTTTTACCATGAAAGGCAGTTTCCCCGTTAAATCGATGTTTACCACTGTAGCCTGTTTCTTTATATTTGTTACTAATTTTAACATTAATATTCCCTGCAAATGTCCCTCAAATAATCCGGTTATAAGACCAAGTTTTCATTTACTCTTAGAGAACAGGAGTGTCAGTCACACTTTCACCCCAGGCAATGATCAGGATTGGACTTCATGGCTGCCTGTGCCATTAATGTTAAGAGAATTTCAAGAACCAATGTTTTGTGGAGACTTCCAAATACTCAGTAGAATGACCTCAAACACAATAAAGGTAATTATCGAATATTCTAGCCTACAAAGTATTATAAACAATTATATTCTCATATTTCTCATCACAAAATATGGTTCTTCAAAATGTGGAAAATATATCTTAAGATAGATGAAATCTCGAGACCTATATCACTTTAATTGTATTATAAATAACTACTTTTGTTATGTAGACAGAGTGCCATTCTTTCAAAACACACTGAGTTGCCAATCAACATGTATTTTAGAGAAGGATTGTGGATTTTAGAATTGGGAAGTGAATGGGATTATGGTTTAGTAGCTTGCTCTAACTAGCCCTTTCCCCTCCCATGTTTTTTGACTTTATTGTTGTTCATTCATAAAATCACTTTTACTGATGAGTTCTTGTGAAATTAGAAAGCTCCCCCTTATTTTTTTATTTAATTTTTTTTTTTTTTGAGATGGAGTGTTTCTCTGTTGTCCAGGCTGGAGTTCAGTGGCATGAGCTCGGCTCACTGCAACCTCTGCCTCCTAGGTGCAAGCAATTCTTCTGCCTCAGCCACCCGAGTAGCTGGGATTACAGGCACGCATCACCATGCCCAGTTAATTTTTGTAGTTTTAGTAGAGATGGGATTTCATCATGTTGGCCAGGCTGGTCTTGAACTCCTGACCTCAAGTGATCCACTCGCCTTGGCCTCCCAAAGTGCTGGGATTACAGGCATGAGCCACTGTGCCCGGCTCCCCTTATTTCTTTAGCACATCTTTTGGGAACAAAATAAGCCATTCATTTAGTCCCACTTCTTTTCACCTCCTCTTCTACCTATATCTGATCCCTGTTTGCATCTCCCAGCTGGGAAGGCAGGATTATCTGCCTGGAAATGTATTCATATCACATTGGGGTAAAAAAGAAAATTCATATTGATTAAAAAGACACTAGATTCTGACAATATCTTAAATGGCATATCTTTTATAATCTCTGAGACACAAAATCTGATTTACTAATGAAGAAACAAAATCTCTGAGATGAAATAATTTGCAACTTGTTTAAGGGCACACAGTAAACGTCAGGGCTGATATTGAAGCTGGGATCTATCTTATGGAAAGGCCTTGGCTCTCTTCATTACCTCTCACTAATCATCTTTGGAAGTAAACGTAAGAAGTTTAAATTACAAAAATTTCTTATTGACTTTAGATCAAGATGGAAGGTTCCGGTAATTCCTGCCTAGCTTGAATGTTTGATGATTCTATTGAATGAGATACTTTGGTTCGACCTATGGGCTTGCTCATAAGATATGTGATCTTGAACAAATCATTTGACCTTTCTCAAACTTAACTACACATCTAGAAAATACAAGGATTGAAGAGAAATCTCCAAACATAAAACTTGTATGATTATCTATAAGATACATTATATTGTTCTTATTCTACCAATATTCTCAAAATAGGATTTTAGCAAAAATATGTTGACTGTATCATTTAAAAATATGTTCCTCTTTTGGAATGCAAATGATTTTAATAGTTGTGATCTGTTGTTTGAGTCTCTTCTAAGACTCAAAATGACATAAAATTTCATGTCACTCAAAAAATGGCGATTTGAGAATATATGTTAAGTATGAAAGACCGTATTGGCAATTAATCATCAAAATACTAAGAGAACAATTGCATATCCACAAATGGTGAAGATAGAGGCATATGAAACTCAGCATTCTTAAATAATAATTACCAGAATGTAATTTCAGTATTTTTATAAAGCATTCTTAAATAATAATTACCAGAATGTAATTTCAGTATTTTTATAAAGGCATAATATTATTGTAATATAACTACACAAAACAATTTGTAGTTAACTTGAAAGACCCCATGTGCTGAACCCACAACTGAAATCAAACTACATCTCATATAAATGAAGTAATCTAGTCATTGTCTTTACTTATCTCTTGGAAGCAATTAGAAGCAAATAGAAAATGCTACTAACCATGACTAATCCAGGAAGAATGCAATGATAGTTGAGACTTACCAAAAGCAAAGAACAGAACAATTTCTAATATTTTTAGCTTTCAGAAATTTCATATTTCATATTTCAATTTCAATCTTCAATTTCAATTTCATATTTCAGAAATATGTACATTTCTGAAATAAAATTTAATGAAAATTATGTGACCTCTCCTGGTACAAAATACTTATTGTAACAGTTTGTTAAGTGACATAGAGAAAATGGCATAGGGAAATAAAATATAGGTAAATGGAAGTTATTTGGCTGGGTAGAGGGTTCATAACTGCTCAATCTATTATTAAAACCAGATGAATGGTTAGATGCTTTTCTGTGATGCACATGTGCAATGCAACAAGGATGAACCAATTCCCTATAATTGAATTTTCTTAAAAACACAAACAAACCAATGGAAAATTATGTTCAATAATTTTTGTTTACCTTACAATTTTGAGATAGAGAAGAATTTATTTTTACAGAAACATGAGCTTTGCAATTATGGTAGAGAATAAGAGAATTTCATTTAAGTAAAAGAAAAAAGGACTAAGCCCATTTGTGTAATACTGCAGACAAAAAATTAAAATACAGAGTTTCCATATTGGCAATATGCCAATGCATATTGGCATATGCATTAACATGCATAAATTAAAAATTAAAGTAATACTGGATATTATAATTGTTAAACAAGCATTTAGCACAGTATTGACAATTCTTGTCACAGTTTATAACATTTAATTCACAACCAGTGAGTGGAAATGTGTTCTTTTCTAAATAAAACATTATTTCCTTCTTATATGGCCTATTGGAAAGCAAGTAAAGGCATTAATAAATAACTAAGCACCTTAGAAATAAGGTTGATGACTGAAGAACAGCCAGAATTTGAGAGCCAGATGTGTTCTGATCCTTCTTTAAAAAACATCCTTAATGGAATAGAGAGGCATTTCTAGCTCCTACTTTGATTAATTAAGCAGATGCTAATCAATGTCATCTAAATAGAATTATATCCAAAGTTTAGTATGGAGAGAGAATCTAAGACAGTCTTCATTTGTCACCATCATCAGCAGCAGCATCAACACCATTGCCAAATTCATCATCTTTATTGCCATCCTCATCATTGGTAGTGTTATATTTCTAAAACACTCAACTCAAGGATTGTAGTGTTAGGAGCAAAAGTAAGTTCATCTAGAGTGTGGAGGGAAAACATAATGTTGAAATACAACTTTAAACAAGACAGCATATGCTATTTACTGCTAGGAGATGGCAGCATCATGTAGCACGCAGTCATCTAAGTGGCCATCATTCAACGGCAACAAAGACAGAGTACAACATCTAAGGCGAAGAGACAGAAATATGAACAGCAGTTGCCCCTGCAAACCACAGCTACAGCTGCTACCAAGAAGACATACTACAAGTGAGCTTCCAATGCAAACTGTTTGATGTTAAATCACAGAGAGAGGAGCCAAACTCTCTTCAGGTTTTGAATAAAATTCTGTTAAAATCAGTGCCATGTTCAAGACCAATAACTGCTGCTTCATCATCAAAATACAATTATTTGTAATACGAATTAATATGTATGAGAGTACTCCAGGTTATTCTAATACTTTGAATCACTTCAAATCTGATATAGTTTATAAGCTAGAGAATTAGAATTCATATCCTCATTTATCTGACAGAAGCCAAGAGAAATCTGTACCATATGGTCAACTAAAGATAACATTATCAAATTCAGTATATAACTCCTGATGTTCTAATATGTCCTATTCAGTTATTTTACATCCATGTTTAATTGTTTATTGGAAAAAGAGCAACCTTATATCTGATAGTGTCAGATATTGTTGTAGGTACCACACACACAGTTTTGCATGAAACAATGTTCCTTCCCTAATGGAAATGACATTCTAGAGGTCAAGAAAGGCATTAAACAAATAAACTAATAAATGATCCTAAAATTCATAATTTTCAATCAATGACAGAAAAAAATACACAGAGCATTGGAATGAAAACAAAAAATGCTTTTAAATGTATTGGTTAAGAAGGTCATTTCTAAGGATTTCTGAGGAGATAATATTGAGAGAAAAACCCAAAGTATGGAAAGGAAGCAGTCATGTAAAAAAAAAAACAAAAAACAAAAAACAAGAAAAAAAAACCACACAAGGAAAAAGCAGTCTAGGCACATGGAAAAGCAAATTTAAAAGCCTGGAGGCAGAAAAGACCATCCTGTGCATATACAAAAATGTATCAGCAGGCTAATGTGGCCAGAAGGTTGGAGGGAGAGTGTAGGAACACAAACTTAGAGAAGTTGGTTAGGGATACATGCAAGGCATTAAAGACAGGACAGACGGACTGCACATGATGTTAAGTTTGGTAGGAAGCCAGAAAAGAAATTTAAGCAGGAGAACAACAGGATTGGATTCATATCTTTCAAAGGTGATTCTGGTCTCTGGAGAGTTAATGAAATGCAGATTAGGCCAGGGGTGGGAAGCTGTGATTGAATAAGAAGATTGGTTAGCAGGATATGGCCGGAGTTCAAGCAAAAGATGATACCGGCACAGACTGAGATGTCATCCATAAAGATGGAGGCACGCGGCTGGGTGCAATATATTTTGGAGGTAGAATCTGCAAACTTGTATTTGATGTGAAAGTTGATTAAAAGAAGACTCAATAACTTGGTAACTGATTTTCACTACTATTTGGATGAATGATTCAATTTACTATGATGGGGAAGAAACCAGTTTAAAGATCTTGAAGCATTTAGGTTTGGACATGCTATATTTGAGATGCCTGTGAGACATCCAGGGAAACTCAATTTTATGTCCTCACCTAAAAATGTGAAGAGAGATCTAGGTTGGCACCATAAAATTTTTAAAAAATATGAACAAGTAGATGGTATTTAAAACCGTGGCATATAATCTGGCAATCGCACTGCTAGGTATACACCCAAAGGTATATACCAGAAACACCTAGATGGTATTTAAACCTGTGGCTTGTCATCTGGCAATTCTACTTCTAGGTATACACCAGAAGGTGTATATGGGAAAGGAAATCAGTATATGGAGGAGATACCTTCACTCCCATATTTATTACAGCACTGTTCACAACAACCAAGATTTGAAGTCAACCTAAGTGTTTATCAACAGAGGAATAAATAAAGAAAATGTGGTACAGATATACAATAGAATATTATTTAGTTATAAAAAATGAAATTCTGTGATTTGCAACATCACAGATGGAGCTGGAGGCCATTATGTTAACTAAACAGGCACAGAAAGACAAATTTTGCAAGTTCTTACTCATATATGGGAGCTAAAAAATAAAATAATTAAACTCACGGAGACAGAGAGTAGAATGGTGGTTACCAGAGGCTGGGAAGGGTAGCAGGGAGAAAAATGGGATTGTTAATGGGTACAAAATATAGTTCGAAATAATACAATCTAGTGTTTGATAGCACAACAGAGTGATGGCACTCAATAATAATTTACTGTATATGTTAAAATAAATAAAAGAGTGGAAGTGGAATGTTCCTAACACAAATAAATGATAAATGCTTGAGTTAATAAATATCCCAAGTTACCCTGATTTAATCATTGCACATTGAATGGCTGTATCAAAACATAACATGTACCTTATAAATACATACGTATATCTACTATGTACCAATAATAATTAAAAGTTAAGCAGAAAAATAAAAAATAAAAAACTAAAACCATGGGCAGAGAGATAACCAAGAAATAGTATAGCTTGAGATAAAGTGGTCAGGATTTCACCTGCAAGGTATGGGTACAGGAAGGACAGAGAAAGGATGGAAGCACAAGATCCAGCAAAGTCAAAAGAATGGTATGGCTCCATGGAAGGGTTTCAGGAAGGAGGAAGCAAACGATTGTTTTCAAACCTGTTGGAAAATCTATGATAATTTAATCAGGAAACATAGGATAATGCAGGATCAGTTGTTGTCCCTGATAAGACAAGGGTCAGTGGACTGATGGGGAGAGAATTCAGTTTGGTGTGGAGACAGGTTATCAGTGAGAAGAGAGGAACAGGGGACAAAGGAAGTGTAGAATGTGATTTTAAGACAAGTAATAGACTGATAAACAAGGGAGAGAATTCCTTGGATAAAGCTGGGGATATGGGGTCCAGAACATCTGAGAAGAATTTTAACAGGAAGAAAATGGGAATGGTTGGTGTGAATATAAGTGTATTTGCAGTTCCAGTGAACCATGAGGACACTGCTGTCCAGTAGTTTCCCTTTCTTTACCAAGTGTGAGGAAAGGGCACACAGGAGAGGAGGAGATGGCCTAACAAGGAGACAGGATAAAACTGGTCATCTCAAAGTATGGGAAAGGAAAATGTTGGAACAGCATGATTGCAAGGAAGTGTTAATTATCCATTTAATAATTTACTAATTTAAAGGAAAATTGGTCAGTTGGTTTTGTGAGTAAAATTAGTCAGCTGGTTTTGTGGGTTCTCTCTCTCTCTCTCACTCTCACTCTCTCTGTTTTCTCTCTCTCTCTCTTTAGAAACCTAAAGTTGCTTGCTTTTGAGGCATGGAGAATCTGTGCACCCAACACATAAATTCTAGTTGCAATCTTGGCATTTCTCTTAACTTTTCCAAATATGTTTACTCTTTTATGCCTACCTGTTACCATTTGCATATTTGTTATTTTCTAATCTCTTTTGTGCCTTTTTTTAACCTGTGCATTTTTTAAACTTGAAACTTACGTGTCCGTGAACCCATAGTCACAGGTAAAAAAAAATCAGTATGTATGAATACGCAGGTGTCAGTCATATAAGACTCACATGTATTTGTGTATGTGTACACATAAAAACATATGTATTAGAAAGCTCTAAAATTAAACAACTGTGTGTGTGTGTGTGTGTGTGTGTGTATTATCCCTCCATTTACAATCTTTCAATGGCTTCTGGATGCCTTCAAGATGAGGTTCAAACCTCACACCTTGCACAAAAGGCTTTTGTGTCTTCTAGCTATAAGCTTTTTCACCCTGATAATTCTTCATACAAAACAGGAAATGAATATTTCTGTCCATTTTATCCTATCATCTTCAGATTATCACTTTAAATTTATTTTTCACTTTATATGTTTATCTATCTACCCATATCTATGAGAAAGGCTTCGATAAATAGAATAATATTTTCTTTAGTCTTAAACTGGATATTTCCTCATGCCACTGGTCATTCTTCTCATGTTAATATTATTTTAAATACTTGTTACTAATTTGTTAGGAAAAATGACAAATACTACCCATACACCTATAACTTCATTTATTTATTTCCTGACTAAAAACTGTGGGGAGTTCAAGGAGGATGCCTGTTATGTCTTACTTACTGTTGTATGATTCCACATGCCTGGATCAAAACTCACAGTAAATGTTTAATATTTGACTGAATCAACAAACTGTTTTCCAGAGTCCCAAGTCTCTAAGTCTAATTGCCTGCCATCTATCTCCATCTGATCAACCCATAGAAATTGCAAACTCAGGCAGGGCGCGGTGGCTCAAGCCTGTAATCCCAGCACTTTGGGAGGCCGAGACGGGTGGATCACGAGGTCAGGAGATCGAGACCATCCTGGCTAACACAGTGAAACCCCATCTCTACTAAAAAATACAAAAAGCTAGCCGGGCGAGGTGGCGGGCGCCTGTAGTCCCAGCTACTTGGGAGGCTGAGGCAGGAGAATGGCATAAACCTGGGAGGCAGAGCTTGCAGTGAGCTGAGATCCGGCCACTGCACTCCAGCCTGGGCGACAGAGCCAGACTCCGTCTCAAAAAAAAAAAAAAAAAAAAGAAATTGCAAACTCAGCATCTTATAAATTAAGCTTATGTAACTTCCTCGACTTCATTACCTCCACAACCACTCGGAGTCACCCACATTTGAAGAGTTCAGTCATGTTTGAGTTTTCTTTCTATCTCAGAATCTGTACTGAATAAGCCACAAACTTGTGTATTCTTGAGTACTTTTCCATTGTCTCTCCTAAATACTTTTAGTCCCTTAGTTCTGGTTTTAATTTTTTTTTTCACTTGAACCATAGCAATGGCCTCCTACAAGGGAAGTTCACTGCAGACTTCTCCTTCTAAACTGCCCCATTAGCTACATCATTGGCTGTTTCTCAGCAGCAGCAGAATTGATATTTCGAGTCGAAAATTATTGTAGGCCTGTCCTGTTCACTTAGCAGCATCCCTGGTTTCTCCTCACTACAGGCCAGCAGTACATCTCCCACTGACAGCAAAAATGTCTCCAGCTGTTACCAAATGACCCCCAAGGGACAACATCACTGTCCACTCCCTACACGTTTTCAGAACCAGGGATCTACACTCTGCACTATGGTTTCAAATCCTCTCAAGCCTCTTCAGTTCCTGGAGGCTAAGGTGCAAATTTCTTATTATGACATTCAGGCTCCATGAACTCTGATCCCAACCCATACTTTCCAGCTTCATTATTTGCTGGCTTGCACATTCCGTTTCTCTTCTATCTTTCCTCTCAAATTAAACAGAATTCCCTGTTTCTGGAGCATACTATGAGTTCTCTTTTTATTCACCTTTTTGCACTAAAAGTCTCTCCCTCTCTTATTTACATGAAAAACTCCTGTCCCTTCTTCAAGATTCATCTCATATGTCATCATTTCTACAATTCTTTTCCCGCTTCCAGCGTGCTTCAAAAAAATCTCTCTCTTACAGTACTAGTACTTTGTTCTATATTATTATTTCTGATGGTTACTCCTTGAGAGCAAGAATTGCCTCCCATTGATCTCTGCACACCCAATTCTGAGCATAATAATTAGCCAGTCTATGATGAGCATTCAATAAATGGTTAATGAGTTCAAATATACTATTGATTGTTTTAGGTGAGCCCACATTCACACCCCAGCATAGCTAAAGCACAGGCTTTCACTTTTTCAGTGAATGGCTCCAAGTTTTGGTATAACTTAAGCACGTCTCTCTCAATATTGACAGAATATTCCTTGCACGTTCAAAATTATTCTTATGCACTGTATGTCTCTATACTTTTCTGATGCAGTCCTTGCATTATATTGCATGCAAAGTAAATATACAGGTGAGGCACGTTGGCTCATGCCTATATTCCCAGCAATTTGGGAGGCCGAGGTGGGCGGATCACTTGACGTCAGGAGTTTGAGACCAGCCTGACCAACATGTTGAAACCCCGTCTCTACTAAAAATACAAACAGTAGCCAGGTCTGGTGGCAGGCACCTGTAATTCCAGCTACTCAGGAGGTTGAGACATGAGAATTGCTTGAACCTGGGAGGCGGAGGTTGCAATGAGCCAAGATCATGCCACTGCACTCCAACCTGGATGACAAAATGAGACTCCACCTCAATAAATAAATATACAGATAATTGTATTTAAAATTAAATTACAATTAAAATTATACACATGTACAATTCTGTATATTGTATATTACACAATTTGTATTTGTACATTGTACATATGCATTATAAATATTATACATATAATGAATATGTACAATGAATATGTACTATGTTCATTAATATAAAGCACGTATCATATAAAGTCATTTTATTTCTATACAAAATATATGATTCTCACTAATCTCTGACTCTGGTTATAATGCCTCTGAATTTCCCCCTCCAGAGCCTGGAAAATCGAGAGCTGAGTAAAATTTCATTTTTGATTGAGTACATGTAAGCTGAGCACTTAGCTAGCTCATTTCCTTCTATTTAACTGCAAGAGACAATTTAAGAGGAAAGTGGGAAATGGATATAGCCCTGGAAGCCCTGAAATATATTCTTACTGATGATTCAAAAAGAGTAGAAGGAATAATGATGAAGTGCCTCTAAAGCATATTGATGGGTTTCCTTGAAAAGCAAAAGAGATTGTTAGGAGCAGTGGGTTGGAGAAACATATATTAACTATGGTTTCATGGGAAAAGTCATCAGCCATTATCTGAGTTTGTGCAGAGGTCAACATTGTAACACCAGTGAGGTCATCTTTGAAGCATTTTTTTTTTCCCCTCACATACCACTATCTATTAGCATGCACATTTTAGGGTAGTAGTTTAAAATACTCAATAAATATTAATAATTTATTAAATTGGCTATAGGAGAGAAGTGAGAAATGCTGTTATTTTCACATGATCAATAGAGGGGTACAAAAAGATATTAAATGACTTGATCATTATAGTCAAACCCAAAAATAGGATTTGTGTTTGATTAGACAAGATTCAACAATGAGCTATTCTGTAGAATTCAGGGATTGACCTGTAAGTATTCTAAACTAGTTAGACATAATATAAGATATACATATACTGTCTAAATATAATAAAATTATTTTATAGACAAGCATTTGGATATCAGGAATTTTCTGTTTTCCTAGTAATTCCCCCAACACAGAGTTTTGTGTGTTGAGGATTTTCAATGCATATCCTTAGATAAGGAGAGAACACAGTGTCACTCAACACTAGCTCTTATACACAATCCACAAATTCAAAGCACTATTATTTTCTCTGGTAACAAAGAAAACACAGCTTTATTTCATTGATTAAAATGACTTAGATGTAGAAACTCCAGAAATGAGGCTGTTCCTACAGAGGAAAAGGAAACATGATACAAGTGAAAGTCTGAGTAGCTCAACTGCTGGCTTAGTTACTGATTAAGGAGACACCTTGGATCATCATTTTAGGAAATTATAGTCATTACATACCTCACTCCTCTAGGTTCTCAAATTTGAGGTTAAACCCAAAAGTTTTATAAAGCATGAAAAGAATTTTCACAAAGGAAAGAAAATTTATATATGTTTTTAAATGCCAAAACCTAGAGGGAAATGAAGCTATTAAATTTTCCTCACCCCTCAACCTTAACTTGTGATTGTTTAGATGGTACATAGTGTTCCTCAGAAGGGCAAAGGGAGAATTGAACTAGATGGCTTGAAAACATTAAATACAGCATAAAATAGGAATTTTGCAGAAAGTATATTCACCTCCTTCCAATGACAGAAAATGTAAAAATCAGAACTGTGAAAAACTTGACATGTATAACTATGAAAGAACCACGCAGCTCTTTAATCCAAAAAGCACATTATATTTGGAATTACTTACAGGTAATGAAAAAAATGTAAATGATAGAAACAGAAATGATTGTATCATTCAGAGTTTAACACTGGAAAAAGAATATTCAAAGAAGCCAACTTCTATGGGCCAAATCACAATTTCTCATTCACTGTAATTGCAAATATTCATTCCTGAATGCAGCAGAATGCAAATAGAAGAGAGTAGCACCATCACAATGCAATAGGCAAAGAAAGGCAATATATTTAAATAAAATTGCATGCATATGTCCATTTGCACTGTAATTGAAATGGTAATTTGAAGGCTAAGCACCAAATTATCCTAGGTATAGAATATATACTGAGAAATTTACAGTTCTGGTTGTAAGTTGACAGGCTTTTGAAATGGTTAGTGTGAAAAGATGGACTATTCATATATGGAAGAAAAATGGTGGGTAGAAAGGGAACACTGTTATTTCACTTATCTCTGTAGTTCTTTTCCTAATTATTTTATTGGTAATGGGAGTAAAATTTCATTTTTATCTTTCATTCTTTGGAATGTTTAGCCTTTAAAAAGGATAAAATCTACCTTCTCTTTCTAATTCTCAAATTGACCATCTATGTTTTTCTTATATTGTAGAATTAAGAATACCTTATCAATAAAGTTCATCAAAGATTGCTGAATATAGAAGAGTAATTGACAGTCCTTCACAATGGAAGAAAAGGGGACTTTTCAGTTTGTCTAGTACCTTGAAAAGAGACCATACAAGTACAAATTTCAAGCATAATTTTACTATTTTACAAACTCATCACGTGATTTTTCTTCTCCATTGAGAATAAGAAAACAAAAGTTAGTGGTAAATATGTAATCATATCTACATTTTATACATGGGAGTTCAAGGAACAAAGTACATGATAAGACTCCAAAGTACATGAGAAGACTCCAGAGCCCACTGTCTAATTTTCTCAAAGTCCACCATTCTGAGCCATTCAAGTGCACTGGGCACTTGGATTTATTCCCTAAATGAATTGTAGGCAGAATTCAGTCCTCATGTCTTGACAGCATTCCAAACTAAGGGAAACCTTGACGAGTCTATATGCTTTGTACCCACCAAAAAACAAGCCACCAGCTAGGATAGCTCCAAGCTTTCCTCTAGCAGCAGAATTTTCTGAGTAACAATGCATTAAGCACCCACACTCCAAGGCATTTTATTTGTATTATATCATGTGTAAGAATCATATAAATGAAGTGATTACCCCATTCTATGCATGGTAATGAGGCCAAGGCTCAATGAAGTTTGGTAGATGGCACCAGATCACACAGGTCATTCAATTAAGCATTGGCAATAGGATTAAAAGGGCAAGACTGGGGCCAAATGCAGTAGCTCACACTGTAATCCCAGCAGTTTGGGAGGCCGAGGCGGGAGGATCATCTGAGGTCAGAAGTTTGAGAACAGCCTGACCAACATGGCAAAACTCTGTCTCTACTAAAAATACAAAAATTAGCTGGGTGTGGTGGTGGGTGCCTGTAGTCCCAGCTACTCTGGAGGCTGAGGCAGGAGAATCGCTTGAACCCGAGAGGCTGAGGTTGCAGTGAGCTGAGATCATGCCACTGTACTCAAGCCTGGGCAACAAGAGCAAAACTCTGTCTTAATCAAAAAGAAAAAAAAGCCAAGACTGTCTGGCTCTGAAGCATACCATTTCCCAAGCATTAACCACTTGACATCCTTTTGCCAATATATCACATTTTACCCTCAATTACAAAGGCTCTACCTAAGTTGCCAGGACGCCACCACTCTCATTACCTCTGCAAACTTTCAGACTCAGGCTTAGTCACAGTCTGCTAAAGTTTTGAAACCACATCTGGAAGATCAAGTCACCACACTTTATTTTCCTCCACATACAAATTTCCAATGGCTATTAAAGTTTATAAGAGTTTCCCTAGCCTAGGGTGGGAGTGTGTGTATAAGCAGCTATAGACCCACCCACAAAACACAAAAATATATGGAGGTTATAGCACTTCCTCTTGCCTATGGGATTCCTAACTCACAAGGCCCAATGCATATCTTGACCCATTTCCCGTTGACATCCATGCTTACAGTTAGTGATACCAATTTTCAGGAATAACCCCAGTTATGTTTCAGATTCAACACACTATTTCAGTATTTCAGTGCACAGATTCAATGTTTATCTTTCCAGATTCTAAACAAAATTTTGTTGGATTGTGATTTTTTCTTTTTGTACTAGAAATGTATCTGTGGAATGATTTGTGTAATGTCCTAGGCAACTAGACCCCTCACCTAGGGCCTGTCTCCCTGCATGCAACACTTAGAGAATATATTCATGCTTAGTTTCATCTGGCCACATAATATTCCTTCCCCTCTTTACATATTATGAATTAATAATCAATGAAAGAAAATTACTACATCCAATTAGAGTTTTCACCAAATATATGCCTTTTTCTTCTTTAAAACTGTAGTGATTCTGGCAGTTTAAAAAAAAAAAAAAGCAATGAGTTGAAATATTTAATCCAACATTCTGGGCAAATATGATTTCTGAGGGATAAGGAGGTACATGTCTTCATTTATTCTACCCATACAAATTAACAACTTATTATTCTTATCTGATATTTTGTTGTCATGTATAGCAGTTAAAATTTTTTTATGTTGCAAATGACTGATATGTACTGAATTCAGATTCATTCATACTGAAAAACATAATTTATGACATTAAGTAACTGAATAGTTTAGGCTTATGCTGGTCTTAAGCATGGCTTGATCCAAGGCTCAAATGACGGTGCCAGTATATATCTTCCATCTTTGTGTCTTATGTGACATACACTGGCTAACTCTTCATCAAGCTGTTTTGTGTTTCTCCTAAATACACAACTAGATTACATTATATAATCTCCCTTACACGTAATGTGGCCAGGTACTGGCTCTAGTCAATAAAATGTATGTGAAAATGATGCATGCAACTTGTAGGCAGGCCCATTAAGATCCCTCAAGCACTATCGCCCAAACACTCTTTCCCTATCTGTTCATCGAATGCTGGTCTTGGAATACGGATGCTAAATACGGACCCTTCATCAAGTCAGCTTCATGGAGCCAAGCACCACCACAAACACCCCTACTAACTGGAATTTCTGAGTGAAAAACAAATTTCTATTACATTATACTCCAAATATTTTGAGTTTATCTGTTGTAGTAAGTAACACTGGCTTAATCTAGTTGATGTTTCCTGCATTCTTGGAAAGCTCTCTGTTTGTGGTCATAAGACATCAGTTACTATTTCCTTTACAGGTGTATCTTCCGCCAGCCATCACACAGAATTCCTGAACTTCACTCTGATTAGGCCAATGTAGGTAGTATGTCTACTCTTGAGTTAATCATTGCTCATTAACTGGGTGTCTTCCCTAGGCCCCACCCTAGAGCTGGGAGCAATCAGCTTCTAAGCACATATGACTGTTGGGGAGGAGCACAGAGAGAAGTGAAGCTATTCAAATCAAATGGTAGTTGTGGTGCCTTGAATGAAAGGAAATGGAATCTGGGAGACCACGTTCAGCAAATGTTTGCTACCCTAGAGAGACAAAGATAATAAAGCCCAAGTTTTATCTGTCATCTTTAGTAAACAATTTATAAGTTTTTAGTAATTGTGAAAGCAGAATTGAAATAGAGACCACATCTGAAAACATCCTTAGCCAACAATACCAACTAGGCCTTAAAAATAGCCTTGATCTTGCTTACCCTGCAAACATGATTGAAACTTAATTTGGGTCATTTCTGGTAAGTGCTTGTGTCAGGGAAAAGCAAACCTTAACCCCAACCAGTGAAAAGCAGCCAAGAAACATCTGAATAACATCTGGGTGCCTGTAATCCCAGCACTCTGGGAGGCTGAGGTGGGCGGATCACAAGTTCAGGAGATCGAGACCATCCTGTCTAACACGGTGAAACTGCGTCTCTACTAAACATACAAAAAATTAGCCAGGCATGGTGGCGGCGCCTGTAGTCCCAGCTACTTGGGAGGCTGAGGCAGGAGAATTGCTTGAACCCAGGAAGTGGAGCTTGCAGTGAGCCGACATCATGCCACTGCACTCCAGCCTGGGCGACAGAGCAAGGATTTGTCTCAAAAGAAAAAAAAAAAAAAAGGATTTTGCCTCAGTTTTTCTTTTGTTTTTGTTTTTGTTTTTTGTGTGTTTTTTTTTTTAGCAGCATAAAAATTTTACTTAGGAATATAGAGATAATTAAGAAAATTCAAAATAATTTGAAAGATTTCCCATGAGAAATACACTCTCCATTTATTTATTTCAATATTTGCAGTCATCATAATCTTCATTCTTAATGTTCCTTGGGGAAAATTCATCACTCTCATATTTCACCAATTTATTTGCAAAATTAAAATAGAATAATTTTATAATTATAATTTATGGGGTACATGCGCTATTGTGATAGCTGCAGACATAACAGCATGATATTGGTATAAAAACACACATACAAGAAAAATGTTTTAACACACAAATCTAGGCTGTGTCCCACCTAATTTCTAAAAAATCATATGGTCCAGTGGAGTTCTGAAATAAAACACATTTTGCGAAATTTTATTTACTTTCATCTTTTCAGCCTGGAGTAAAACATCATGTATTTTTAAAAGTCTACTTCTAATGTTTTCTTTCTGTCTTTATTTTTACTTCCAATGATGGAGCAGGTGCTGAGAGTGTGAAAAATCCTTTCTCTAGCGATCCCTATGCTCTGCTGCCTCAAATTCTTCAGTTTCCAGTTCGAATGCCAACCTATTAACAAGCCCTCAAGATCTCCTTGTAAAAAGTCTTCCATGGACTCAACATCTCCCTAACACAATTTGATTCTTTTCCAAAGTATTTTTCATCATCTGACATATGCCATCTTAATGTATTGAGTGGAGCTTCTGACTAGGATGTAAGTTACATGAGGGCAGGGACTTAATTTATTTTGTTTATTTCTACATATCTGACAATGGTAATCATATAACACATGATCAATAGTTTCTCATGTGGTGTTAACTGGGTTCCTCATTTATTTACATGCATCCTATACACGTACCTATTTCCAAAGTTCTAAGTATTTTATTATTCCTATAGTAAGAATATGATTGACACTATTTACAAATAGTATTAATACCAGCATGCTTAACTCATTTTCAAAAAATATTTGACTAAGAATACCAGTACAAGCTGCACATTAGTCACTATAAAACACTTCTTTAAACTGTAACATAATTTATGGAGATATTTCATTTCTTAAACTCTGATTTGTCTTCTTTTAAATATTTTGCAGTGTTGTGAAGGAAAAGATTGGAATGTATTTAAAACAGTGCCAGCTTATGTTTTAAGAGTCCTTTCATAAAGACCATACTTTCAGTAGTTCATTACTGGAGAAGTTTCTCTGAATGTGTAGAGCACCAAAAAACAATAACAACAACAAAAACAAACAAACAAACAAAAAACAAAAAAAGAAAACCAAGAGTAGTTCATGGTAAGTACTAAATAGCTTCTTTTTCTGGCAAGTTGACAAGAGAAGAAATGCAAGAAGAAAGGAAGAAAGGAAAGAGTAAAGAAAAAAAGTGAATTAGAAGAGAAAAAACATACATACAAACACACAGCATCGAAGAGAGCCAATGAGTAAATATGTTTGTCTTGGTCTTGATTCATGGTTCCCAATTGAGGGTAAATTTCTCCTCTACCCAGGAAACAGGTGGCAACATCTGGTGACACGTTTAGTTGTCATTACTTAGAGGAGGATCTACTCTGATACTGGTATCTAGTGGATAGAATCCAGGGACGACACTAACATATTAAAATACATAACATAGTTCCTACTCATAAGAAAAACTATCCAGCGCAAAATGTCAATACTGCCAAGATTAAGAAACCTTGGTTTTGATCCTGGCTAGTCTGTAGAAACAAGTTCTTGCTATGTTGATCAGGCTGGTCTCAAACTCCTGGTCTTAAGCAAACCTTACAAGCATGAGCTACTATGCTGGGCTAGAATTTTAAAAATAAAACAAAACAATGTCTCTATGAGAATTAAATAACCTAAGCTAACCCTCACATGGATTTGGGATCTAAATTCATACAAACCATAAGGATGAGAAGTGTTCAATATAAATTTTTCTCTAAGTTAGTTGTGTGATAGTAATTAAGAAAGTGGCAGATACAAAGTTTCTCTTGAAAGATGTATCATCAAACCTAACCTCAAATAGTTCTCTTAGAAAGGTCTAATGAATATGAGTCCACCACAAAACTAGTGCAAAATTCAGAAAAAGCAAACTATCAAGAACATCCAGAACTATTGGGAAAACAACAACACATCAGAAAATCAGAAACACACCCATAAATACTTCACATATTGTAACGAGGGCTACAGAATATAAAATTGTATTTTCAGTGTTTTAAAAACTAAAATGGAAAATAAATATTTGATTTCTTAAAACAAATAGAGGATCTAGAAAGAAGAAAATATAAGTACACGAAATATAGTTCTCAATTAATTGTCTGAAAATATGAGATTCGATGCACCAGAGAAGAGAATCAACAAACTAATGACGGATGAAAAAAAGTTAAATTAATTGTAGGAATAAAAATATAAATACATGAAAAAATGAAAGTGTAGTTAAGAGAACTGAAAAAAAACCACGCTCGGTGTAGTATGCACGTGTGTGTGTGTATACACTATAAAAATAATGATTTTGGATTTTCAAAAACACAAAGTATAGAATTCTATATTCAGAAAGGATGCTAATTCCAAGCAGTAGACAAAAAATAATCACTTGGATGCAACCAAAATTAAAGAGCAGGACTCAACAGTGGCCATAAAGACAAGACATATGACCCCTAGTGACATGGCCATGACTTGTCCACAGCAATAATGAAGGGAGGAAAACATCAAAATTATATATTTAAAAATATTTAAAACTGAATTGATTTGAAAGTATTTACAACATCTTTAAAGCATATACTTAAAATACTAGGGGAAACATCTATTAACTTAGAATACATACCATGATATCTTTGAAAAATGAGGATGAAATAAATTTTGGGGCAAAAAGCAGGAAAGGCTACATCAGCAACTATTTGTCCTAGTGGAATTTGGAAAGAATGTCTGAGAGAGAAGAAATATTTACGAACGAAGAAAATTAGTGAGAAGAAAGGGGAGAAACCCAAAGCAGGAGGGTAAAAATACATACAAATGGATAATGACCAAATTAACAAATGGAAATTAAATATCCATAACAATACAAGGATTGTCACAGTTCATGTAAAAATTTAGGTTTATACATTTCAGACAACAAGCCAAAAACATGACATATAAGGATGAAAAGAAAAACGACAAAAACATACTAACTAAAAGAAAGCTTTGTGGATACTAATTTCAGAGAAAAGCAACTATGTGGCATAGAAAAACAAAATCCTAGACAGAAAGAGTATCAATCGATAATTAATGATAAAACATTTAATGCACTGAGATATATTGGATATATGCATCTAATTTCATGTTTTGAACGTTTATAAGCCAAAAATTGAGAGACTTTCGGGGGAAATTTACCATTAGCACTCCAGTAGATTCTAAAACAAGTAACTCAATAACTAATAAATCAATCAAACAAAAAAAGTCAGTGAAGCTATAGATAATTTTAAAGGCAATAAGCTTCCTTTTACATCACTTACAGAACATCGTCCCCAACAATTGAAGGGCATGTATTTCTTTCAAGCACCCAAAGAATATTTATTAAAATAGTCCCCACCCTCGCCCATAAGCAACTCTCAATAAATTTCCAAAAAATGGTATTATTTAGATATGGTTTTGTTGTTCTGCTAAGTTAGAATAACTTACAAAAAATAACATTAAAAATGTGTGCATTAGAAAATTTAAAAATACATTTTAAAACAACCCAAGTCAAAATTATAATTGGAAATTAGAAAGCAAAATACTGAATACTGTGTGGCAACCCAAACATATAGTAACTGCTAAAGTGCTTTCTAAAGGAAAATTGACACTTAATTCTTCTCTCAGAAAAGAAAATGCCTTGAAAATTAATGATCGAAGCAGTTGTTTTATGAAATCACAGAAAGAACACTAAAATAAAAGCCCCAAGGTGAGGAGGTAGATAATAAAGATGAGAATTATACTTTCTGAAATTAAAAACACATATATATGTGAGATTTTTAACTAAGTCAAAAGCCAATTCTTTGACAATACTGACAAAATTAACACATCTCTAGTAATATTAAACAAAGGCAAAAAAAGGGGAATTTTCTTATATTTATAGATGTAAACATTTAAAAATAAAGCCAGAATAATTTATGAGTAACTATGCCAATGAAATCTTAGGCAAAATGAATGAACCTGTAGAAAAATAAACTTAATACAACTGACTCGGTCAAGGCAGAGTACAAGACCAGATTGTTCTAAACATTTAATAAACTTTTTAAAAGTTTCAAGTGGCACAGCATTTAACAGTCCAAAATTGTCTTATTAAGGTTAGAAATGCATGTATCACATGTCCCAGAAATTCCATTCATTTGCTGATATCCTAAAGTAATCCTTACACACACACATCAAATTCACAGCAGCAGCCAAAGGTACTGTGAAAAAATATATGTAAACAGGTAAATTTAAAAACTCTTAGAATGATATAATGAAGCAATGGAAATCAATGAATATTAGCTGACAAATCAACACAAATAATCATATAAATAGGTTAAAAGCAAGTGAAGACATATAACACTTACATAACGAAAAAATATACCTGCTATATTCTGATAACTACATATGTGCTAAAACCACAGATAAAATTAAGTTAATTAGTAATCAGAAATTTTAGAGTGCCTCATACGGGCTGTTAAATCAAGTTTAGCCCAAAACAACCCCTTTACACATGTAAGTTTGTCCTATAGGTTTATCTGTTCATCCTGAACTGTAACAAGTGGAGATGTAAACAGACCCTAGCCTACACTTGTGCCAATCACCGAGTTTCAGCCAATCAAATGTAGCCAACTGTTAATAAGGTAAACCTGGAGCTGTAACTAATCTGGGTATTTCCGTACCTCACTTCTGTGTTCTGTAGGCTACTCTCCTTTTTCTGTCCATATATCTTCTTCCACCATGTGGCTGCACTGGAGTTCCGAGCATACTCTGGCTCGGGAGGCTGTCCAATTCACGAAGCATTAATTGCTCTATTTAACTCTTAAATTTAATTCACTCAAGTTTTTCTTTTACAAGGGACATAGAAGGACTGACTCTGGGAGAACACAGGAGTGTCAAATATACAAAATGTTATGTTGCCTAATGAGCGTAAGTGATACATGTGTTTATTATTCTTATCTTAATTTTATAATTTGATGTCTAACATATTTTTTAGTGTGCAGATTGAATGAAAAAAGTCTAAGAGGCACAGCACCAATGTCAGACAGGTAAGGAATAAAAAACAATTAAATAATGCCTTAACGTCACTACTGACATAGTTATTTCACTGAAAATTTCCACAGCTCTTTCTGAAATCTAATTTTCTAAGTCTCTGTGCGTGGTGGACATACTAAAGAATTATACAATGTGGTCCTGGTAAAAGAAATTATTTTCTTAGAGGATGTAACCAATAATAGACCATCACAGCATAGATTTAATTCCCAACTGTAAAGACATAAGTATATTTTAGGAAGGAATTAAGTGGGCTGGGCATGGAGTGACTCATACCTGTAATCCCAGCACTTTGGGAGACCAAGGCAGATGGATCACCTGAGGTCAGGAGTTCGAGACCAGGCTGACCAACATGGTGAAACCCCATCTCTACTAAAATACAAAAATTAGCCAGGCATGGCAGCAGGTGCCTGTAATCTCAGCTACTTGCCACTTGGGAGGCTGAGGCAGGAGAATTGCTTGAACCCAGGAGGCAGAGGTTGCAGTGAGCCTAGATCGGCCATTGCACTCCAGCCTGGGCAACAAGAGAGAAATTCCGTCCAAAAAATAAACAAATAAATAAATAAAATAATTAAGTGATACATCACCATAATGCAGCTACAATTCTTCTTGCTTTCAAAATGCTTGAACAAAATGATTTTTCAACCACTGCATGCTTAGAGGAGCAATGCCTGGAGGTGGCTTGGGAAGACCTTTTAGCCCTCTCCCAGAGAGTTCACCATCTACTTCCTACATACCCCACCCCTGAAATAAATCCTAAAACAACCCAGCAACCTTGCTCCAGAAGAGGCATAATTTAAAAAAAAAAAAAAACAAAAAAGTCAATTAAACTGCTCCACACCCTCAATCCTGTAGCCAACACTAAGATGCTTAAAGAAAAATAGTAAATTGTTTTAAAAAATGTAACAGTGAAAATAGAAGGATCATGTGTATCTGTGAATCATCCATCTTACCCCTCCTTACATACTGAAAGTTCTCCAAACATATTGCCTCCAGTCAGCCTCTCGGACAGAAAAGGTGAAAACACTGCTGTTTCCTAATGCCTCTGTATCTGAGTTGTTACAAAAATATGCAAAACAAGGATCTGGGACTATAGAGAAATTGGAAATGAACTAGGGGAAATAACTTAATAACGAGACAGTACTACTTACTTAAAGTCATAGCTAAAGCGTGACTTCTTTACATTTTTCTATTCATTGCTTTTTTGGTGAGGTTGTTGACCACTTTCAGAGGAGAGGGTGGCCCTGAGCAATGTTAAACAGGTCGTCCTCCAGGGAGTCCCAGGTTACAAACAGGCAGGCACTGAGTTCCCAGGGGTAGAGATAAAGCTAGGAAATGTCTCTCCAAGGCAACTTCCACTGCAGTAGTAGATAAGAGATTATTTTCTCTTATGCTTCAATAAAACGTATTCTTGTGCTCCGAAGAGCACGCATGTGGAAAGGGGAGATGTAGAATTTTATAAACAAAAAACGACACTGAATATTTGGCAACTAGAGACTTAGATTTTCCAAGTAGCTCCTGATTTTGGAAAGTGAGGGAGGAGGGAGTTAAAAAAAAAAAAAAATTGACCATTGTTTTCCAGGAAGAGCTTTTTTAAACTAAAAGTAACTGGGAGGAGTTTTTTGTGCAGCACCCACCTCCCCTTTTTTTACTTAGTAGGGGGCAAGGTGCATGTCAATAATCGAAATGAAACTAATAAATACCCTCGTTAAGAAAAACAAAAAAAACTTTCAGAGTATAACTCCACAAATTACCTACAAAATAGCATATTTTCCATTCATATTTAGCATAGAAACAGAAAATATAGTTTCAGGTTTTAAGAAAACAAAAGGCTCTACTTACTAATTACTACAGAAATTTAATGTGATCGTTTTTTTCCTCAACCGTCTCGTTTAGTTTATATTATATATTCTTATCTTCAGCATCATTTGATTTGTATTATTATACATATCATATTATATGATTTATATTATTCTGAAGATAAGAAGTAGATTCTTTAAGAACGCCATGTTTTATTCAGCTTACTGTACTTTCAGCCATTTGAGAGCATTTGTTGCCAAACCCCGTAGCAGCAAATGTAGCCAAATGTAGCGAGGTGGTATAGTATCCATTGTTTTTTTAGGGACTTTTGCTCTCAACTTTGTAATCACTGTTGAAACGGTCTTTCTTCCTCACTGTGGAGATTGCATTGCAATTCAGTTTGGGATAAAGTGAATCTATTATCTGAAGATTTAGTTTTGTTACTTGGAGGTTAACCTGTTTGATGTTTATTACCTATTTATAA
This sequence comes from Chlorocebus sabaeus, assembly GCF_047675955.1. Lineage (NCBI taxonomy): Eukaryota > Metazoa > Chordata > Mammalia > Primates > Cercopithecidae > Chlorocebus > Chlorocebus sabaeus. The sequence goes on along the minus strand of NC_132910.1, from coordinate 131,134,017 downwards.
AGGATCTAACACTCACTTCAGAGTTGTGAATTGCAAGTCTGAATTTTGAAAAGTAGGGTACTTGACTTTTTGGATGGTAACAGTGGGAAAGGGGTGTCGGCACACAGTCTCCTCATCTCTCCTTACTGCTGTTAATGCAAGCCATCTGCTAGCTGTTGCATATTTCTCCTTGTGCTAAATTCCTACTGCCCGTTCTTGGATAAATCCATATGCTGGGCTTGCCCACTCTCCTGAGCCTGTCTGTTTCTGTAACCATAAACTATCAACCCTCAGGCTCAAAAATAAAATATACTCATTTTTTTAATAATGGAGAAATAAAGGAAAATTATCGTTTTCTTCTTGTTTGCTTTCATGATACTTTTATTCCCTTCATTAACTGAAACTTACCAGATGAAGTCACATAAATGTTATTGCATTTTAAAATTCTCCTAATCTATTTTGAGTGTCTTTGAATATAGGGCCTTTACTTTAAAGCAGAGGCTAGCAAACAATTTCGGTAAAGGGCCACATAGTAAATAATTCAGGATTTGCAGAACGTCGTGTCTCTGTCTCGACTATTCATCATTGCTGTTGTAGCACAAATCCAGTCAGAGACAACATGCAAACAAATGAAACTGGCTGTATTCCAATAACATTTTATTTAGGATCACTAAAATGTGAATTTCATAAAATTTGCACAAGGCACAAAATATTCTTCACCTTTTTTGCAATGATTTACACACGTAAAACCCATTCTTAGCCTACAGGTCATACAAAGCAAGCAATAGTCACATTCTTCCTTGTGGGCCATAGTTTGCAAAACCTAGATCACTTTTCTCTTCCAACAAAAATTATACAGGAACTTGTAATCTACATTGTCTATATAAAAACAAAACACAAAAGCTAATCATCACCACAATACCTGTTTCTAACAGAGAATATGGTAACTTTTTCCCTATAAATATTTATATGCTTACATCTTTTGAAAACATGTTATCATTCTATGTATGTTGAAGCTTTTTACTGAAGCTCCTTAATAAACCAATAAATCTTACTGCTTTGCTTGAACCTTTTGAGTATGTTTCTCCTTTAGGTTATAAGAATCAGTTCTGCATTGTGATCAATGCCAGGAACATATTACCTCCATGTAGATCTCCAACTGACTTCAAAGTATCCTTGGATTAAATCCATGGGGTGTAAAACCAGAAGAGAATTCGAACTGTCCATGATGACTCTGAACTATCACATAGCTACTGTACACCCAGTTTAAAAAGTCAGATTTAGAAAATAAATTAGAAATTAAACTTTCCACTACCAAGGTATTATGGCAATATTTTTCTTTGCAAGTATGAGAATTGTAAAATTGCCTTGTCTCAAGGTATCCATTTTCCTCTCTGAATCACTGACAGGATTATTATTTGTATCTTTGTCATTACTAAATAAATTGCACCTTTAGACATTAATGCTTACCTCAAGGAACTGTGCCACAAGGAAACCTCTAAATAAATTAAATAGCTGAAAGTACTTATAAAAGCAGTATGAAGAGATAATTCTCTTTTCCAAATTTTAATAGTGCATACAATCTTTCCCCCTAAAATATCTGATCTCTTTTTATTCATATTTGTTATTATCACTGAGAGCAATCATTCAGTGGTAGATAACTATCCCTGAGAACTTAAGACTCTCATCAAGATAGAACCACCCTTCAATGGTAGAAGTTCCAGTCTTCCCAGCATGCAACAGGTGAAGGTTACCTGTTTCTGAGCAATACCAGCAGGGTTAGTTACAGACCCATTGCACAGGCAGAAAATAAGAACAAAAGGCTTATTGAAATATTTAAAAGAAGTGAAAGAGGAAAGAGAACACTTTTCTTTACTGACTGCTTTAGTCACTGGATGCCCTAAATATGCCACACTCCTTCTTATCCTGTATTTACTTTTGCTGCTTACTAAGCTAAGAATTAGTCTTCTCCCTGTATCCAAATGCTGAACCTCTACTGCATGCTCAGGAGTCCAAATGGACTTGGCTGGTCTTCCCAAGCAGAAGAGCACTCCTTGAATGTATATAGCAAATGCAAAAGTCTTATCCTATTCCATGGTTGTAATTAATATTATATGTATTGGACTCAAAGCTTATTTCAGACTGGAACTATTTCCTTTATATATTGGTATCCATCAATGTCATCTAGAACAGTGTCTATTAATAAATGTTGAGTGAATGGGGAAGAATGAAATTTATCAAGCAAAGGAACAAGAGGTATCTATCAGAGTTCTACTCATTCCTATAGATGACACTCTGCATAGTTTCTAATTTCCAAGTCTTCGTCTGGCAAAGGACAGCTAGGATAGTTCACTGGGGGAGAAAGGAGGTAATTTCAGTAGTTATGGCGACATTCTTATTAACAATAGCAATTATCATATTAGAAATATTAATGAAAGCACAGTAACTGTTACCATTTATTGTCTGCTTCTCCGCTAAGCATTGTGTGTATTTTGCCTTTTTTTATCAGCATTTTAATGCAAATGACCGATCTGTACAGAAGGTATATATGCTGTAGCACTAGATAGCTTTATTCTCCCCTCCCTCATCTCACCAGATTACTGCCCAGCTAACAGTAGCAAAGAGGTCCTATCCAAACATTGCCCTGAGAAGAGAGTTTTCGTTCTGTGCAAGTTTTTCACTCTATTCAGCCTGACGCTAGTTCATCAGGAAGATCGAAGTACAGCAGTAGGTATAATTGTTAGAACAGAATTCATTTCAAATTACTCATCCTCCACAAGTACATTAGGGAGAAAATAGACAAAAAGCTAAGCAGAAAGAAGAAGAAGTACAGTCGTCAATGGTGATTCATTTCAGTATGACACTGAGCACAGGCTTATCTTTTGCTCTTCTGTAAATTGCATTTGTGAAAGCCTGAGAATCTTGCTACATTTGAGTGAAGTTATATAAGCATGTCTTCTACAAGCTAATGAGAATGACATGAAAGGAAAATAAATCTCTTTTTCAATGAAAATGGTCAGAAATATGTCAGCAGATTTAATATTTTAAATGATTAAATAATGTTTTCATTTGAAAATAATGTTCAATTTTTGGTTAGTTTTAACAAGGTCATTGAAGAATCTTATACTGTATCATATTTAGTATTGCATTATAAAATAACCCTGGATCACATATTGGTATAAAAAAATTACATGTGGAAAACACATTTTTAGTGATATTCTCACATTCTATCATAATAACCTGTTATGCATTACAAAAATATAAACTCCAACAAAAGTACCTTTGATGAATGTAAAAATTGAGAATATCTGAAATGTACAGTATATCTTTCACAACTCAAATTTAATATAACTCCCCTAAAAATTTTGTTAAGAATTTTTGTTTTAAAAATATATCTTAGGTTAATCTGTTATATGATTTGATTTGAAGCCAAGTGAATAATTATATACATGAAAAGTATAAAATAATTATAAATAAATTGGGAAATTTGTTCACAATTCACTAGCTTCAGCACATTTATCATTGTACAATTTAATTCCAACATCTGTTACATTTAAACCATTTTGTCCAGTTAAACTCTATTTTAAAAGTGCAGTCGGCCAGGCATGGTAGTTCATGCCTGTAATCCCAGCACTTTGGGTGGCTGAGGTGGGTGGATCACCTGAAGTCAAGAGTTCAAGACCAGCCTGACCAACATGTGAAACCTCATCTCTACTAAGAATACAACCATTAGGTGGGTGTGGTGGCGAGTGACTGTAATCCCAGCTACTTGGGAGGCTGAGGCAGGAGAATCACTTGAACCCAGGAGGTGGAGGTTGCAGTGAGCCAAGATTGCACCACTGCACCCCAGCCTGGGCAACACAGCGAGACTCCATCTCAAAATCAATACATAAAAGTACATAAAAAATAAGACCTGTATAGCCAGCTGCTGGTATTTTATAATATGATACATTTAATGTATATTAACACCCCTAATGAGAGCAGATGGTAGTTACCCCTTTTAACATTTTTAAAGCATTAATTATTTCAGTTTAATTTCTGTTGTGTTAAACACTGGGCATTTTAAAAGGTAACATGGTCAAGCTCAGAATGAGTATTTGCAGCAAGATGGTAAGTGAAATTCTGCTATCATTTTAATTAACTAATTTGGGAGGCATCTAAATTCATCATTATTGATGGCTGTTTTTATAAAAATTATCTAACAATGCTGTACCATAAAAAATGAGAAGTGACATAGTATACTATGTAGTAATCATAGAGCTGAAATATTTTTGACTATGTTTTAAAAATCAAGTTGTCCATGCCTTAATTAAACTATTAGGTACACCTGAAATCTGAGACAGTTCTTAGCTGTTTACTTTATTATGATAAAAGACCAAACAATTTCTTTTTCTCAATTCTTGTTTTGATTTGATAGAATATCTATCAATAATTTTAAAAATTGATTTAATGGTCTGCAGAAACTCTTTTAAACATATTCATAACAAAACAGATGTTTAACCACCATCATAATTTTAATTCCAGGAAGATATACAAGTGAATGACTAGCATGTATTGAAAATAAAATCTTAAGAATTATTTGAAATTGAGAAATCCTGCTGTTTTTTTTTTTGTTTGTTTGTTTTGTTTTGTTTTGTTTTTTTTTGAGATGGAGTCTCGCTCTGTCACCCAGGCTAGAGTGCAGTGGCGAGATTTCGGCTCACTGCAAGCTCCGCCTCCTGGGTTCAGGCCATTCTCCTGCCTCAGCCTCCCGAGTAGCTGGGACTACAGGTGCCCGCCACCACGCCCAGCTAATTTTTTTTGTATTTTTAGTAGAGACAGGGTTTCACCGTGTTAGCCAGGAAGGTCGCGATCTCCTGACCTCGTGATCCGCCCACCTCGGCCTCCCGAAGTGCTGGGATTACAGGCGTGAGCCACCGTGCCCAGCCGAGAAATCCTGTTTTATCTAAATCATTTCAGAGAGATTAATGCTTGTAAACTAGTCTGAAGATGTCTGTAGAGGATTATCTAATGCTTGAAATGGCCAATTTGAATTAATTTATTCAAAATATATATGTGCGTGTGTATATATTATGTGTGTGTGTGTGTATATATATGTATGTGTATATATATCTCTACAGTGGCCCAGGCGTAGTCCCAAGCACTGGAGATATAATGGTGAGTAAAACCTGTAGCATTCCTGCCATAATGTAACTTGAATTTTGGGGAAAGATGAATACACAACAGATTCACACAGAACATATTTAGAGGATAGTGCTTTGACAGTTTCAAAATCAGGATATAAGAGATAGAAGGTCTTAGAGGAATGATTGGTTGTAATTTTTTTGAAGATCTCACAAATCTCAAATATTAATACAAATTTAACCTCTCTTTGCAATCTATGAAGAGTCTTTGAGCACTAGCAAAACATATGAAAATTAAGTAGATGAAGACAAGTTGAAAATAAAGTTATTTATTCCTTTAGAGAAAATGTTGATGTCTTCTGAAAATAGAGAATTTTGAAGGTTTTTAAAGAAAAAAATAGATTAATTTTTTAAACCTTTACTTGGTCCTTTAAATATGTTGAACAATATCTGAATCCTCAGAACTTCTTGCTTTTTAAAATAATTTAATGAATAACAAGAGTCACTCTGTAATTAGAACATCATGTGTTCCAGAATCTTTGTTAAGCTATGTTTAAAGATTGTCTCATTAATTCTTATAATACATTTGTAAGTTAGATATTGTCTCCATTGTATAGAGGATAAATACAAATTACAAGTAGTTAAGTCACTTTGTCAACATCACACTGCTTGCAAATATGTGGCAGACCTGAGATTTAAATGTCCCCTCATGCCTGATTTCAAATATTATGCTGCACCATCGACCTCGTGCTATTTTATTAGTCCTATTTTTTTTTTCTAATGACTGAGTAAACATTTAAGTTAATTTTTAAAAGCATTTTTTTTTTTAACACTGCTAGAAAAACTAAAATATTTGAACTCCAACCTAAAGTTCATACATGCTAAAATCAAGCTAGGGAGATTATTGTAAAACTCAAACAAAAATATACAAAAAGAAAATTAAAGAATAAAATCTCTCAAGGAAGTACAAAGTTAAAAAGAAGAAGAAGAAGAAAACAAAAAACTAGTGCACAAGCATTAATACTGGAAGAAACAGGTCCAAGGAACAAATTCAGATCTTGACATGATTGTACCTCAAAGAGAAATGAGCAAGCATTGAAGAAATGAACAACTAAGACAAGAAATGGGAATATGATCATAATCAATTTAATATGTATTTAATATAGAATCCATTACTTGTGCACTGAGTACTAATGATAAATAAAATTATACATTATGTGTATATATATACATATATACACACACATATAAACATATATATACATGCACACAAATACAGAGGATTAAAAATATCATTCTGCCTGGCTTCATACTATAGGAAGCACATGCTGTCCATGTGTCAGGCAAGTGACAGGCCACAATGACAATTCAAGTGAGAACCTGATGAAGTGTCAAGTTCTGTATAAGAAAGAGGTAATGCGGCCTCCAGCCAAGGTTCCTCATGTGCTTTCAGCCTGTAACTTTTATATTGTTCACTGTATACTTTGTCAAAAAGACAGCATAGTATACCAGGAACTGCACTTAACTGAGAGTAAAGAGATCCGAATTCTAGTGCTATACCTGCCCTCACGTAGCTAAATGAATAGCTTACTTGAGTGTAATATATAAAATAAGAAGGTTAGAATAGGTAATCTTGAGAATGTATGAAAATATCATGATTAAAATCTATATTTGTATGTGTGTCTCTGTGTGTGCATGCATCTTCAATTCACTGTTTTCTTAAAAAGTGAAAAAAAGTCAGATGTGAAACACAAAGCAATTTTTCTTCCAATGTGGGGAAATAAGCTCCTGAATAGAATTATATGTAGTGAATGCATTTGGTTATAATTCTATAGCACCTTGTAAAAGGATTTCATTTAAATCATGATGAAAGCTTATGAGGAATGTTGAAGAAATTAAATGAATATAGACCAGAAACTCCTGAAAAAGCTTATTAAGAGGCTAGGGTGCTGAAGGAAATAGGAATATAATTGAAGAACTCTTAATGTACATTTTATGAGCACATTTGTTCCTGCAGAGGCTCATAAAGCAGAAAAGTAGCCAACACACTTTCTTTATTTCTGCAAAATGGAAAGGATCCAAATACACATTTGCCTATTACTATCTAATTTAATGACTACCGTGGCAAATGTCATAGAAACAATTTAAAAGGATCAAGTGGAGCACATTTCACATTTTGATTAACGCAAATACAATGTATTTGAGGAAAATGTATCTTTTTTATTTGAAAATGCTATTTCTATATTTCTAGCACAAGACAATCAGGTCACATGACCACTCCCAAATGTGTCTTTTACAATTTCAAGATTTGAGGGAAATGTTGAACATTTAATGATAATAGTCATTAAATGAAATATGCACTTTCAGTGTATGCAATGTTAATTTAACCTTAGCTTAGAAAAATGTGGCTTTTTTTGAAAAGTAGTTTATTATATATCTGGATATAAGGACATAGCCAAGACTGGGTAATTTATAAAGGAAAGAGATTTAATTGACTCACAGTTCTACAGCGCTGGGGAGGCCTTAGGAAACTTACAATCATGCCAGAAAGGGAAGCAAACACATTCTTCTTCACACGGCGGAACTCACTATCACAAGAACAGGACGGGGGAAACCAACCTCATAATTCAATTATCTCTACCTGGTTCCTCCAATGATACTTGGGGATTATGGGAACTACAATTCAAGATGAGATTTGGGTAGAGACACAGCCAAACCATATCCATATCATGAGGCAGGTGCAGTGGCTCATGCCTGTAATCCAAGCTCTTTGGGAAGCCAAAGTGAGATGATTGCCTGAGACCAGGAGTTTGAGCACAGCCTGGGTAACATAGGGAGACCCTGTCTCTACCAAAAATAAAAATAAACCAATAAAAAGTAAGAAAGTTATACAGTAACTCCTCACTTAACATCATCAATAGATCCTTGGAAACTGCAACTTTATGCCAAACAATGTTTAATGAAACCGATGTTCTCATAGGCTAATTGATATAAATGAAGTTCTTAGGGAATATTTTTGGTCACAAAGACATCACCAAACTTCTAAGTAGAGACCAAGGCACTTGTAATATTCAACAATGAAATAAATGTGAGCTCTCTCTATATATTTAAGAAGGATTAATCAAAACAAGGTAAGTATTTACTTGCTTATTCCAGTTCAGGGTTGAGGGTGGCCACAGCCCTTCACACCAGCTTAGGACCCCAGGTAGTACCATTCCTGTCGGGACACCCTCCCATCACAGGGCAACTCACACTCACCCACACTCACCCTCACTCACACCCACACTCACTCACACTCACCCGCACTCACTCACACTCACCCACACTCACCCACACTTACCCACACTCCCAGCGACCATGTACACATGGCAGTGAGCCTAACAAGCACATCTTTCGGAGGTGGAAGGAACTGGGAGAAAACCTATGCGGATGTGGAGACAACATGTGGACTCCACACAAGGGGCCCAGCCTAGAAGTGATTGTTTTTTCCTTTCTCATCAACATCATCATAAACGACACTGAATGAAACAGTATTATTTGAGGACCTACTGCATAATTTGAAACATTAACATAATATTCCTATAGTTCTCACCAGAGCCAACAGGATATTTCCTATTTGTATTCTTGAAGTTAAAAGACAAGTGAAATATTTATTTCTTTAAGTTTATTTATTTTAATCATAGAGCATGGAGATAAAATACAGAAAAAAGCTTCTTGTAAGAAGAGGCCTTTTTACAACAGTCTATTAAAAAGACTTAATGATTCCCAACAGTAATGAAAGTTGTCATGTAAAAACAAGGAAACACAGAAAGGAAACAGAAATTCAAATGATCAATAAACAGCTTAACTTGCATGTACGTAAATTTCACTAAATCAAATATAACTCATGAAGAGATCTACTGACATTGGCCAAAAAAACCATATTTTAAGCAAATAAGAACTTTAGGTTTACAGATGATATTGCTAATACTTTTATTCTATGTATTCCTTATCACATTGATTATAGAAACTGTATATTAATTTATGTTCATAACAACTTATGACGACCTCAGGAAAGAAGCAACAAAATAAAGAGTTTCTGACTCATTTCTTTCAGCCCAGTCTTCAAAAAAATTGCTTGAAGGTAATTTGGCTATTTGTTCCACAAGAAATTTATAACGTGAGAGCAAACATCACTAAATAAGAATCTAACAGGAGTGGCATTTATCCTTCTATGCAAATTAAAAATAAATGCCCAGATGGTTATGAATTTTACAGATAGGCTGTATTGGTTCCATTTTTATCCCTTTTACTGATGTCTCTCCTCTAAGAAGAGCTCACAGGGCAAGTGTTAACAAAAGAGACATCTAAGCCAACGTCACCTGGGAGAACTCCCTTTCCTAAATAAACCCATAAACCTAAAAGGCATCAGCTGGGGTAGGCTGAATAATGGCCTCTCAAAAATGTCCACATTCTCATCCATGGAACCTGAGAACATGTTACCCGATATGGCAGAAGGAATTCTGCAGGTCTAATTAGATTATGGATCTTCAAATGGGGATATTATCTTGGATTTTCTGGATAGGAATGGTGTAATCACAAGCTTTTATAAGAAGGAGGCAGGGGGGTTAAGAGTCAGAAAAGAAGATGTGAAGATGGAAGGAGAGGCAGAAGAGCTGGAGGCCCATCAGCCAAAGGATGCAGGCAGATTCTAGAAGCTGGAAGAGGCAAGGAACAGGTTCTCTCCCAGGGCCCCCAAAAGTAAGCTCACTGACCCATTTTGGACTCTGACCTCAGAACTATAAGATAATAAATGTGGTTTGCTTTAAGCCATTAAGTTGGTGGTAGTAGGTCACAGCAGCAATAAAAAACTGATACAACTATGTGGCCAACTAAACCAAGAGTGGATAATTTGGATCTTGACTCTTCAGACCCATGTTTACGTTTAGTCTATACCTAAAACATTTCTGCATGATGATCCATGCCATCAAAGAGAGCCAAATGTTAATAGGCAAATGAGAAACAGAACAGTTACTTTAATTTCATGATTGAAATAACAAGTGCCTATTAATTATATCTGTGATGAGAGCCACTTAGTGCATCACATCATGAAAACAGCCGGGAAACAAACTGTCTTTAAAGTCTCCTTTGAATTTTGGGAAAGCCCGTCATAGTGTTTTTTAATTATTTGTCTTTGTTGGCTTTAAGAAATTAGTATGGTCACGTGAATTTTTTTTATCCATAAAATCGTGGTGAAAGGTTGTATTTTTAAATACAATATACAAATTAGCAATTGTTAAGCACTGTTTGTTATGCTCAGTCACTGCCTTAATTATGTTGAAGCACAGGTAGAACAGACAGATACAAATCTTGTGGTAACAAAGATAATTAAGCAAGGCACATATTGTTAAAGATTTAAACAAACAAATAAACAAAATAAAAATATTGGCTGCATGTTAGTATGCTAGATCCTGAAATGAACACAAAAATGAACAAATGTTTTTTGGGTTTTTTTTTTTAAGTTTTGGGATGCATGTGCAGAACGTGCAGGTTTGTTACATAGGTATACATGTGCCATGGTGGTTTGCTGCACCCATAAACCCATCATATACATTAGGTATTTCTCCTAATGCTATCCCTCCCCCAGCCCCCCACCCCCTGACAGGCCCCAGTGTGTGATATTCCCCTCCCTGTGCACATATGCTCTCATTGTTCAACTCCCACTTATGAGTGAGAACATGCAGTGTTTGTTTTTCTGTTCCTGTGTTACTTTGCTGAGAATGATGTTTTCCAGCTTCATCCATGTCCCTGCAAAGGACATGAAATCTTTCTTTTTTATGGCTGCATAGTACTCCGTGGTGTATATGTCCCACATTTTCTTTATCCAGTCATTATTCATCATTGATGGGCATTTGGGTGGGTTTCAAGTCTTTACTATTGTGAATAGTGCTGCAATAAACATATGTGTGCATGTGTCTTTGTAGTAGAATGATTTATTTATTATTTATTATTATTTTGTTTTTGAGACAGAGTCTCACACTGTCACCTGGGCTGGAGTGCAACAGAGCAATCTTGGTTCACTGCAACCTCCACCTCCTGGGTTCAAAGGGTTCTCCTTCTTCAGCCTCTTGAGTAACTGGGATTACAGGTGCCCGCCACCACGCCTGGTTAATTTTTTGTTTTTTTTAATAGAGATGGGGTTTCACTGTGTTGGCCAGGCTGGTCTCGAACTCCTGACCTCATGATCCGCATGCCTCGGCTTCCCAAAGTGGATACATTCCATCAATAACTAGTTTATTGAGTGTTTTTAGCATGAAGAGGTGTTGAATTTTACTGAAGATCTTTTCTGCATCTATTGATATAATCATGTGGGTTTTGTCATTGGTTCTGTTATGTGATGGATTACGTTTATTGATTCACGTATGTTGAACCAGCTTTGCATCGCAGGGATGAAAATGACTTGATCATGGTGGATAAGCTTTTTAATGTGCTGCTGGATTTGGTTTGCCGGTATTTTAATAAGGATTTTTGCATCGATGTTCATTGGGGACATTGGCCTAAAATTTTCTTTTTTTGTTGTGTCTCTGCCAGGTTTTGGTATCAGGATGATGCTGGCCTCATAAAATGAGTTAGGGAGGAGCCCCTCTTTTTCTATTGTTTGGAATAGTTTTAGAAGGAATGGTACCAGCTCCTCTTTGTACCTCTGGTAGAATTCGTGTATGAATCCATCTGGTCCTGGGCATTTTTGGCTGGTAGGCTATTAATCACTGCCTCAATTTTATAACTTGTTTCTGGTATATTCAGGGATTCGGCTTCTTCCTAGTTTGTACTTTGGAGGTTGTATGTGTCCAGAAATTTATACATTTCTTCTAGATTTTCTAGTTTATTTCCGTAGATGTGTTTACAGTATTCTCTGATGGCAGTTTGTATTTCTGTGGGATCAGTGGTGATATCCCCTTTATCATTTATCATTTTTCTTGCATCTATTTGATTCTTCTCTTTTCTTCTTCATTAGCCTGGCCAGCGGCCTATTTTGTTAATATTTAAAAAAAACAGCTTCTAGATTCATTAATTTTTTGAAGGGTTTTCATGTCTCTATCTCCAGTTCTGCTCTGATCTTAGTTATTGCTTGTCTTTTGCTAGCTTTTGAATTTGTTTGCTCTTGCTTCTCTAGTTCTTTTAATTTTGATGTTAGGGTGTCAATTTTAGATCTTTTCTGCTTTCTCCTGTGGGCATTTGGTGCTATAAATTTCCCTCTAAACACTCCTTTAGCTGTGACCCAGAGATTCTGGTACATGTGTCTTTGTTCTCATTGGTTTCAAATAACTTATTTATTTCTTCCTTGATTTTGTTATTTACCCAGTAGTAATTCAGGAGCAGGTTGTTCAGTTTCCATGTAGTTGTGCGGTTTTGAGTGAGTTTCTTAATCCTGAGTTCTAATTTGATTGCACTGTGGTCTGAGAGACTGTTTGTTATGATTTCCATTCTTTTGCATTTGCTGAGGGGTATTTTACTTTCAATTATGTGGTCAATTTTAGAATAAGTACTATGTGGTGCAGAGAAGAATGTATATTCTGTTTATTTGGGGTGGAAAGTTCTGTAGATGTCTGTTAGTTCTGTTTGGTTCAGAGCTGATTTAAAGTCCTGAATATCCTTGTTAATTTTCTGTCTTATTGATCTAATATTGACAGTGGGGTGTTAAAGTCTCCCACTATTATTGTGTGGGAGCCTAAGTCTCTTTGTATGTCTCTAAGAACTTGCTTTATGAATCTGGGTGCTCCTGTATTGGGTGCATATATATTTAGGATAGTTAGCTCTTCTTGTTGCATTGATCCCTTGACCATTATATAATGCCCTTCTTTGTCTCTCTTTTTTTTTTTTTTGCTTGGTAAATCTTCGTCCATCCCTTTATTTTGAGGCTATGTTTGTCTTTGCATGTGAGATGGGTCTCCTGAACACAGCACACCAATGGGTCTTGACTCTTTATCCAATTCACCAGTCTGTGTCTTCTAATTGGGGCTTTTAGCCCATTTACATTTAGGGTTAATATTGTTATGTGTTAATTTGATCTTGTCATTATGATGCTAGCTGGTTATTTTGCCCATTAGTTGATGCAGTTTCTTCTTAGTGTCGACAGTTTATACATTTTGGTATGTTTTTGCAGTGGCTAGTACTGGGTTTTTCTTTCCATACTTAGTGCTTCCTTCAGGAACTCTTGTAAGGCAGGCCTGGTGGTGACACAATGCCTCACCATTTGCTTGTCTGTAAAGGATTTTATTTCTCCTTCACTTATGAAGCTTAGTTTGGCTGGATATGAAATTCTGGGTTGAAATTTTTTTCTTTAAGAATGTTGAATGTTGGCCCCCACTCTCTTATGGCTTGTAAGGTTTCTGCAGAGAGATCCACTGTTAGTCTGATGGGCTTCCCTTTGTGGGTAACCCGACCTTCGCCTCTGGCTGCCCTTACACTTTTTCCTTCATTTCAACCCGGGTGAATCTGACAATTATGTGTCCTGGGATTGCTCTTCTCGAGGAGTATCTTTGTGGTGTTCTCTGTATTTCCTCAATTTGAATGTTGGCCTGTCTTGCTAGGTTGGGGAAATTCTCCTGGATAATATCCTGAAATGTGTTTTCCAACTTGGTTCCATTCTCCCCATCACTGTCAGGTACACCAATCAATCGTAGGTTTGTTCTTTTCACATACTCCTATATTTCTTGGAGGCTTTGTTCATTCCTTTTCATTCCTTTTTCTCTAATCTTGTCTTCATGCTTTTATTTCATTAAGTTGATCTTCAATCTGTGATATCTTTTCTTCTGCTTGATTGATTCAGCTACTGATACTTGTTTATGCCTCACGAAGTTCTCATGCTGTGTTTCAGCTCCATCAGGTCATTTATATTTTTCTCTAAACTGGTTATTCTAGTTAGCAGTTCCTGTAACCTTTTATCAAGGTTCTTGGCTTCCTTGCATTGTGTTTGCACATGCTCCCTTAGCTCAGAAGAGCTTGTTTTTACCCACCTGCTGAAGCCTACTTATGTCAATTCAACAAACTCATTCTCCATCCAGTTTTGTTCCCTTGCTGGTGAGGAGTTGTGATCCTTTGGAGGAGAAGAGGTGTTCTGGTTTTTGAAATTTTCAGTGTTTTTGTGCCGGCATTTCCTCATCTTTGTGGATTTATCTACCTTTGGTCTTTAACATTGGTGACCTTTGGATGGGATTTTTGCACGGTTGTCATTTTGCTGATGCTGATGCTATCACTTTCTATTTACTAGTTTTCCTTCTGACAGTCAAGCCCTTCTGCTGCAGGTCTGCTGGAGTTTGCTGGAGGTCCACTCCAGACCCTGTTTGCCTGGGTATCACCAGCAGAGGCTGCGGAACAGCAAAGATTGCTGCCTGCTCCTTCCTGTGGAAGCTTCATCCCAGAGGGGTAGCTGCCAGATGCCTGCTAGAGCTCTCCTGTACGAGATGTCTGTCAAGCCCTGCAGGGAGATGTCTCCCAGTCAGGAGGCACAGGGATCAGGGACCCACTTGAAGAGGCAGGCTATCCCTTAGCAGAGCTCGAGCACTGTGTTGGGAGATCCATTGCTCTTCAGAGTCATCAGGCAGGAACGTTTAAGTCAGATGAAGCTGAGCCCACAGTTTTCTTTCATGCCCTGCCCAGAGAGGAGAAATCTAGAGAGGTAATCTGGCTATAGTGGCTTTGCTGAGCTGAGGTGGGCTCTGCCCAGTTCAAATTTCCCAAAGGCTTTGTTTACACTGTGAGGGGAAAACCACCTACTCAAGCCTCAGTAATGCTGGATGCTCCTCCTCTCACCGAACTCTAGCTTCCCAGGTTGACTTCAGGCTGCTGTGCTGCCAGCGAGAAGTTCAAGCCAGTGGATCTTAGCTTGCTGGGCTCCATGGGGGTAGGCTCCGCTGAGCAAGACCACTTATCTCCCTGCCTTCAGCCCCCTTTCCAGGGAAGTGAACGGTTCTGTTTTGCTGGTGTTCCAGGTGCCACTGGCGTTCAAAAAAACAAAACAGAAAAGAAAAGAAAAAAAAAAAAAAACCTCCTGCAGCTAGCTTGGCGTCTGCCCAAACAGCTGCCCAGTTTTGTGCTTGAAACCCAGGGCTCTGGTGGTGTAGGCACTCGAGGGAATATCCTGGTCTGCAGGTTGTGAAGACACTGGGAGAAGTGTTGTATCTGGACTGGACTGCACTGTCCCTCATTCACGGCTTCCCTTGGCTAGGGAAGAGAGTTCAACTCCTTGCACTTCCCAGGTGAGGCAACACTCCACCCTGCTTCTGCTCGCCCTCTGTAGGCTACACCCACTATCATCCCAATGAGAAGAGCTGGGTACCTCTGCTGGAAACGCAGAAGCTACCCACCTTCTGCATTGGTCTTGCTGGGAGCTGCAGACCAGAGCTGTTCCTATTTGGCCATCTTGCCTGGGAATCCTGGACAAATGTTTATTTAATTGGTGTTCACATGATAGTAGTGGTAGTCCCTGAACAATAAAACAGGACATTTATTAGAGGCACTAATTGCTGGAGTTATTTCAAGGAAGGCTGATGCAGCAGGTAGAATGCAGAAACTATAGGAACCATTATCATTACAAAGCATGGCATAAGAGGAACCACTCCTGCCACAGACTTTTCCTGACCTAACCAGAAGGGACCTCTCCTGCTTCAGAAGTCCCATCCCAGTGGCCTGTGTGACTCCTAGAACACACTGATGACGTAGGTAGCAATAAGAGAATAAGAGGTTTTGTCTCTTATCTGTCCACTTCCAACTGTAGGTTCTTAGAGAACAGTGCTTTTGTCTAATGCAAGTTAAATATTCTGCAGGTTAAGAAGCTGCAAATGCATTTGGAGTTTTGTTTTGTTTTGTTTTGTTTTTTGTTTTTTGTTTTTTTTTTTGGTCTGTGTCAATTTCTTCAATATCTGTTTTCATCATTCACATTTATCATTATAAACTGTAACAAATGCATCTAGTTCTTGTCAGAAGAATGATTGTGAAAGATTTAATTATATGTATTAAAGCCACAGCAAATAAGAGTTTTCTTGAACTTTGTGACTTTTTTTGTGTAAATCTAAGAATCAACAAGAATAAATCCTCCTACTTTTTAGAAATTTGGCATGTGCAAATGATACATGATTCCACAAAATTATGATTGCTAAATAGTTCAAATTACATGAATTATAATTTTTTCTTTGACTCACGTATCAACTCAATAAAATTATATTATCAATATTATTTTATAGATTTAACTTACATTTTAGAAATATTCTATATATTTTCTATCTTCTTAACTCTAGTAGTATCAAATTAGTTCTGGAAATATTCATTGTTTTTGGATGCTATTGTGTTTGACCAAATATATATTTATTCTTTAAAAAAACCCAAAAAATTGAAGTAAAATTTGAAAGTATAACTATGTGATATTTAAAGGAGAGCAATGAAAACACCATAGTAGGCTTGCATTAACTAGGCAATCAGCTAATAAATTCATATATGCTAATAGGGATTGTTAACCTTGAAAAATACTCCCAAACTACATGTTTTCCCATTTCACTGGGATGTCACATTCTTATTTATGGGGATTAACTAGACTGATTTGTTCTGTTTTCAACACAAGCAGAAAATGTCAAGTTTTCAATCCAAAGACCACAAATAAGTATCAGTTTGCTTGTGCACACCCACACACCCAAATCCAGAGTCGATGGGAGGATTATTATTTTTTTCTAGATGAACTCCGGAAAACAGCCTCAGAATGACTGATTTCTGATGCTAATTGCTGTTCTGCAGATATCATACTCTTCCTGGTCCAGACAGTTATGACAGAAGAGGTGCTACTTCCATAATCAATTTTGGCATGAGAGATGCTGTGCTAGTCAATGATGTGGAAAAATATGGATCAGACATTTCATTCATAATTGATTACAAACCTAATGTATTATTCCAAAAACCACAATTCTAGTCAGAGCCCATTCCTAGTAAACTATTTTTCCTCTTGCTATTTTGCTTTATTTCCATGAATTTCTAAAGTTGGACAATTAAACTAAGACAAAGATCTCTTACAGTAATTAGAGCAAATGAATGCTCTAGAGTCCACTCATTTCCTTGAAATATCAAATTTCATAAAATGCACACTGGTATTTCATTCTGCATTTGAGGATTTTGAACATTAAACAGAAGATCAAGTTTCACACTGAACAACATAAGTGATTATTTTCCCTTTATAAATATGAATACATTAACTTTTGGAGAGCAGTAGATGAGTGAATTATTGCATTTAGGGTGAAAAATAACAAAGAGTTAAATTAATATGTTTAAGGTATATATATGTTATATGTATGTATCATGTAATATTTAACAGTATTTATTAATACTTTGTAATCATAACCTAAAAATTTTTTTTCTATTACATAAAACATATAATGTTCCTAATACTTCCAAGCAACCTCAAACTCTGTTCCCATGCCTAGTAACCTGCTGTTCTCCCTTTTCATTAACCAAAGGTGATCAAACCCTTACAAACACCTGACTGTGTGGCAGAAACAGTAAAATTATTCCAAAAATACTTTTGAAAGAACCAGTGGTTAGCTGATTTAATGAACACTACCTAAATTTGCCTAGCGGCTTAAGTATATACTTTTGCATTTTTCCAAGGAGCTGGTGGGTTTTGTTTATTCAAAAAATATTTACTATGCATGCCCTATTATTAATGCAATCTGCTAGGGACTGGGAATTAAAGAGTTATCCAAATACACTCATTAATTTGGAGGCTTATAGGGAATTCAGATCAGGACTCTCACAATTCCACCACTACAGAATACAATGTGGAAGAATGAGACTGTTCTGGAAATGAGGCTTTCTGGAGGATGGAACAACTAAATTGATACCTGAATGATGAGCAACTAATGGTCAGTTGAAGGAAACATTTGTTAGCGGAAATGAAATCAACTCTCACTGAGGAAATAGCATATGCAAATATCTAAAGTGGGGAGAGAGAGAGAGGTGGGGGTAGTGATGGAGATGAGAGAAAGATACATTTGTTAGGTGGAAATAAAAATATATTAGCTTGGCTAGAATACACAGTAGACAGGGGATAGTCAAGAAACATAACTCAGACATCAACATGAACTAGATCTTCATGGGCATGTGAGGCATATTGAGAAATTCAGAGTTCTTTCTATTGTCAATGAAGACCAATTGAACATTTTCTATCAGAGGGTGATTAGAGCAATTAGATTTGTACCCTCGCAGTGAAACAAAGGGAATAGAAATAAATTTAGCCCAGAGAGTACTAAAATTTCTGCTGAAATCTGGTGCTATCTGATGGCCCTTCAACCAGTGACATGGTTGGCAACTCTATGAAGAAAGTCATGATGATAGTTATGTGTAATTCAGATATTAGGACTTACGTTACAGCATCCCGGGCACTGTTTATTCCCATAAAAATAAAGCACAAATAAACAAAGCCTCCCAGCCTTCTTTCATTCTTAGCTATACTCTTCATCTTTTCCCTCTAATAAGCTATACTCTTTTCATAATTTTAACTCAAAAACAATGCTTTGAGAATTATATTTTATCAAAAGAATATTCAGAAAGTATCTAGTATTTAATATGAAAACCTGCATTTTCCCTAATAGATGCAATAAGGAAACAGGGATAAGATAGACCCTTAAAATTTTATATACTTACATGTTTGAAGATATTTATGTGTAGAAGTTTGGGCATGTGTATTTATCCACGTCAATCTGCCTATTCTATCTATCTAATCTTCTAGGCCAGGCCTACAGGAATTTATTGCTTCAAGAACTCAAAATATATATAATTTTACTATGTAGATTATAAGGATTGGCAATGTAAAATATTAGGCTTTAATTTTATGTATTCTCATGAGCTTATTAGTATGTTAATTACTAAAGTAATAGTAGATAGAACTTGTTTCTGATAACATTTTTGCTTTTGAAATAAAAATAGACCTATTTTCAATTTTAAGTATATTCTAGGTCTCTTTGGGGAATGATCAGCTGCTCTCATGTGTGTGTGTGTGTGTGTATCTGTGTGTGTGTGTGTTTGTGTGTGTGTCTGTGTGTGTTTGTGTGTGTGTGTGTAAATTCCTAAGAAGGAAAAACTGACAGAAGAAAATTG
This sequence comes from Chlorocebus sabaeus, assembly GCF_047675955.1. Lineage (NCBI taxonomy): Eukaryota > Metazoa > Chordata > Mammalia > Primates > Cercopithecidae > Chlorocebus > Chlorocebus sabaeus. The sequence continues at coordinate 131,114,797 of NC_132910.1, read as the reverse complement.
GAGCAAAAGTATCTGAATATGTTGGAGTAGTGACAGCCCCTATCAAAGTAGGATTTAAGAGCAGTAAAACAGCTCCTACATTGTCCTACTACTGTCGATACTACTCAAACGTATAATCAAGGACATTTTGCAACACGGTATATGCCTTTGGCATTGCTAGTTTGCTGTTTCCATTAATATATTTAAAGACTCTTGGAGGATGATATGGTATGTTTAAAAATCTACAAATAGAAGATGTATCAACAGCTTCAAGTATCATAGCTACTGCATAGACTACAACAGTGAATACCAACTCTCAAACAACCCTGTCAAATAAATCTTATGAAATGCAGCAGGAATTCACATTTCTGTCTGACTGCGTCTGCCTCTCCTCCATTTATTTTCTCCTATTGCTGTCTCTGCCTGTCTACTCATTTATGCGTCAGAATTTCCAAAAGGACTTGATGTACTTTATAGAAATACATTTAGTTCAATAAGATAAAGTGTAAATAGAAGAGAATTGACAAGGAGCAGCAGGTGTTTTTTGTTGCAATGGCATCAGCGAACTAATGGTATGAGTTTGAATGTTTGAGTACAGTACATCTGACAAAAGCCTTCTGATCCAACCACAAATTTAATAAATTAGTCTTACCCTTGAGAATTGTATATTTCAAAGATAAAGTAATAAAATCTAGGCCACAAATATCAAATTTCCTCACTTTTATTTTACTATTCCACTTTGAGCAATTACATACATTTCAAACTTCTATTTTCAAAAGGTGACATTGATATTCATCACCTCTAAAATCAAGAACTTAGAAAAATAGTTCTCAGTTTTCCAACCAGATGGCATTGCCACTGTCTTCTTAATGAATATAAAAAGGTATAATGAAGCAGAGTAAAATTGTAAATGTAAACAAAGGGCATCTTTTTTATCCTCCTCAATAAGTACATGTCAATAACAAGTATATTTTCTGATACCTAAAGAAACTCAAAGATTTTCATGATGTTAACTAGAGACATTACTGGATTTAATTCTGACCTATTTATGAAAACAAAATAAAATATATATATTTCCTTTTTGAAAATGTAGAATCAATGATTACACTAAGAAAAAAATAATTGATCTTCTTTTTACCTCCAACTCTCCTCAATCACATACCTTCAATGCCTTAGAATAGGCTATTTAACACATTAAATGCTGCCCACTTATTACATGTACAGAAATGTGTCAGGCAGTATGTGTGATGTAAAGATGTACATAAACATCAGCAAAAGGCAATAGTATAAGATAATATTTAGGGAGATCCTCTAAAAGATTATATGAGGTGACCAAATGTATGGTACAGAGAATAATTACTGCTGGAAGAGAAAGAAGACTTGGAATTTGAGTAAAGGTCTTAGCTAGGTTCAGAAAAAGAGGGAAAGAAGAAAACACTGAAAAAAAGAAAAAAAACCTAAAGGAAAATATGATGTAGATTTGACAACCATTGGGAAAATCATATGAAAATTTTGTATAGAGAAGAAAAGTTGGAAAAGTGTTAAAAATTACGTAAAGGATGAAATAAATATCTGAAAGATAATTCGGATTTCAGAGACAAACTGTAAAGGCAGAAAATATTCAGGAAAAGATTTTCCATGAATGTGGTAAAGAATGTATTTGAATAACCAACATTCACAGAGAAAATATTAGCTGCTTCTACAAGTTGCCTTTATGCTATTCAGTGGCCTTTATTATCCGGCAAATTTTTCTGGAATTTTATACAAAATATTAAAACTTTGCATTTCACACTAAACCACCCTTTTGCTCCTAAAATCATTTATTTTGCAAATGTGTGTTAAGAAAATGACAGAGATAATTTAGTGAGATGGGAGGATGAATTAATTTCCATTGAGTCACTGTCATTCTTCTGATTAATAAGTGTTAACTGTATAGCTGGAGAACCAATTATCTTCAGTGTCTCCACAATCTAGTTCCTAGATGCAAAACAACTATGACCATGTCATAACTTGCCTTACATAAACATAAAACAACATGTATTGAATGACTTTTGTGTGCTAGGCTAAATGCATTACTTACAAAACTCATTCAAATCTCACAAAACCCTTTGAAATAGTTTATTATTGATAACTTCATTTTATAAGAGTAAAGCTAGACCTCAGAGAAGTTAAGTGAATTGTCTAAGTTCACTTAACAGGGAAGGGTGGATCCATGGTTCCCATCTAAGCCAAGTTTCCACTCAACAAGGATGTTATTATGGAGTTATTCTGCTTCAACAGTACTCCAGGCACTAAGAAGTTAAAAAAAAAAAAGAGAGGATTTTTTTTTTTCTTGATTAAAACCATCCTTCCTTCTAAAATATCTATTTGAGAATATAAACAGTGAAGCATAATTTAATTCCATAAGTTGTTCAACAACCACTGGGAAATAAATTAAAATAATAAAGAAATTAAAATGTTAACTACTCAAATTCACATCATAAATATAAGGACATATGTATAATAATAAGACTATCAAAAGCAGTCTTAGTTATGAAAAGATGCCTTTCATGCCTATAGTTTATAAAAGTATTTGCATTTTAATTGAGTAACAATTGTAGAAAACATTTTCACATGATCAGAGCAAAAACTCTTCAGGAAAAACTATTGAACATGGTAGGACAACATTAATTTCTAGCAGCTCCTTAGCCTTTTGTCAGGTTGATCTAAAGTCTCAAGTGCCAGACAGCCCTCTGAAACGCTTCAATTCTGGTAATAACAGGTTGTTTCCTCTGGAGTAACAACTTATTAGTCAATCTGGTTTTCAGTATTGTTAATATAGGCATTTTCATATCACAAAGATATTACCTCTTATTGGCATCAAACTGCGAAGTGTGATGATGGCTTTTTCTCTAGAAAGTGAAAGGTACATTATTTCGTCTCTATTTCCCTCCTTTAATCTGTCTTTTGCATATGGTATTTTGAAAATTCCATCAAAGAATTTTTATAGAAATTCCCCTCAGTTTTGCAACAGAGACTATTTCAAAACCAAGGATCTAATTAAATGGTCCTAGTGATTTGTCATTTCTCACTGGGGAAATTAATGCCCCGTGTTACATGCACATTTAAATGATTTTGTAGATACTGCTATAAAGACATAACACATAAGCAAAGGTTGTTGTCATTTACTCTGCAATCTAACCTAAGGATACAAATTCTGAGAAAAACAGTCCTAAGTGCACTGTGTAATTTTTCCAAAGAGATGCACAGACAGCCCGTTAAATGAACTTCAGCTTTGGATATTGTCTAACTTGTCAATCAGAAAAACAGTTCTGACCCTACTCAATCATTTTACTAAAAATATGCATAGAGACCAGCATCAGTTGAAAAGAAAAAATAATTGTGGCTAAAGATACGTTTGTCCACAGTGGTCTGATGAGGTCAGAATCACATAGCTTCTCTTATTTATCAGTCTATGTCGCCTCCAGGCACTTCCTAATGAAAATCCTTGCTCCTGGTAACACACTTCAAACTCAAACTGCTGGAATGTGCAACTGAAGGAGCAATAAAATATAAATTTATTTAATGCACAGAGTAAGCAGTAGGTTATCACTGAACACTCTAAACAAAACATTTCAGTTTTTGTTTTGCTTTTTTTTTTTTTGAAACACTTAAATGTTAATGGATAATTGATAGTTTCAATTTTTAGTAGAAACGTAAGGCAATATTTTTGCTAAAAATATGTTTGAACTCTATGCTTATTTGACACATAGGATGATATATTCTTATAGTTGCCGAATTTCAGTCCTGCCTTTTTCTACCATGTCTCTATTGTTTGTTTTACTTTTGTTTTCTAGGTCACATCTTCTTAGGAAGTTTTAAACAACTGTCAAAAGTGTGCACAATCAAAATCAAGAATCAAATCTGAGTATCAGTGTAACCTGTATTTTGCTCAGTTACCATCTTGTCAATTCAGTGAATTTTGCATGAAGGTTTGTTCACTAAACTGATAACAAAGTAATGAGATCAAAAGAATATTTTTCACAAACAGGCTTTGGCTACATTGACTGTTTCATGAGTGAATCTTCCCATACAAACGTAAGTTAGTATATGAAAATATTTTTGGCGATGCATTTTAAGCTGCTAGAAACAGCAGTGCAGTGAGATCTAGGATTAAATTAATTCAATCAAATCAAGTCAAGTCTACAAGATGGCATTACAAATTCCAAAACAATACCAATGCAAATCCAGAGGGACAGCGTTTGGGCTAGTCAGTCCCCTATAAAATAGTATTAGAATATAAATTACTTTCAAAAATTGGAAAAGCGATCAGAAATAAATTTGATGTTACTCAATTTAGATAAATGTTGAGAGGAAAGAAAATCACTATGCAAATCCTAAGGGTAAATAAATAGAATGATATCTAGCTTATCACTAAAGAGGTTTGAAGTTAATTCACAGTCTTATGTAGGATTTTAAATCCTTTCAACTCACCTTGCTTTTACTCTTGGTTATTATAGAGAAAAAAAATACGCTCTCAAAAATGCATCTATTCACATCAGGCCTAACTGAGAAAGGCAAAAGTGTGTTGTCTAATAGAATCAGTTTTGAAACATCCATCAAATATACATGACTTAATTTTGTCTATAAATCTTTAAAATGTCGTAAAAGGGGAAGTTCCATCATGGACTACATTTAAACTTGTTTTTCAGGTTAAAAAGCAGTCATTTACCTCAAGTTACTCAATCCTCTATTTTTTGCAATGTAAGAGTGTCAATCTGGGGTCATAAAAATGGTCACACAATAGAAATCTCTAATAATTTTCTGACTCTTAGTTTAGTTGCTATTCGGTTGAATAACAAGAAACTGTCTATATGAAAACTTTTTAGCTTCACAAAACAGTTTTATGTGGTTCAACATAATATATCAGCTCCCAAAAACCTTAACCAGAATCTTCCTTAGAGACTCAAGTTTGGGAAAAAAAGAGAGAGAAAGGAAGATTTTCTTTCCTTTTTTTTTTTTTTTTTTTCCCCAGCTGCTATACGGCATTTAGCATTTGTCCCCAGAGGATGTTTGCACAGTGGACTCTACTGCTTTCTAAACAGTGAAAGATATCCTCAACACTGCTGCTAAAAATTGGGTTCCTTGAAAAAGATACATTGAAGCCCTAACCCCTGGCACATGTGAATGTGACATTATTTGGAAACAGGGTCTTTGCAGATGTAATCAAGTTGAGGTCATACTGGACTAGAGGCCCCTGATCCAATGTGTGTTGTTATTATACGAAAACGAAGCAGAGACAGACACAGAGACACACACAAGAGAAAGCCACGTGGAAATGGAGGCAGAGCCTGGAGTGCTTCACCCACAAGCTAAGAAACTGCCAAGAATTGCTGGCAAACACTAGAAGCTGGAAGAGAAGGGTAGATTCTCTCTCTGAGCCCCCAAGAAATAATTAATCCTGATGAAACTTTAAGTGTAGTCTTTGTTCTCAAGAACTGTGGGAGAATACATGTCTGTTATTTTAAGGTGACAAATTTGTATCAATTTGTTCTGGCAGTCCCAGGGAACTAAGGACTCCTTTATGGGAGGTTCCCAAAATTTTCCTTGCAATACTGCCTCTCACCCGCCTAAAGCTGCAAAAACAGGCCAGTACCATCATGTAATTATGTCAAACTAGATTTTCTGGAGCCCTCAATCTGTGGAAGCCATGCCACACTTCATCAGGTAAACGATGCTCTTCTCTTCATGTTTTATTATGGGATGAGCACCAAAGAAATATTGCCCCAAAGGTCTCACAGTGCATCAGCAAAATGAACTCTTCCATGTTTATTCATTTTTCCTTGCAGTTCACTCTTTCCTGAGAAATGGAATGAGCTGGTGGTTGAGCTGAGCCATAGTCACCATATCGTCGGCAGAACTTGCCCTTCCCAGTCTATCTGTGCTTCTGTTGCTCACAAACCAGCATTTATTTCACAAAACCATCATGAGAATAAAAAAGTCCAGGGCTAAGACTGAGAGCATGGTGGGGGTGTAAGGAATCATCTTCCAGAAATGTATGAGTACATCTGGATCCTGCAGTAAATACAGTATAAGCTCACATTAGAAATAAACCATCCCTAGCAGGATCTGCTAAACTTTTTGTTCACAAATTGTCTTAAATTCTTCAAGATCTGCTGGGTATCACTGTAGAACTAGGAGAAAATTCAGACATTTGTTAGATGGATGTTGGGTGTACAAAAATGGGAGAAGAGACTGGGCATGGTGGCTCACTCCTGTAATCCTAGCACGCTGGGAGGCCAAGGTGGGTGGATCATTTGAGGTCAGGAGTTCAAGACCAGCCTGGCCAACAATGGTGAAACTCCATCTCTAATAAAAATACAAAAATTAGCCAAGTGTGTTGGCATGCACCTGTAGTCCCAGCTACTGGGGAGGCAGAGGCAAGAGAATCACTTGAACCCAGGAGGCAGAGGTTGAAGTGAGCTGAGATCATTCCACTGCACTCCAGGCTGGGCAACAGAATGAGACTCTGTCTCAAAAAACACAAACCAAAAAAAAAAAAAAAAAAAAAAAAAAAAAAAAAAAGAGAGAGAGAGAGAGAAGAAAAATATCTTAGGGGAAACAACCGAGAAAAGAAGATAAATTCTGGATTAAATATACAGGGAACGAGAGCTATATTTTGCATGGTCAACTACCAGAGTAAAGGGAGATAATGTGGTTTAGTGGAAAAAGGACATAAGCAGCATGTCTATCTATGCCTCAGCAAAGCTAACAGGATTCTCATAAAATTCAGAATGCCAGATGTACACTAAAATTCAGAAGTTCACAAAGAATGAATACAACCTTAAAAAGCACTTCTTATGTAATACTGAAAGGTTTTATAATTATTTTAAAGATGGTGTGCAACCTTTTGAAGTTTGTGGAAGAAAAAGTATGCTGACAGTCAAAAAGAAGTAACTCAGAGAATAAATGAAAAATTTTAAAATTATTATTATTTTTTGAGAAGGAGTTTCACTCTGTCACCGAGGCTGGAGTGTAGTGGTGACATCTCGGCTCACTGCAACCTCCGCCTCCGGGGTTCCAGCAATTCTCCTGCCTCAGACTCCTGAGTAGCTAGGATTACAGGCGTGCACCACCACACCCGGCTAATTTTTGTATTTTTAGTAGAGATGACATGTCACCTTGTTGGCCAAGCTCATCACGAACTCCTGACCTCAGGTGATCCACCCTCCTTGGCCTCCCAAAATGCTGGGATTACGAAAATAATATGAGGATATTTTCACCACCATGTGGTTAGATCTGGAAATGCTAGGTACGCTTGTGGACAGCGCATTAAAAGACATCAAGATACATCAGTACGCCTAGGTACGGGTAATCTGGGAATCAGTAAGGAAGTAGAGCAAAGTCTTGCAAACGGGAATTGCTACTGAGACCCAGCTTGAACATGTGTGTATTTGGGCTGCACTAAGATTAAGAAATTGGTGCTTTCTAGAGAACCATTCCACACTGACTAGCCGGCATTGTGAGGCTCACCTTGCTTATTTGTAGGATCCCCCTGCTTTGTCTCCGGGAATTAAGTTTTTGTGTGTTTGTTTGTTTGTTTTGTTTTGTTTTTGTTTTCTGAGACCGGCTCTGGCTCCATTGCCCAGGCTGGAATGCAATGGCGTGATCTCGACTCACTGCAGCCTCAAACTCCTGAGCTCAAGCCAGCCTCCCACCTTATTCTCCTGAGTAGCAGGGACTACAGGTGCGTGCCATCACGCCCAGCTAAATTTTCATATTTTTTGTAGAGATGCGGTTTCGCCATGTTGCCCAGGATAGTCTGGAAGTCCTGGGCTCAAAGGATCCGCCCATCTCAGTCTCCCAAAATGGAGGGATTAGGGCGAGAGCCACCATGCCCTGCCTCTAGGCATTAACTTTTGAGACCCATGACCAGATGGAAAAGGCTACTCTTTGGGAAAAGGGGTGCTGTACTGACAAAGAGGTGGCCCTTTGATGCTTACCTACCAGCTATGCAAGAAAGTCGAGTTTATTAGAAAGCACACACTTATTAATTTAAAAAAAACTTGCTGGAGGAAAAAATGCTTCTGTTAAAGAGAAACAATCATAATAATGGGCTGCAGGGAACCTATCTGATTCATTTTTAAGAATATAATAAGTATATAGATTAATAAAATGTAGAGGTTATATTTTACGTAAATATTTTGCACATCCTTAAGGTCTCTGCCAACGACTGTTTAATAAATGCAGTCACTAAGGACATTAGCAGGAGAGGAACTTGTTTTATCATAAGTGAAAACAATTAAAGGTAATAAAGAATAAGGTTCTATGGCCATTTCTCTGCCTAAAAATATAAGAAATAAATAGCATTGATATAAAAACCATTAGGCTAATTAAATATGAGTATAAGGTAAACATTTTTACTCTTTATCATAAATATGGCCTTATCTAAGAGGAATTAGGTCTGAGTAGCAGTTTAAAAGCTAACGAGTCTAGCTTTTTCTTTAATGAGGTTTATCCTCTCTAAAATAATCCTGCCTGTGAGGCCACCACTACCAGACTTAATTAGGCCTTCTGGCCATCATAATGTTGAGCAAGAAAAGGCAACAGTTTATTGCACTTTCTAATGAACACTTCATTTCATAATTTTAATTTATTTTAATACAATGGACATAACTATATTTAGACGACAAATATATTTGTTCCCATTTCAAAATAGTAACCAAACTATCCCACTTTGTCACTTATACATCCCATTTATCTAATTCTGACTATCTTTAGACGTATTAAACAATGGGATCATTGAGATTTTCTTGGGCACAGCATACTACAACACTGGAAAGAACTGTTCACTTACAGCCGCCATGTGAAAACAATTCTGTGTCCTCCAAAACAGAGGAGCTTGGAGGATACTGAGCTGCTCTTCATTAAGGTGCAAAACCTGTTTCACAGTTCTCTAAATGCAGAAGAAATGCATAAAACATGTCCTGTGACTACAGACCATAATTAGCTTGGTACCTAGGCTGTCAGTCTTAATAAGTACATAAATAAGTAACATTTATATTAGTATTTTATGACTATTTCCAAAAAAAAAAAAAGAATTAAAAAGAATTTCTCTTTATGTTGATTTCCCTTGTTTATTTATCTGATGTTATGTGAATGCCTAGAATATAATAACAGGTGAAAGTGGCCTATTAAAGTGCAGTATCCTGTTGTATTGTGAAATATTTTTCAAAAGATCTTAAGAAGTAGTTTCCTTATTGTCAGTCTTATAAGACATATTATATAAGACAAAAGCCTTATTGTCAGGCTTATAAGACAAATTTAAAAAGAAATGGATTCTGTATTTGAATGTGTAGAGAGAATCCTCTCTTCTACTGGGCAATTTCAGTTCTAAAAATAGTAAATTCTGAGAAACATTCATGGCATTGTTCAAAATTTAACGAGATGATTGTTCATTATCAAAGTATTTTTAACAATACAGAAAAATGAAGAGCAACTTAAAAGTAAAACAGCAAAAATTGGTTAAATATATTATGGTATATTCGTATTATAAGGCAATATTATGTAACTATTGAAAATAGGTAAATATAAATTAAACCAAAAGAGATTAAAATCTAAATATACAGAATAATCCAAGAACAACCACCAAAAGAAACCAGAAAAAAATTTTTATTCATACAAAAACAGAATACTGTAAGACTATTCACCAATATGTAAGTAGTGATTAGCCCTAGAAGTTGAGGTAGTGTACCTATTGTTTTTAATTTTATTTTTTTCTTAAGCTATGCCTTTCCCATGTTTTAAAATTAAAACAATAGTGCTCTGGTAATAACATAAAGCAATAAGATCATTCTAACTTTGAAAGAGAAAGAAAGATGACTGATATACACAATTCCTAACTCTCCTTCTTATCAATATGTATAGGATCACAAAATATCATAAAGGACTGTTTCCAAAGCTTAATTCCCTCAGGCTCTCCTAAAACTCACAATACTACATAGAAAATTGAGGCCTCACACATAGATAACTATTACCTGTTTAATCTCGCTTAAGAAAGAAAGGAAAAAATGCTAGTTCTAGTCTAGTTCAAGCAATGAAAGCTGAGCTACATTTAGCAAAATACATCTCCTAGAAGGAGAGTATGAGTTGTAAATCTAAAATGAAAATCACATCAGTATGGTTTATAGGAAGAGATATATGGCTAAAAGTAGAAAAATTCCTGACTGAAGGGTATAGAGCAAAGCATACCACATAACAAGAAATGCTTAACATAAACTCAGAAACAACTTTAAAAAATTCCCTGACAGCAGATTTATGACAAACACAAAATGAAAAGTAAACGTAATGTAGTCTGAAATGTTTTAAAGGATAATGTATGCTGTCAGTTGCCACATTTGGTTTTTATCTGGTCATTGAAAATGTCTTTACGTAGTGTTTTCTAACAATGACGTGTTGAAAATGTTGCTCCGAAATGTTTTTTTTAAATCTATACTCCCCCCCCCCCCCCCTCCTATTTTGGCCATGGATATAACACTGAATTCAAACAGCCACAGCATGGTGGTTCTGGATTTTGTCTTTTTAATGATCAATTTAGATTGTTTCATGCTCAATTTAACCATAATAAACCAATCCATCAAACTGAGGTAACTCAGTTGCTATGCTCAGACAGGTGATTTAAGTAAAATCAAGTAGTATCTCAGGAGCAGTTACCTTCCAATATTTGAATAACATTGCAGCAGGTCTAGTTCCTAGCCCAGTCACCTACATGGTGACATTTAAAACACATTCAAAAATGTTTCTCCCTGCTAATGCACGATTGGGATTTTGCCATTTTTCTCAAATATGTTCATTTGCATACTCAATATTGTTGATCTGACATTAACCAACCTAAACTTCACGATTCCTTTCATGTTTCTACCTCCCTCCATGGAGGTGGTAAATAAAAAATTGATACATGACAATACAAAAATGAATGTATGACAGCTGCAGCTCTCAGGGGGGCCACACACACTGATGGGAGCAACAGATATTTACCAATTAAAATTAAATACAGCAAGTGTAAGGGATGGACATTCGAACAGAAGTGTGTACAAAGTACTCTGAGGAGGAAAAAGGCAAAATGCAGTACAAACTCATCTACCAAGTCTTTCAGGGAACCACAAGAAATGCAACAACAGTGTATGATAAATACTGAGTGAACAAGTGTTAATAAAATGTATGGGAAGCCATTGATTTGGACTGTGCTTCTGTACTACACCCTAACAGACCAACCCAAAATGGAGTCACTCAGGCTAAGGTTCCATGTCACCAAACCCAAACCAAGCTATTTACTTGTAAGATGTGACCTTCTAAGAAATCAGGGGACAGATGAAAGCCAAATTTTCATGTAGACTGGTTTTACGGAGGAAAAAAAAAGAAAAAAGCAAAAAAAAGCCAGGAGAGGAGACTCACAGCAACCAATGCAAGGGGTCCAGTCATCCTGAGCTGCTATGGTAAGGGCTTCCTCTGTTTTAACCCATGCAAGGAAAGCAATGTGAAGTAACCTGAGGCTGAGCAGTCCACTTTGCGCACTAGGTTGTTTCCTTGTTTCTGCTCCAGCTGCCTTTTACATAAACTGACTTTTCTGTCGCATGCAGAGGAGTTCCTATGTACTTTGCAGACTGGATGCTGCTCAGTTCATGAATCATTAATCAAAGCCAATTAGATCTTTAAAAACTCAATTTGTTGAAATTTTGTTCTTTGACAGGAGTAAGACCTGCGAGTGAAAGATAAGCAGGAAGCAGTCTTTAAGAATAATTGTCTGGGGTCACTCTTCTTGAGAACATCCAAGAAAGGTGCTAAATCTACATCTGGTTATTTTCCTGTATTAGCTTCCCACTTCCTTGTAATTTCAATTTACTAAATGATTCAAAATTTATTTTCCTAAGGAAAATAGAATGTGGAAAATGGCCACCTACAGGATGTCGGAAACACCTAAACTACTAATGAGGTTCCTTTACGATGAGAGTTTTTAAAAAAATCATATTATCACCAGCATATCTGCAGTAGTTCAAATGTAATATAAATCCAAGATTAAAATATTAAAAATCTCATAAGTAAATAATATATAAACTCATGATATTTTACTCTATTCTCAGTTATCAAAAGAAAAATTTATAAAGAGAGTCCTTAACTTACAATGGTTTGACTTTGACTTATTTTATTTTATTTTTTGACTTTTTGACAATGTGGAAGCTATATGTATTCAGTATCCTCCTTGGTTACAATGAGGTTGATGAAATGTACTTTTGATTTATGCTATTTTCAACTTATAATGGGTTTATCTGCATGTAATCCTATTGCAAATCCAAGAGCATCTATGATCGATATATATTTCTAACTATAGCCTTATTGAAAAAAGATTTTTAACATATTGCTCATGTATACAACCTTCAGTTGATATTGATAAGAACATAGCTTAAAAACTCAAGTATTCAAATCCAACATTTTAGCCTTAAATATAATATTTACATTAAATATTTTCATGTGTAGCAAATAAAGCACTATAATTAATTTCTTCCTTGTTTTGAAATAACTTTAATTCTCCTTCAGGAAATATAAAACAAAGCAATAAAAATGATTATAAAATAAGTGATGAAGATCACTTAAAGGATAGTGGCTAGATCAACTGCAATTCAGGCCATGTTTAAAGGTTCTGGAAAGCTTGATATTTACAAGTATTTATTAATCTTTAGTGTCAAATAATGTTGAATAGGTATTGTTTACAAGTAATCTATATCCTAATATTAGCTTTGAATTTTGTTTGAATAATATATCTGTGAAATGAAGAATCAAAATTTCATTTGTTTAATTTTAAAAAGCAGTTTCAAAGATAAGGAGTCTTCTCTAATCCTAAGCATAGGGCCATAGTTTTAGCTACGGACAACAGGATGAAAATGGAGGAAGTTACATCTGTGAGAAAAAATGAGTTTTCCAATCTAAAATTTTGGGGTGTCAATTAAAAATGGAAAACAATTTAACGTCATACATAATTGTCCTGAGTTTCCTAACTTTTGGAGTATTAGGAATGCCTCACTCCTATTCCAGAAGCTGCCACTCCATTGAAGTCCTAAGAACTCTCTTCTCACTTATCTGCCTATGATTTCTTTTCTTTAGCAGAGAATTCCCCAAAATAGTGAAAAAAGGTTTCTGAAAAGTAAGTACCTTGTCACGTGTTAGTGTTGATAATGTTTACTGTGGTCATTGAGACACATACAACTGAATAACAAAAGAGCCTTTCTAAAAGTCATCGCTTATGCTTTGACTTGGCATTCATTGCATTCAAAACCATTCAACAAAAATATTTGTATAGCCTCATCCTCCTCTGCAGATCCATACCTGCCTACTGAACTATTCCGGGAAGGGGCCAAGTGTAATTTGTATTTGCCAACCTCTTTGTTCATGCTATTCTCATAGTTTGCAATGCCTTTGGGCTTTGACCTTTCTTTCTTTCCTTTCTGACTTCGTCTTTTTTTTTTTTTTTTTTTTTTTTTTTTTTTTGAGACAGAGTCTCACTCTGTTGCCCAGGCTGCAGTGTAGTGGCAGTGGCACAATCTCGGCTCACTGCAACCTCCAGCGTATGGGCTCAAGCAATCCTCCCACCTTAGCCCCCCAAGTAGCTGGGACTACAGGCGTGCGCCACCATGCCCAGCTAATTTTTGTATTTTTTTGGTAGAGACAGGGTTTCCCTATGTTGGCCAGGCTGGTCTCAAGCACCTGACCTCAAGTAATCCACCCGCCTCGGCCTCCCAAAGTGCTGGAATTACAGGAGTGAGCCATTGTGCCGAGTCACAACTGTCTTAGGTATGGAAGTTCTATTCATACGTCAAAGTCAGGCTTTAAAGATTGTTTTCTTTCTCTAGAACTTTCCTCAGCCTCTTGTTTTTCAGACCAAGTTAACTGCACCATATCAGTGTTTCCATCGCATATTTCTCATTTCTTATGGCATTTGTTGTACCTATACTTTAATTTGTCCTTTTTATTCTTGTCTTTCCTACTCGATTGCTAAAACCTTGAAGGCAGGATGATTTCAATGTCTACATACACATTACTGAACACTTTTAATATAATAAGCTGTGATATCTGGCAAGTTATTTAGCCTTTTTGTCTCCTTTTCATACTTATGAATAATAAAGGTGTCTATCACAAAATATTATGAGAATTATATCAAATGAAATGTTGAATATAAGCACAATGCCTGGAAGAGCAAATGCTTAAAAAAATTAGTTATTAGTTTAAAGTAATGACCATATAATGAATATAAGTTTATTTCATGAATCCTTCAAGAAATCTAGCAAAATGTTTTGCATGTAGTAGGCACTCAAACACCGAACTAAATTGATATCTGCAACCATATTCTCTACACTCTGAAAGCCAAGAGCAAATTTCTTTCAGTAGCAAAATTATTAGGTAATTCTAAAGTTCCAAAATCCTCTTCTGGGGTTGATACACTTTCATAAATTACCTGCATGAAATGTTAAGTTTCAGTAGCCTAAACCCAGTCTTTGCTTGATATTGCCTTTTGTGGATAAATAAGTGAAACTTGGGGCCCGAAATCCCAGTTGGATATAAAAGCAAGGCTTAGGTAGGAAAAACACATAGAAGTTTAATACTATAGATCTTCCATCTTCCTATCGTGCTGGTCATTTCTAACTCCAGGCGGGCAGGATTCTAGCCACTGGAAACAGGAAGTCGTCACTGACTAGGCTGCAGGGAGCTGACAGCTAACCTGCGCCCTCTAAAGGAGAGGGTGCAGGGAAAAAAAAAAACAGCTCTTCTTTACATCTGTGGATAATGTCACTATATTTGATTTGGCACAAACACACTGAGAAAACAAATATCTTTGGTTGACTTTAGGTGTGAGTCTCAGTTTCATATCTACCTGGCAATAATAAATTCTGATCTTTACCTTGTAATAGTGTAGTACGTGATTATATACATTAAACCTTAAAATTATCCATGAGAAAGAAATACTGTAAAATCTGAAGAGGCTATGTGTAGGTTTGAATCTTATATGGTCTATTAACAACAAAGCAGTCAGAATTTTCTTTTTTGTATATATTTATACATTTAATCTCCTTGCCAACTCTAGCTATTTTCTTTATCTTTGTGTAAAATCAATGGAAATAATAGTAGTAGTTAAACTCTGGAAGACTAATACTCATTCTCAAAGTGAAGACAAACATCTTTAGGTGAATTTAAGAGAAGCAGTTTTAATAGTAGCTTTTACGAGGATGGAGAGAAGCAGAAGGCTTCCAGTATATCACAGAGAGACATGAGAAATATTTTTAAAACTTTTCTTTAATAATTCAAACCTAGCCAAAGAAGGCTTGTACTCTCTGTTCCCATGTGAACTGAGAGGTGTTTGGGCATTGGCATCATATTGGTTCTTTCCCAAGAGAAGCTTATGGGTGAGGTAAAAAACAAATGGAGTCAAATAGAAGGGAGAAAACTATTCTCTTGCATTTATTACAAAAATGAGTGTCACATTATATAGTATACACTATGAAATGGTACAAATGAGTTTTAGCACCTGTTAAAGAAAGTTTATGGGAGGCCATTGTTTTGGACCAGCCTCCTGCCCTAGGCCCCAGCACACTAGATCAAACTAGAATGGAGTCACATATGCTAAGTGTCATCTACTCAAATTGAATTTTGAAACTGCCCAGTTTTCCAAAAAAATACACAGGAGAGTCCAGTCGAACTGTGTCAGCATAATAAGGAAGTCCTCTGTTTTTAACCCCATAAGAAAAGTCACTGTGAAATGATTAATCTGTTTTTTATTCACCATTTCTGCCTTCTTCAGACCTTTCCTGCCTATGAAACCAATCTCCTCGGCTCAGCTCATACGAACATTTATTTTGTTTTATAAAATGATATGTTGCCTGATTCTAGAATCTCTAAAAACCATTAGATATTTAAACTAAATTTGTTGTTACTTTGCCTTTGACAAATCTTAAATGTTAAATATCTAGAATGAGAAGTGGTAAAATATTTTTAAATATAAGTGAAAATATGTTTAGTAAGATTTTCAATGGGCATGGTGAATATGACAGAGCTCTTGATTTAAACTATGAAGTAGTTTTTTTAAACAGATTGTACAAGGTAAGACATGTTTTAGAATTATATTAAAATAATATGTTGGCATCATTATTATCTAGTTTTAATGGGTAAGTTTATGAGTAATATTTTTATGCACTTCTACATTTTCAAAATTCTGACTAGAGCAGACTTAGACTTTATAATGGGAAAAGAGTTTTTAAACAAATAAGGCCAAATGCATGAAATTAATAAGCAAAGATTAACGAAGAAGTAGCTTCAATTCAGATCTGTGTTTTTATATGTTCTGCTTTAACTTTATAATTTATCTTCCAACTTCTTTCTATGGATCATAATTGCACTGAGAGTTGCTGCTGGTATTTTAAATTTAAAGGTCCAATTTTTTTTTTTTAAGAATAAGAGAAACTCCAAACCTCAGCATCACAAAATATAACCATGCAACAAACATGCACATCAACCTCCTAAATCTAAAAAAAAGGAGAAATTCAAAAAAGAAGCTAATTTAATATTCACGTTTATCTCTAAGTTAAAAGTTGAAAAATAGTCAGTGTGAAAGCTGACATAATTCAATTATACATGTTTTATAGGGCATTCTTTTAATAAAAGTGATTTCACAAAGGAAAAAAAAAAAAGAGAAACTAGACGAGACTCATCAGCAGTAACAGCCTGAATGCAGCAGATTCAGAGTTTTATGCTGTCAAACAAGAGAGTCCATGCAAACTATCAGAGGCCAAAAGTACGTGCTCATATGCATTTAGTTTGCAGACAGAGAGACACACAGTCTGTGGAGCATCAAGAAATGAAACAGATAATAAAGGTCTATGTCCACCTAATAGCTAATTGCAAAATCCTCTATAACTAATCCCACCTCACTCTTGAAAATTAGCTACCACCTAAAGTACCAAAATTGCAAAGAAGGCAAAGAATAAACTAGTGCCACCTGTTCCATTCCCATCTCTCTACATGCTCAAATCATGAGTCTTCTCTCCTCTCCTCTCCTCTCCTCTCCTCTCCTCTCCTCTCCTCTCCTCTCCTCCTTCCTTCCTTTCTCTCTCTCTCTCTCTCTCTCTCTCTCTCTCTCTCTCTCTTTCTTTTTTTGAGATAGGGTCTCACTCTGTCACCCAGGCTGGAGTGTAGTGGTGCAGTCATAGCTCACTGCAGCCTTGACTTCCCAGGCTCAGATGACTCCCCCAACTCAGTCTCCCAAGTAGCTGAGACTACAGGTGTGTGCCACCAAGCCAGGCAATTTTTTGTTTGTTTGTTTTTTGGTAGAGACAGGGTTTTGCCATGTTGGCCAGGCTGGTCTCAAACTTCTGGGCTCAAGCAATCTGCCCACCTTGACCCCCTAAAATGTTGGAATTATAGGCATGAGCCACTCTGTACCAGGTTCTTCATTTCTAAGAAGCTAAGTGGTTTCTGGCAGAAACAGAATAAAAATGGGCTACCTGGCACGGTGACTTTCCTACACTATCTCATAAGTTTCTTCTTCCTTAATGCTATACATTCCACAAATCAACTGGCTTTCTTTTGCTTATATTTTTCAGTAAACAATTTATTGCATAATTTGTTTTGAAATTTTGGTTGTGAAAAATGTTTTACATTTGAAAAAAGACATCAAATGACAAGAAACCAAGCTCTTAGCACTTGGGATTCAGCAGTGCTCTGCCCTGTGTTCAGCAACTCAGTTATTTACAGATTCAAGTATATGCTCACTTAGGACTAAAAAATGGAGGAAGAGACAGCCAAATATAGAAGATTCTTTCGCAGCACTATGGTAATTTGACAAATTTTCCACACTAAAATGATAGTTATATTCTAATTTAAGGAGAGTGAAATTGAGACTGAAAACTGGTTCCTTATTTCAGATGCATAGAGCAACATACCTCAAGAAATATACCTCTGCCTAGTTACAGGGAGACGTGTGCTTTAGGAAACAAAGCGCTCACCCTCAAGTTGCTATAGCTACACTTGTGTACCTGTAAGAATTCTGCAAAAATGAATCCCATTATGTTGAAGAACAAAACACCAGAGACATTTCACTTGACAGAAAATTTAAATATATCTCCTTACAGAATATGCATCACTTTTAGTCACTTTGCAGGGGAGTGACCTGTTACTGTAGTAGTTCCATTCATTATATATGCATAAATTTTAAGACTATTGCTATTTGCACAGTACAAAAGAAATATTTGCATGCTGGGACATAATGGGAATCCATCACAATGAATAAAGTTTCATCGTTTATGGGAAAATGTTTCATTTTAATATGCTTGGTTCTTCAATTTGGAAATATGCCAAATTCTTTTGTAAACTCCTGTAAATTGGAAAGATCTTCCCCACCCCCTCATCAAATGCTTCTGGACCATAGGCTTCACCTCTTTTGCTTGTCATGGTAAAAAAAAAAAAAAAAAGTTGATAGAATAAAAGGGAAATGGAGATTCTTCTTTTTCTAAAATAGCAAGGCTTATGAAAAACTAGCATTAGTCCAAGCCAGAACCAAAAATCACAATTCACTTATAAGCACTAATATTATTTATGCTACTATCCTACTGTTAATTATGTTATAAGGAACAGGCCTGTGAGATATACTGTTTCTATTTTCTTCCATTATCTCATTTTCAATGAATTCCTTTAAACTTTTTCTTCTGATACAGTCTAGAGGCAGCATCATGCTGTCCTTAGGATCATAATCCCTTATGTCTGAGACCTGGGCTTGAAATCTTGACAATGTTCTTTATTCGTTGTCCAAATCTTCTACTAAATGGTGCTAATCATAGAATCTACACCATATATTGGTTGTGAGGTTAAATGAGAACTCTTACCCCAGTGCTGAACCCAGTAAGTTCTCTGTGTGAGTTCACTATTATCATTGGTAATTTTGCAGAAGCAAACGTAATAGCAATTATAATGACTATGGCACACTGTACTTCCAGATAGCTGGTAAGCAGAATAGATAAATCTTATCAGTCGCTGTGACTTGAGCTATTAGTAGCCCAAAACTTAAATACAGTGCTTTTGTCCCCATACTTAATGGTAGCATTAACTCTCAAGCAAAGACATTTAGTCATTTAAAAACATTTTTTAAAGACACATAAATAGTATATGTTATTTTAACCTAGAGGTCTTTACTGTAACATTGATCCTGAGGATAACATTGTAGTAATAATTACGCTTGGAAATTCATCCACTTGCAGATACTTACAACCCTGTATCAAAGTTGAAGTGACAAACCAAAGACAATCTGTGCTCTAACAAACACTCAAATGTTACCTCTATTTATATCTAAATTTACATGTATGTCAGAGTCATATCTATACCTATATATACAGAACTGTAACTTACAGGTAGTACTTGAAAAATTATAATGAATCAATAAATCCTACATTTTTTTGCAGATTTATCATGTTATCTAGACAAATTCCTTCTAAAAACATTAAAACAAAATCACCTTATCAGCTGTTACACAACTGAACTACCTCTCCATCCTGTTTGCCAAATAAAATTCTACTTTCCTTCACGTTTACCATTCTACTGGGGACAGCCCCAGTTCCACTTTGGCCTGTATCAAACGGTTTTAATGCCACATGCCAGCACATAATTTCCACTTATTTTAGCATTGAGTTTTCCTGCCTTCATTTTATTTGATTTTATTTTTTTGAAACGGAATCTCACTCTCTTGCCCAGGCTGGAGTGCAATGGCATGATCTCGGCTCACTGCAACCTCCACCTCCCGGGTTCAAACGGTTCTGGTTCTCCCACCCACCTCAGCCTCCCAGGTAGCTGGGACTGCAGGTGTGTGCCACCATGCTCGGCTAAATTTTTGGGTCCTTAGTAGAGGCAGGGTTTCACCATGTTGGCCAGGCTGGTCTCAAACTCCTGACCTTAAGTGATCTGTCCACCTCGGCCTCCCAGAGTGCTGGAAATACAGATGTGAGCCACCGCACCTGACCCTGCCTTCATGATCACTTACCTCTCCTTCTATGATGCCCAATCTCAAGAGGTGCCCCTCTGCAAACAGTTATCTGCCTTTGAGACATCATGGCAGTAGACTACCCATCCTCAGCCTCTATTAAATTATCTGGTTATATTTAGTGACAAAAGTGAGGCAATTCTTTCCCCTGTTATCAATGCAGCACATCCTGGGAAAATGCAGTCATGAATCGGTCTCTTACATAAATGTACTTAAGATTTTTACTGTTCTCTAGATTGGAACTCCTCAGTGTTTAATTCATATGCAAATCACATGAGGAAACTGATACAATGTAGATTCATTGTACAGATGATGGAGAGTTTTATGGCATAGATTGTAGTCATGGTTTCATAGGTGTATACTTATCTCTAAACTCATCAAGTTGTATACATTAAAAATGTACAGCTTTAAAAACTGGATAGTGACAAATTATGACTGTATTTATGAGGTAAAACGTGATGCTATAATATATGTATATGCTGTGGAATTATTGAATTAAGCTAATTAACATATCCATTACCTCAAATACTTATTACTGATTCTTTCTGTTTAAATGAAACATTGACTTTTTTATATCAATCATGCTTCAATAAATTATTAAAACAAAAAAAAACGTAGATTCAGATTCCATAGGCCCGGGGTGGGACTTGAGAATTCGCTTTTCAAGTAACTCCCAGATGATCCTGATGAGGCTGTTCCAAAGCTCACACTTTATCAAACTAGGAGCTAAAGTGATCCTAATACTATCCTTTATTTTGATAACTGTCATTTCATTCAACTTTATTAATGTAAAATTTGGCATACTCCTCTATAATTTTTGTCCCATAAATTCTAGCTTTCCATAATTCAATGTTTAATAGGATACAGCCTTCCTTCTGGAAGTTTAACATTGTAAAGGGCATACATATCTTCTGGTAGAGACTTTTATGAATCTTTTCCACAATATTTCAAACAGTTATCTAAACACTGGGCATGCACATAGACATCAACAGTGACAGGAGCTGGAGATATTATTTTGTCTCTCATAATCCTCATCAAAAGGATATTCTAGGACATTATCAGATGACATTGGTAAAATAAAATGATAAATGAGAGCATTTTAAATTTATTTTTTACTTTCCATTTTTTGGGGAGGGTATAGGGTAGATGAAGATACAACAAAGTTTCAAGTCTCTCAACTACAGGAGAGGGTAACGATGCCTGAAGTCTCTCACTTTATTCATTCAAAAACTCTTACATACAATAAGATGAGGTGTTTTTTTGTGGTGGAGTATATTGTTAGTGATGTAATGATTCATGATAATTCTTTCCACCATTCTTAGCCAAAGAGAGCCTGGGACAAAGTTGGGTTTAAATCTTAAATCTTAGTTCTGCCACTAACTAGCTTTGTGACCTACAGCTCAGTCTTAGAAAATGTCTGACAATATACATTTGATTGTTCATTACAAATACTGCTCATACCGGTATATTACAGAGAACTTTGAAATTATAGTTGTGGACATGACCATATGGCAAGAATGAGGTCAGGGTGGATGACTGCCTTGGAGCACGCAGGAGCAGGGATGCGAGGAGGTTTTACAGAGCCTTCAATTTTCCCACTGGTCCCTTTTTTACGTTTCCAAGGTTTTCCTCGTGTTATGAATCTAAATCTACACAGGGATAGAAAATGTTATAGAATAGAACTAAGACCAGTGAAGAAATTAGCTACTAGAAAATAACGACAAGAATTCAGAAGTCCTCAAATTCACAAATTGACAGAAAATTTGATGTCCATAAAGTTTATGTTGACCTAAATAAGGGCAAAAATATATTCTGAATATTTCAGGTAAATGTATCTAATTATTTCTTAGACCTTCCTAAAAAAGGTTTCGGTCACATTGTCTTGAAAATTGTATAAGCAACACACATCTTTACTAGCTCCATTTTAAATTGAATTAAATAAAGAATAACCTATTTATTTAAATTTAGTATAAACAGTGAAAAACAGTGTTCAAGTTAAACACAATTTTTAAAAAATATACACTGATAAATGGTCAAGGAAATTTTAAACATATATACATTTAACTGCAGTATAATATTTCCAACTATGAATCAAATGAACATCCGGAATTTGCTCAATAATGAAATTTAGGGGTTTCAGGTTCATTATTAAGATCTTGAGAAAATTTCACAGGACTGCAGTGCCTTCATTGCATTGTTCTATCAGACCTCTTAGAATGTAACCATTTTCATTTAGGGCACAGGTAGATATCGAGTCAAACGTCATGGCACATTTATTTGATGTCATGGAATAGTTATAAATATATTATTGACATTTGATTACTTTGCAAACAAACTGTTATTATATAGTTATTTAATGTATTTATTTTGGGGGATTGTCTATTGAGGTTTTAAAATTTCTTCCTGATTTCAGAGATATAACTTGCTGTTTATGCTGGAGAATTAAAACATGCAAATGAATTATTAAGATATGTATTTATAATTTAATTTTATTCAACAGTCAAATAATACAAATGTAGAAATATTACTTTCTAAATCTATAGGGATGCATAATGCAAAAATTATAAATAACTTAAACCATACTGAATATGTTTGAATAAAATTTTTAATGCTGACTCCTACTATATTTGATTATTAGGTATATTATGTATTTTTCCTCCAGGTACCAGATACTTTAAATAACAAATGCTATTTTTATGGTACATTATCATATCATTTAGAATATGAACTGATTATACATACTAAATTGAGTTACACATTATTCTCACTCCTAATGCTGATTTGGATACATTTCTCTACTGGAAACTATAGGAAGGCTGAAGCACCAGCTAACATTTATATGACAACAGAAAAACCCAAATAAAAAACATCTGGATCTGAACTAAAGTGAATGCATCTGATGAAATCTAAATTGCAATGGCATAACATTATCTAGTAATGGCATAACATTATCTAGTTAACATAAAAGCTGCTAGAATCCAAATTTACCTTATAGATAACACAAAAGTTAAGTGGTGTTACTAAAATTTGATTCTTAGGACGTTTCTACAGGAGGCAAGTGTATTCAAATGTTCTGTGCAATTTGCCTCAAGATGTCTTTTTCAGTAATGATCATTTATAAGGCTTGTAATGAAACACGAAGAGTGAGAGAACACATGGTTATGTGGGTTTTAGGAAGGTAAACGTAAATTCCGGGCCCTGGAACCAATTTCTTAAAAAAGGCTTCCCTGCATCACCTCATCCTAGCTCAAAATAACTAACCGCACTTCAAAATTTTAAGGAACAAGTTAAATAAGAACAAGGACTGGTGTTTCCCTATTATGGTCAAGGTGTTAATTATTCCTAATTATATGAATTCATTTCCAAGTATATTGGTTAAAATGCTTGATTTACTAGGGTTGGGGAAGTTTGAGGGACTAACTAGGTGAGGTTTTAGCTACATCTCTCTTGTACCTATGGGCTTATCTTATGCAAATGCTTTCCTTGCTTGAGACTGTTTGTTAACAAGAATAGACTCTAAAGAAATAGCACAGGCTGGGTTCGGTGCCTCATGTCTGTAATCCCAGCACTTTGGGAGGCCAAGGTGGGCAGATCTCGAGGTCAGGAGTTTGAGACCAGCCTGGCCAACATGGTGAAACCCCATCTCTACTAAAAATACAAAAATGAGCCAGGCACGGTGGCAGGCGCCTGTAATCCCAGCTACTCTGGAGGCTGAGGCAGGAAAATTGCTTGAACCCGGGAGGCAGAGGTTGCAGTGAGCCAAGATCACGCCACTGTACTCCAGTCTGGGTGATAGAGCAAGACTCTGCCTAGGAAAAAAAAAAAAAAAAAAAGCAGAGAAGCTCTCTGGATTGTGTGAGAGAATAGAACAACACATTTCATTCAGAGTGATGTTGGAAAGTAGAAATTCAAATATATATGGGTCCTGGACTTTTTCAAGTGTTCTAAAATTCCTTTGGGTTTTCTGTTTTGTGGAATGATTCCAGGACTAAATTCTCCACATACGTTCCATTTACTGGTCATTAAAAATGATTTGAGATACAGAGCAATAACAGTCAATTAACTACAGACAAAAAACATGCAGGGATCTCACAAACAATATTGAGTGAACAGAAGCAAGACTCACAAAGGTACTAATTGTATGCTTCAATTTATATCAGTTCAAAACTGAGGAAATTAATCTATGATGTTAGAATTGAGGATGGTGGTTATGTTTAAGAGGGATTAGGGAGAAAGGGAGGAATAATAGATGACAGGGACTTTTTCTAGTTTGGATTGAGTTGCTGATTATACGAGTAGGTTTAGTTCGTGAAAATTCTTTGAATTCAACACCTATTATTTGTGAGCAAGTTGTACTTTATAAAAGTTGATTTAAAATGATTTGAGGCAATCAGAGAGGGAAGATCTATATGACCTATAGTAGTATTTACATTGTGTAAATTGTGTGAAATGAGTAATGTCAACCTTTTTACAATGACCAGATTAATTCATTTAGAAATAATAAGGCCAGGTGCGGTGGCTCACGCCTGTTATCCCAGCACTTTGGGAGGCTGAGGTGGGTGGATTACAAGGTCAGGAGATCGAGACCATCCTGGCTAACATGGTGAAACCCCATCTCTACTAAAAATACAAAAAATTTGCCGGGCATGGTGGCAGGCACCTGTAGTCCCAGCTACTCAGGAGACTGAGGCAGGAGAATGGCGTGAACCCGGGAGGCAGAGCTTGCAGTGAGCCGAGATCGTGCCACTGCACTCCAGCCTGGGAGACAGAGCAAGACTCTGTCTCAAAAAAATAAAAAAATAAATAAAAAATTAAAAAACAAAGAAATAATAAAATCAGGGAGTAGACCAATTTTATGTTTAAAGAAATCTGTAAACATAAACCAGGTTCACTGCTGAAATGAAGTACTGTTCTCATAACAATAGATTTCAATTTTGTTTGAAATAAAAAAATGAAAAATGATTTTCAACTTCTGTACTTTGGTGGTGGTTGTTCATTTTTTGAGACAGAGTTTCGCTCTTGTCGCCCAGGCTGGAGTGCCATGGAGCAACCTCAGCTCACTGCAACCTCTGCCTCCTGGACTCCAGTGATTCTCCTACCTCGGCCCCTCAAGTAGCTGGGATTACAGGCACCTGCCACCATGCCTGGCTAATTTTTTTTTTTTTTTTTTTTTTTTCAGTAGAGACGAGGTTTTACTATGTGGGTCAGGCTGGTCCTGACCTCAGGTGATCCACCCGCCTTGGCCTTCCAAAGTGCTGTGATTACAGGCATGAGCCACCGTGCCGGGCCTAATTTTTTTTGCCTCTGAACACCCTATGGATAATAAAATCCATTTCCTCATTTAAGTTATCTGAATTTATTAAGAAATTGCATAAATACTTATAATCAGGTACGTATCATATGCTTTGCAAATATCCAATTCTACTTTCAGTAAAAAATAAAGAACTTTAAAAATATTCCTATTTGACAAAAAGAAGGAAATGAGACTCAGAAGGTTGAAGTATCTTCTCTGAGATCAAATTATCAGTAAGAATAAGAGCTCTTTTTTTTTTTTTTTTTTTTTTTTTTTTTGAGACGGAGTCTCGCTCTGTAGCCCAGGCTGGAGTGCAGTGGCCAGATCTCAGCTCACTGCAAGCTCCGCCTCCCGGGCTTATGCCATTCTCCTGCCTCAGCCTCCCGAGTAGCTTGGGACTACAGGCGCCGGCCACCTCGCCTGGCTAGTTTTTTGTGTTTTTTTGTATTTTTAGTAGAGACGGGGTTTCATTGTGTTAGCCAGGATGGTCTCGATCTCCTGACCTCGTCATCTGCCCGTCTCGGTCTCCCAAAGTGCTGGGATTACAGGCTTGAGCCACCACGCCCAGCAAGAATAAGAGCTCTAACATTAATCTTGGATTTTCATTCATGACACCAACGGTTCTCAACTCCCTGTGTAACGGAATGAGATCAGTGTGCAGCAGAGGGCTTGTTCAACACAGGCTTCAGCAATCTACTCTCGGGCCTTCTGGTTCAGTGGGTGTGGACTGCGCCCAGGAATATGCATTTCACACGAGTTCCCAGGTGACACTGCTGGAGCTGGTGGTGCACCATACTTTAGGACCACTGTGCTACCCCAGGCTGTCTGTGGTCTCTCTCCCTTACTTGCCTGTGCCCACCTTGAGGTTTACAGCCTGGTCTCTTTTACTAGGTATCACTCTATTCCCAGAGCCTAACAACAGAGTGTCTGGGATATAGGAGGCATCCAATAAATACATAGAAATAAGTAGATGATTGAAGAAAGTCGTCTTTTTTTTTCTTTTCTTTTCTTTTTTTTTTTTTTATTTTGAGACAAGTCTTGCTCTGTCGCCCAGGCTGGAGCGCAGTGGCGTGATCTCAGCTCACTGCAACCTCCACCTCCCAGGCTCAACTGATTCTCCTGCCTCAGCCTCCCGAGTAGCTGGGATTACAGGCATGAACCACCTGTCCAGCTAATTTTTGTACTTTTAGTAGAGACGGGGTTTCACCATGTTGGCCAGGTTGCTCTCGAACTCCTGACCTCAAGTGATCCGCCTGCCTCGGCCTCCCAAAGTGCTAGGATTACAGGCATGATCCACCGTGCCCAGCCTTAAAGAAAGTCTTTATAAGATACTTGGAATGGCTCAGCCTCTCTTCGAATCCAATTAAGCATAAATTGCTGTGACAGAATTCCAGAAGGTGAGGTGAACTTCCTCATTTTACAGATGAGGAACTGAGTTGCAGAGACCACAAGTGAACTGCCTGAGGATCAGGAAACCAAGACAAGAACAGCTGCCTGTTAGTATTTTCCTTCTTTAAAAGAATACAGCTTATTAAACTGTCTAGGGAAACTATGGGAACATCAGACAATAAACCATTTATCTTAGTGTTTTATCTGTTGTTTCAAACTGAGACGTGGGAAATAGAAGAATTCAAATGTGTGTGCTCAACAGAGATTTCATGCCTGTGATGCACCAGGCACAGTGGAGAGTGTAAGAGATTTCTAAAGCACAGTCTCTTCCATCAAAATTGTACCTTCTAGTTAGGGAGATGAAATTCACACATGAATTGTACACAGAGATACCAGTCAGCATAAATTTAAAGTAGTGCGGTGCTTGTTACGCATCCACTAGCACCGACAGAGGAAGAGTGCTCTTTAGAAATGATAAAGCTTCAAGAAGAGGTGGAGTTTGAGCAAGGCCTAAAAAAATTTGAACTGGCAGGAGAAGAGGAGGTTGGGGAGTAAAATAGCTTAATTTAAGTGCACATCACAGTACATAAAACAGATGTGAAAATGTGCGTATTAAACTTGGGGATGGGGACATTTGGGAATAAGTGAAAAGATAACAGCGTACATTGACAAACTTTCAGAAAAGCTTAGAAACCACTAAATATTGTGGAATGACTGTGGTGACTGGGACAGGATAGTGACACAGGAAAAGGGAAAGGAAGCCTGAGATTTTCTTTACTCACACTTAACCACCCTTCCACCGGTCCCAGGATCCACTGCAGGCAAAAACATTTCCTGAGAAAATGCATCCTAAGCCTGAGACCCTTCCGCAGTGTTTATCTCAACTTACCTGTGGCATGGATGTGACGACAAATAGGACTCTCGGCTCATATAATCTAAGATTTCCAAATTTATCTGTTTGCATATGAAGAATGCACAGTTTATTTTGTAGCCACTGCCTGTGTTTTTCTAAGAGGATGACTCCCCCACCCCTTGTTTGCCATGAACTCGTGCCATGCAACCATACTCTTACCCTATCCTCAACCAACAAACACAATTCTTTCACGTGAACTTCCTTTTTTTTTTTTTGGTCTAAGACCAAACAACAACAATTAAAAAAAATCATTTCTTTGGTCTGTGGTTAGATTATAAATCAAAACTGACATTCCTGAAGTTATGTGAACCTCGGTGCAAAAGCCTCCCTGAAATTGTTCCCAGAGAAATTCCCCAACCAGCCTTTCATCTGTCTTTTTTTGTACGTCAACCATATTCAGCCATTTGTGTCTGCAATCCAACTAGCCCATCTGCTCCTGTTTTTAATAATTTTCTAGCACATTGCTTAGTTCAGCAGCCCCTCCAATCTCAATGAGGCCATTCTGACTCAATTGTTTGTTCTCTTCTTTCTCTTATAGAAGTTTGTATTTTGCTTTGAAAGGTTGCTTTCTCACTCAAGAGCATCCAGCTCCCTATAGGGACTCCTCACCTTACACACCCTCCTGTGGTTAGGATATTGTTGTCTCATCTTCAGACTGAATGTGTTATTCAGGATTTGTTTATTTTATAGGATAAATTCCATTTGTCACTCAGCAACAACCTTCGTATTGCTATAGTCTCCTTCCAACTAAGGGTATTCTTAAATCTACATGTGGATTCCAGGGTATATTTGAGCGCTTTTTAAAATGTCATTTTACAAGGATTAGTGGATCATAATATAGATCAAATTTGAAAATGATTTTCACGAAAGACCACGTAGAGAGGTTGCTTCTGAAAGTGTTAATCCATGAAGCATTGTAAATGCTTTCTGCCAGCATTTGGTTATTCTAATAATATAGTTATTGTTTATTGTCACAGGTTTTTAAAACATCTATAAATATATTTTTAATTAGGTAGAAATATTATACCATATGTAGTTAGCTGTCAATCTCCCTGCATGTGTATGTTAAAGAAGAAGTTGAAAATTGGAAATTGAATACTTAGCTTGGATATCATGTGAGTTTAAGCACGAGAGTTAAACACAAAAACAAAAGGCAACTAACCAGGGGGAAAAATCCACTTCAATCCCTTTATTGTAAATCACAAGTGAATGAATCTATTATAAATTCACAGTGTTTATCTTGCTAATTAAAAAAAAAGAAATCATTAATCCCAGACTACTAAGTGAATTCATCAAATTATAACAGAAAGCCAAGTATAAAAACTGACCAAGCATTAAGAGATACTCTGAAAGCATTATCTATATTGCCCAAATCTCTGCATTTGTAAAGTTTATTCATTAATCCTATTAGTTTCTGATTATGGGCTGTTAAAATAAGAAGTAATATATTACTATAATAGATGTTTGATGTTAGTAACCAATAATTATTTCCAAAGACTTTTTAATTAACCAGTAGTTTTATAAACCACAAGGCAAAGCAAATTAAATACTACTTTAGTAAAGAAAATATTTCTTTAAGTGCTTATTTTTCACAAGAAGGTAAATCATTAAAAACAACTAAAAATGGCCTTCTCAATTTTAAAGTAGTAGCCAATAGAATTGAAAATATGTAGTGTTTTCATTATTTTCTGAAAACACTTGCTAAGTCCCTATGGTACTGACTCACTTTCAAATTTTTGAATGTCTACCAGAATGAGACACTCTTGTGCTGAAAATCCACCGGAGAATTATTCTCAGTGTAGGAGAGCAACATCTATCCCATTGTTTCATTCGGATGTAAATGTGTATACATTTTCTCTGCATCTTTGCCTTGAGGGAAGCTTTATTTCAGCATAATAAATGTTTGAAAATACTTCCTGATTGCAAACAGCTTTTATTCTAGCTATGGGCAACTGTATGGGAAAGATATTTTAACTGGTTAAAAAAAAACCCTTTCAGACTCTATATTGTCAAACACACATTAGGTGAAAAGCATGAAAAATGCCATTTAAAGTCATGCTCAGGGGATAACTGCAAGCTTGCTTTCCCCTGACACAATCAACTACTCTTTCTATGTGTATGTGTGTTTATATAATATATATAGCTCCTCTTCAGCAAGAAAGACGCTATCAAAAAGAGGTGGGAAGTCTCAGAAATCATTCACAGTGTGGATTTACCAACATGGTTTCAGTTTATGTCTTCCCCAAGGCAATAAGCCTGTGCAGATGTCGAGGAAACCAACTTCCTACAGTGTTTGAAACACAAATCATTAACTTGTTACCAGTCTACATGGGAAGTCAGAATACAAAACAGCTTAAATATGTTAACTTAGATGCAGTCAAGCTTGTTCCCATTCATTTGAACTACTGAGAAGTCAGTACAAAATCCACAAACTTCCCATGCCTTGGAGGGTTGTTTTATTCTCTGAAGAATACACTACTATGTCTGAATACATTCCCCAGATAGTTCTACAGTTCAACAATTTGATAGACACATTCACAGTGAGAAGAAAATATAACAGTTCAATATTAAAAAACAAGAAATGCAAAATCTTATCGGACAGAACCTAATAAAAGATGCCATTGTTCAACTCATTACTCAAATAATGTGGTAAACATTTCTAATGCCTCACCACCACTGAAGTGACTCAGCCCGCTTAGGCTAAATTCATTCAGGTAACCATCATTTGTTAAGTGCCTACTATTTTCTAGATAACTCAAGTTCAAACAACATGAGTTTTCATGAGCAGAAAAGCAAAAACCCTCTTATATTCCAGTTTGCAGAAAGAATAAAATAAAATAAGTAAAACCTATAGAATTGGTGATAAGTAAAACTTAAAAGAGAAATAGAATGGGGAGAAAGAGTTGTGTTCTCAACCGGGAGGCCTCACTGAGATGGTGGAATTTGAGAACAGATCTTACTGAGAAATAAGCCAAAGGGATATCTGGGGAAGGATATCCCAGGCAGAGGAAAGAGACTGGGTGAAATTCTTGAGACTGAACAACAGCACCCCACTTACATTCTATATAGCTTATTTGTCCACTGAACATTAGAGTTCTTAGGACTAGTATAGCATCAGGTAGTTGTGGTATTTAAGGAAGAATTCCTGTAAAGAACTTTACCCAGAACCTGGAACGTAACTCATTACAGTTTAGCAATTGTCGTAAGTTGATGATATGCTAAAATTACTTATTCTTCCAATCTTCCCCAAAGACATTATCCGTGTCCACAGCCACTTATCAAGCAACTGAGACATGTGCTAGAGAAACCAAGGCATGACAAATGGGTCCTGAATTCGAGGATTTCTACTCTATGAATATGACAACAAACGCATGCATGACCAATGCACATATGACAGAGAGGCAAAGTTAGAAAATTAAGAAATTGGGAGCCGGGCTCGATGGCTCACGCCTGTAATCCCAGCACTCTGGGAGGCTGAGGCGGGCGGATCATGAGGTCAGGAGATCAAGACCATCCTGGCTAACACGGTGAAACCCCGTTTCTACTGAAAATACAAAAAATTAGCCGGGCCTGGTGGCGGCGCCTGTAGTCCCAGCTACTGGGGAGGCTGAGGCAGGAGAACGGCAGGAACCCGGGAGGCGGAGCTTGCAGTGAGCTGAGATCGCGCCACTGCACTCCAGCCTGGGCGACAGAGCGAGACTCCGTCTCTAAAAAGAAAAAAAAAAAAAAATGGGGCCAGGTGCAGTGGCTCACCCCTGTAATCCCAGCACTTTGGGAGGCTGAGGCAGGCAGATCCTCTGAAGTCAGGAGTTCAACAACATCAGACTGGCCAACATCGTGAAACCCCGTCTCTACTAAAAATACAAAAATTAGCTGGGCCTGGTAGTACAGGCCTGTAATCCCAGCTACTGGGGAGGCTGAGGCAGGAGAATTGCTTGAACCCAGGGGGTGGAGGTTGCAGTTAGCAGAGATCTCACCGCTGCACCCCAGCCTGGCTGACACAGCAAGATGCCCGTCTCAAAAAAAAAAAAAAAAAAAAAAAATAAGGAAAATAAAAGTAAAAAAAGAAACTGGTGGAAGTAATACTATGAATATTTGCATTTAGTCTTCTAACCATGCTTGAAACAACTTCAATTTTTTAATACTGTTTTATATGGTACAGTGAAATTTGCAACTGATGAAAAAATTCACCCACATTTCCTTACTTGACCTTCACGTCATAGTACATCTATAGATTTTGTGCAGTATACTAAAACTCAGAAGTGTTGCCAAGAGAATTTCTCCTTTGTTCACAGAAATTTCTTGTTGTCTATGTTTTTCTTATCATACAATGACTGAAGACATTGATTCCTCATTTCTAGACTAATAGGAAAGACTCACAAAATCAATATCCATATTATCAATTGGAGCTGGCTGGTCAGATATAGATCCACAGTCTTTGCAGACATTGCTGCATTTATGAAGAAAAACAAAGTATTCAAATTTATAGTACAAATACTATCCCACCTTTCAAGGATATTGACCTACTATTGACTTGGGAGGGACAGATTATTACTGAAAGAACGTCAAATAATTTCTTCTTTACTTGAAGCATAGCACCTCAAACTACAGCTCACTGCCAATATGTACTTTCTTCATATTGAAGGTAAGATGATATTTCACCTTCACAGAGAGAAAAGACAGGAATTCTTCAGAGCACTCAAGGCGAAGAGACAGAACTTGAAAATCCTGAAGACAGTGGAAGAGCAGAATAATGAGGCCTATTATGTAGTCAACTATTTTCTCCCAGTGAATGAACATGAATTCAAACCAAAAAGAGCATTTCAAATTCACAGAGGACACACACATATTTGCAAAATGCCCTAAAATCACTCCTCTTGAATAGTAGTCGAAAGAGGCACCTATTTCTATGTAGATTTGTGTGGCACCTAGCACTTTGCTGTACTTAATACTTTATGTTGAATATGGGTTAAATGTAAATAATGCCTTTGTCACTATCCACTAAAATGAAGATAGGTCTCCTTTCTGGGAATATTGTAGCTGGGCTAAATATTTTATGGCAGAAGATTAGGGGGCTGTCTCACATCGTACACGCCATGGTTAAAGTGGAGAGCGTCTTCCTACCCCTGAAGGAGTTCCTTCTAGGTGCAGGCATATGGATCAACAGAACAATTCTGACTGTGCTCGCCCCGTTCCCCCACCACAGAGGAGGGAGTTGAATGGTTAGACCGGTGGACTTGGGAAAAATAAACTGTTCGTGTTGCACGGAGCGCCGTATTTATCCTTCTTGTGAGCCATCCTCTACTGGGAGAAAGAATTGAGTATTCCACTGGTGTAGTTTCTTCCTCACTAATTAATAAAAAAAATATGTTTTGGCCGCAATGTGCCATATTTGGTTTTATTTCCCCATTGTTGGGAAGCTTGTATGGGGAAGATAGTTGCTACTTACGGGGTCTTTTCAGAGGCCTCAACAATCCTGGCCTTGTGTCTATGGATATCTGGCCATTGTAATTTACCTGAAGAGAACATCTATATAGCGAAAGTTATTTCCAGGGACAGAAGAGGCACTGTCCTAATGCTACATCTGAAGACATGACCTGGTGAATTACCGTAGTAAGAATAATAATGATTTAACATTAATTGAGGGCTTACTGTTTGAAAAGAACGGTTTAAAATACTGTATTTGTAGTTACCCACTTAAGTTCCCACAACAACTGTCTTATAGATGATAAAACAGAAACACAAAGAAGTTGAGTGATTTGCAAATTTCAATCACAGGATAGTCAAAGCATTTGGATCCAGAAAGCCTTGCTCTAAAGCAGCACCCTCAAACGCCTTGCTATACAACAACTGACAAGAAAAGAAATGCCATGCCATGGCCTGAAAGCCTGAGCACAGGGAGCAAGGGCGTCGCCTGGTCCCACTGCAGGGGTAGCTCTGCAAGGTTGCCCTTCTTTGATGGAGTATCCAAGGCATCCCTGAAAGGACCAGTTGATTGCCACTGATGTGAACCAATTCAAAGGGAGATCAAAACATGATAAAGGACCTCATAAGAAGTTTAAAATCCGGCCCGGCGCCGTGGATCACACCTGCAATGCCAGTACTTTGAGAGGTCAAAGCGGGCGGATCACGAGGTCAGGAGTTCGAGACCAGCCTGACCAACATGGCAAAACCACATCTCTACTAAAAATACAAAAATTTGCTAGGCGTGGTGGCAGGCGCCTATAGTCCCAGCTACTCAGGAGGCTGAGGCAGGAGTATCGCTTGAACATGGGAGGCGGAGGTTGCAGTGAGCTGAGATTCTGCCATTGCACTCCAGCCTGGGTGACAGAATGAGACCCTGTCTCAAAAAAAAAAAAAAAAAAGGTTTAAAATCCTTCCTGGCTCTTGCATGCTTCACGTGTTTATAAAGCACACGGGGCGAGCCTGGGGATGCTGAAGCTAACTGATTTTCTCATAAAGAGAGCCAGTCAGGCTGAGAGCTGGAAAGAGTGCTCTGGGCCATTCCGCTGAATGAAACTGGAGAAATCTTCTCTGAGTTCTGGAAGACAGACCAGGCTTTCCACAGTTTGAATGTGGCCTCGCTAAAATTCAGGTGTTGACCACGTGATAGTATTAATGGGGGTGGGGTGGGGAGCTTTTAAGAGGTGATTAGGTCATGGGGCTCCTCCCTGGTGAATAGGATTAGTGCCCTTTTGAGAGGGTTTGACGGATAGAATTTGCTCTTTTTGTCCTTTCCCCTCCGCTGTGTGAGGCAGCTGCGTGGAGGCTGTTGCCAATACCAATGCATTGATCTTGGACCTTCCAGCTTCTATTAATATAAATGTGAGAAAAAAAAATCTGTTACTTGTAAATTATCCAGCCTAAGGCATTCTGTTATAGTAGCAGGAACAGGTGAAGACACGGGCCCAGTAGTCTTAAAAGGCAGAGTCACCTGTTAGGTAATTATTATTAGCTATATATGGCGTTTAACGTATTAAAATGTTCAATTAAAGGTATGATTTAATATTAAAAAGTCCCACTGCAATGGATACCATAAGATGAAAATTAGTCATCAGGTGGGCTAAAACTCACCAAAGAGAGCCTGATTCTCAAAGCAATCCGCACAAAAAATGTAATATGATGTTTTGTTTTATATTGTTGCTTGAAAAAAAAATATGTGTGTATTGTGTTTGGCAATTATTTGAGGTGAAAAGTATACTAGGGAATGAAAATGTTATAAATATAT
The DNA here is from genome assembly GCF_047675955.1 of Chlorocebus sabaeus. NCBI lineage: Eukaryota > Metazoa > Chordata > Mammalia > Primates > Cercopithecidae > Chlorocebus > Chlorocebus sabaeus. The sequence continues at coordinate 131,079,945 of NC_132910.1, read as the reverse complement.
TCCAAATATTTGAAAGATTTTGCATTTGTTTTGTAGTTTATACCTGTTTTAGTGCTCCCATGAAGTGTTAATGAGGTAATTTTTATAAGCACAAAGGCAGAAGAATTCAGGTATAACAAATATGCTTTGTCTGTATGAATGCTAATCTCGAGGTCACTATCCTAGCAGAAAATTATTAATGCAGATCTGCTAGGTGCATGTCCAGAACATTCTTCATTAATAACATGGGGAGATACGAAGTGACGCAATCTGGTATTTAGAGAAAACAAAAGAGCCACAAGCAGGATCATATCTAAGACATGTTTCTAATTGTACACACATTCGAGAGTTAGGCCAATTGCCCTCAAACTTATCTCCAAAGGAGAAGAGTTGCAGTGGTTTAACATTAAGACTCTTTGTCTACAGAGCGTCTTCGGGGGAAGCAAAAATATCCCAAATTTCTGGACTGTATGCTAAGGTTTTCTTCTCTCCTTCCCCATCTCTTCCAGCTGAAATCAGAATGAGAAACTAGTTCCCTTGGAATTAACTACTTAATCATTCCCCCAAGTGCTGAAATTGTGGATATCAGATGAAGGGTATCCAAATAGGCCACGCACAAAGGAACATTTGGTGTCAAACAAGTAATTTGCTGAATCTAGATTTGCTTGGTCAATTTGTATGTTTCTGTGATTAAAAAGCATAAGCATCATTTCAGGTTACTGGTGCCTAGTAAACAGGTCACAAAGAACAACATATATCAAATAATGGTGTCATCTGAGATCCACCAAGAAATAATTCATAAAGATAAATTTCTGCCATAGAGATGTATCATGAAGATACAGATATAAAGTCATTTGTATTTTACAAAGGGCAAATAGAGGAAATTAAAAGCGACTTTTCTCATTCCTTTTGATAGAATTACTTATAAAAACTGATAATTTATACTTTTTTCGCTGTAAGTAACTGCTAAATGCCCATGACTAACTACCTCTTAGGCTATAATAGTATATGTTCACTAAAGTCATTTTCTTTTCTTTTTCTTCTGCCTCCCTATACTTAAAGTACTATGGTTTAATGAGAGTCCCCATTGTTGAATAAGAATGAATAGAGTTTGTTTCACTTTATTCTATTTCACACCAACTAAAGTGATGCCAGTCATTTGATCAAAGAGGGCACTTCATCTTGAGAGTTTTAAATGTAGTGAATTAGTTCTATTATAGCTAAAACTTGAGTATATTTAAGAACTGATTCATACTGGTTAACTCAGGAAACAGCATATCATGTGAAAACAACCTTTATATATCACCTAAAATATTAACATTAAAATATATGCTTGAAATAAACAATTAAAAGCACATTTATAATGATAACAGCAACACTTGTTTTGGTGTTCTGTTATTTGAAAAATTTCAATAATATTCATATGTCTCTATTTTAAATAACATTATTAATATACATAATGACATGAATCTAACCATTACTATTTACCATTCTAATATCAATTTCATATAATTCTTTTTCTGAACTAGAAATTTATAACCATTTAGTCCAGAAAATTTGAAGTTCTGATTCAACTAAGATATATTTCAATCTTATCAAAAGATGTAGATGTTTACATGGAGTAAACCATCTTTGATACAAGCTAACTTTAACGGTATAGTTTATAACTTAGTTTCTATGATCTGATAATACTGCTTACGTATTACTTCCTATTTTAACATCTTTGAGCCTATGTTCTAGAAATACAGCTTTGGTTCACATTTGTCTTTTAAAATATGCCTGAAAATAAATGTGTTGAACACTAAAAATTTTTTCTCTAATAGAATAAAAATGATTAATTTTTGAAACTGTTGTTAATGGTTATATTCTCTTAAACTAAAATCTTATTATATTTGATAAGCTTCAGTCTTTTTTAATATATTCCAAGTAATGCCACACACTGGAGGAAAAAATAGCAGTCACATGCCAAGGATTAGAAAAATTAACTTCTTCAAAATATCCTCTTATTGGAAAACTTTTTTCATTAAAAAGTCAGTTCTAATATCCAATTAAATCTAAAGGTATTACGAATGCCATAAAAATGACAGGGTGAAGAACCAAAATAAAAGCCTCAAAGTGAAGCAGCAGAGTTAATAAATAGCTGTGAAAAATCCTGTGCTCTGAAAAATTATACGGAATACACACATGCACCCGTACACACACACATTGCACTTTTGCAAATACACACAAAATATTTTGGGGATAAATTTACAAAGTACCTTTTAATCAAAGAAAATTTCCTCATTTTAAAGCAATTACACACCAACATTTTCAACAGAGAAGTGACTTCTAGGCATACAAGGAACTATTCCAGTTACAATGATGTACAAGATGAATTTCCATTCTTTTGCTGCTTCCTGCAACTGTATCCAGAGTTCTAACTGAAGATTTCTTCTTTGATAAGAGGTTCACTGTGCTAAAACACCCTCCCCTTTTTTAAACACCCGTTTTATAATGGCATTTCTTTGTTCAAAATAGTTTATCCACATTCCATTAATAATGTTATCTAATGTTTTTAGGTTGCTTGCTCTGTGCTAGGCTCTGACCTCAACAATTTTCATCTGCTAACTCTTCTTATTGTCAACGGTTCTGCAAAGGAACTGCTAGTAAACAACTATCCAATCAGATTCTACAACAGGAATTGGCAAAGTGGCTCTCTTGATATCAGCCAGCCAGGAAGTGGTGGAGTGGTGGAGTCCAACTGGCTGACTTCAGAGCCCATATTTTCAAGTCCTATGCAGTTCACCCTTCCCAAGTTTATGCTCAGTCTCCTTGATCTAGTATGCAAGGCCCTCCACTGGCTGTCTCTAAATTACCTCTCTAATCTCATCTTCCATTATTCTTTTTATCAGCAATTCACATGCTAGTCTCAAGAGATGTTAGTAAGCGCTCCTCAAAGAAGGTTTACAGGAATACATAAGCATGAAAAAAAAAATTCCTTCTAGGTTCAATGCTCTGAAAAGTCCTGCAGTAAAGAAATGTGTTTACTTTTACTAAACATTCCTCTAACTTATGCAGTCACAGAAAGGTTTCCTTGTTGTTTTCATAGAGCACCTTTGTGAACATAGTTCTTTATGTAATACAGTGTGGGAAAGAATATTCTGCAAAAATATTGTGCTCCAGACTGATGAGTTTATTCTTCTCTCAGTATTGTCAAGGTATAATCATTTCTATATCTTTGTCCCTATTGTTTCCATACCTAAAATGTCCTTCCTTTTTCTCTTCTTAATTCAAATATAATATATCCTTCATGAATTAACTGGAATCTTACCTTATCACTGATACTTTATCAGATGACATGTTCTCACTTGAAACACCTTGCAATGTCTGCCTGTGGCACTCATTTAATGCATAACGATGTGCAGTCATTGTATTACCATCTAACACTTGCATTGCCCATGGCTTCTTATTAGCACATGGCTTCTCTCATAGCCATATGGCAAACTCCTTGAAGTGACAAAGCATTACATGATTTTGGAATCCTAGGGAATCATTCACTCAACTTGATTTTTCAGCCATCATCAGAGAGCGTAGTGCTTGCAATAATATTATAATCACACTTACAATAAGCTATCATGTTTTAAACTAAACCATGGATTTTTAGGCCTGAAAGGTATCTGAGAGAGCACTGATTACAAATATTGATGAAAATTGAGTCCCAAAGAAGTTACTCTTTTTTACTCTCACTACTCAAAACATTTGAATAGTTCCAATAAGAGGCAGAAAGAGTAAAACAATTAAATATGGAGAATAAAGGCTAAATTATGAAATATGATAGGGTAGATGATTATAACATTAATAGCGATCCATAAAATGTGAGAGCCGTGGCACACAAACTGTGCCTTCTGACAAGGTGCAAAAGAAAATGTGATGGGTTATGTAGCTCCGCTTATCCAACAAACACCTAACTTTGCACATGAAGTCAAAGAAAAGGTTATAAAATTAATGAAGTGCTTCCTATGTGCCAGACAGATGCACTACAAGTCAAGTTTGTATTATCATTTAATTCCACAAGCACTCTATAAGGTTAAACTTGTTTCCTTTTTTCAGATTACAAAACTAAGTCTCAGTGAAGTGAAAAAGGCAATACAAATTGTCTTGTTCATTATTTTTGTTAATAATTCCAAAGTCACTTAAATTTTTAGCCAAGGGAGTTACTACATGGCCCACAGGCAGGAATAAGGTTGGACTGCCTCAGTGCTTAAAATCTGAGCCACACTTCTGGAGCAAGGAAGGAAAAGAAAAGGTGTCATTTCCTAGAAGAGTCTGGGGTCAAGCTATCAGTCATCTGCTTGTAGCATTAGAGGACTTTAATATGACTCCTGTGGAAAACAAAATCTTGAGCAGACTGCTTCCCAGTGGGTTTGCCAGGATAAATAATCTGCAAAATGTATCCCTAGACAAATAAATTAGTTAACCTGTTGAATAGAGTTGCTTACTGTCATCCATCTGGATGATAAATAATGCCAAAATAAAGATTTCAGTTTGGGTGTAATTTATATTTCGCTCTTTTCTGAGAGAAACTGGCCAAGAATTTCCACTGAATCTTAAAGTTAGCACTGAAATATAATAAAGACCCTTATAATCTGCATAAGGAGATTGTTTTATTCCTTCTTTAGTGATTGAAGAAGAATGTTTCAGGTAATCCAGAAACCTTATAAATTATTACTTTTTTTAAAAAAAGGATGTCAAGTCCATTGAAATTTATTCTGTAGAAAAGTCCACTCTCAATTTCCCTGATTCACAAGAGTGTACTTTTACAAAATGTATTTATCTTTTGGAATTTTTGTTGGTACATAGTAGGTGTATACAAGAAGACTGCATTTTTGATAACTTTGTCCCCACGTGGTGCTTGTCAGCTTGGAACGTGAGCACTACCAACTGCAGTTCTGAGTGAATTAATGCAACAGGGTTTCAGCCTATGAAAGAAGGGTCTTCTGAGGGGTTTTCTTCCAATCTTCAGATAAGACACTTTATCTTTTGAGCATTAATAGTATCATATGTATATATAAACATGCATCTTTTTTTTTTTTTTTCCTGGAAACTGTCATGTTCTGCTCTTACTTTCTGTGTACAACTCTTCCCCCTGCTCCAGTAGATGTTAAGTGTCTTGATTGTGGCAAGACTGCTGTTCCCCTTTGTACTACCAAGACATGGTTCTATGGATATGCAAACATACCCCACACACAGGACTTGCTAAGAAACGAACAAATAAATGCTACAAAAATATCTTAAGTTATTTTTAACAATCTCTGCACTGAAGGGATTGTTGATGATGACCTAGAGTAGAAAATGGGACCTAGTGCCTACTTGTGACTCATAGAAAATACTTCCTCAAAATGGCCTTGGGCTAGAGTTTAAACATGAAACCTGCCACAGAACATTGTAGAGGGATCCAACCAAATGATGGGTACGTGGTTCATGGCAGGTGTAGGATAATCTGATGTATAAGATATTTATACTGAGAGGGAAGAAATAGGAGAAGAGGGTAAGAAGAGATGATATCCATATTTAAAATATTTCCAGTATTTCTTCATGATATGTTTTCTCAATTGTACTCCCCAGATGGGAACAGAACAGACTAGTAGAAGTGTAATTGTGGTTTTCTAACATGTGTAAGTGCAGGTGAAAGAATTTGAAACATTTAGTTTAATATAGTTGAAGTAAACACAAATTACCAAAAACAATCCTTTCATAGGAAAATCCCTGCATGCAACCATCCTCCCAACTGCTCCCTCTCCCCCTCCTCCTGATTTTTCAGCAGCCACTCACAATATCCAATTAGACAACACTAAGCGTGAAACCAGAGGGAAACCATAAGTACTCTCATGCTTCCTACCCGCTGTACATTCCACTGTCATTGTCAATAGAGTCAACTGGGTGACTGGCTGTGAGTGATGAATCCAGGATCAATACAACACCATATACTTCAGGGAGAGGTTGCAATTATTGGCTTGGAAAGCACTCTAGCAAAATTTCAATATGAAGTCAATGCTGTAAATGCCTCTATTTTGATCCATGTTATACTAGCTAAGATGAGGAAAGATATTTTAAGCTGATTCTTAAGACAGGTTAATGTGTATGTATAAAAGATGTAAAAACTGAGGAAGTGAAGCAGCCAGCTCTAAAACCACTTTTCATGGAACAGTATTTATAGCATGTGAATGAAGTGGTATAAAGCATCTTAGATTAACAAAGTACAATTTTGTATTTCTCATTTCACTCTATCCCACGATGTGTAAGCATCCTATAATCACACCCTTTAACATTTTATTTATTGGATAATGCAAGATATATCATGTACTATAATTCTGATTGTGGAAAATAAAATCTCTTTAATGTTGGAAGGAGTTATACTCATGAAGCCTGTTTCTCTTCATATATGACCTCCTTCCAGTTCTGCGAGCCTTAGGAACCAGCTAATGCTGTTAAAATGGTAATCTGATGTGGCCTTCCAGATCACGGCTTCCTAAACAGTCACCGTGGTATAATTCCCCTTATTTCAAACTAACAATAGTAATGCTTCAAGCCTTTATATGCACTCTTATCAGAAAATCACTGAGATACATTTTAGAAAGTTTTCTTTTCAGGAAAAATGTCAATTGCATTCTAATGAATGTCATGTTCATCTCTTTCTTTCTCCTTGGCAGATGAATTTTCGTTACATTTTAGGTGAAAATAGAAGTGAGTTGAGGCAGTGTTAATGTTGTTACTGACAAAGGCCAGAATGCCATGTTTTCAGTTTACTAACACAGAGAAATTATCTAGCTAGAAGAAGACATCATGATTTGTAAATAAGAAGACAGTTTTTTAAATTGGGACATTTTGACCTAAGTAATTATGTTTGGGGGAAAAGAAGAAGAAAATATATAAACAAATAAAACTTGCCTATGAAAATACTTGTCACAAATACCAATGTGGGAAGTTCATAGGAGTAAACAACAAGCAGTTTTGGGACTTTCTAAAACTCAAAAGTATGTATTCTTATATATTTGGATGTAAAAGAAACTGGTATTGGTAATTATCGTAAGGTGCACAACCCTCTAGACTGGAAAGAGCGTGTGCTTCTGCCTCGGATGAAGGAGTATGGATATACACTGTCTCTACCACTTATCAGCTGCATTATCTTTGGCAAGTTGTTTAACCTCTCTGAGCTCCCGTTTACGTACTATTAAAACAAGACTAGCAATTCTTACTTAGAGAGGATTGTGAGAATTAAATTGGTAGTTTATACCAAAAATTCCCTTCACAGTTCTGGTTCCCAACAAATGTCATCCATAACATTACTACCAAACACAAGGAATAAAATCAGAGAGAAGAATAAAAGGGAATATATGTCCCGTTGAAGGCTGAATTTTTTTTTTAGCTTAATTCATTAGGTGATTGAGGCAGAGACAAAATATAGATTATTTCATTAATGTATTGAATAACAAAATGTTAAAGTTCCAGAACCTCTAGTTCATACTAATCATGTAAATGAAAAACTTACACTTGCTTAAATTGTAGTCTACTTTTCAATTGAGCTTTACCCCAGAAAATCCAAACCAGGAAATGCGGATTCTTTGTCAGACTAGTGAGCTGAAGAAAGTCCGAAGAGGAAATAAGAATAGATTTGGGGATAGATGTAGTAGATTTGTATACGGGTAGATTTGTATATGGGACTGTTACAGATCAGGAAATTGTAATATTTTAGGTAAAGGTGAGAGATTTTCTGACTCCCGATGGTAAAGTTTTGGTTACAGAAACAATTTGGGCTGAATCCAAGGAAATTGCTGTATAATTCAGATGCCTACTAGGAGACCACATTGCACTTGGATGACTTGGAAATTGACAGATAGGAAACTGAGTGAATGAATTAATAATAGTAAGAAAACTTAATTATTGAAAATATTTGTTTAGAAAACACTTAGGTAAGAGTTAGGTCACTGAGAGGAGGGTGCAGTGACAGTAATTTCTGTAGGTGTGAAGAGGGGAGAGTTGACCTGGCTGAGTGGCCAACTTTTGTCTGTTCTCTTGCTGGTCTCATCATATTGCAGAACTTGAAGCATGTAAGTCAAGACCTTGCAGCTAACAAACCCAGCATTGCAAGACGCATAACAGAAAAGAATAGTTGGTATTTGATCAAGCGAAACAACCATGGATCTACAGAACCAAAAATTATTTGCCTTGTTGGTGTAAAGGCAGCAATTGAAGGGTAAGTTAGAAACAGTATATAGTTATTGGGATACAATGCTAGGCAAATAATGTAATGTGATTTAAAAATAGCAATAGTTAATGAAATGAACAGGTAGAGGAAGGATTGCTAATATAAAATGTCCCAAATGAAAGAAAAATGATCTTTTGTTTTACAGGATAGTTTTAGCTGTTGTTATCCTATGATAATAATCCTATTTGGCTCAAAAATTAATTTTTTGGATTAGCCAATTTTCATTTTACTGAGTTTTTCCACTGGTTTCTCTCGTCTAATTTATTAGTTTTGTTAAGTGAATATATAGTACAAGGAGATGAGGGAATTGAAAAAAATTGGTATGGGGTGAAAATAAATAGAAGAGCGAATACTGTGTGTAATTTGGAGCTAATCCATTTTCATAATGTTTAAAACTTGAAATGTTAATTTTCTCTGTGGTTAAATATTTGCCATGTAACTGAAAATGAAATTACTGAATAGAAAATAATTAGATGGGTAAAGCAGACCAACTATTACAGAGCTTATCGTTAGTCACTTGGAATCTATTTTAATATAGTTTTAGATTATAAGACCATTTTCACAGCTCTGAATGCATGTGGGCCCCCTTTTTTATTCATATTAGCAAAGAATGTGTAGAATGTTTATTTGCTATCTTATTTTCAAACACTCCGATTATGCTAACATGATTAATTAGACTAATTTTTAATAATGTTAGTGTCTTTAGAATTTACATGACTTCTCACAATTGTTGAAAAACATATTTTAAAAAGCTCCATAACAAAAAGCATTCTACATAATACTAATAAGCAGATAATGATTGACCTCTTGCTTTTTATGTTGATTTATATTTTCTTTTCAATTAATGGCTACTTGATACAATTAGATTACTTATTCGATGCTTTAGGTAGAAGTGTATCGTTATAATAAATGTCATCATGCTGAATTATAATGTATTTGAAATTTCCTCCCTAAAGGATTAAATGTGGTGAAACCAAGGTATGTTACTATCTTTTATCATTAAGAGAGTACAGAGGCTTTAAAAATTATCAATGCTTATTTTATCAGGGTCATTATTGTAATCAAGCACCATTTAATTTATATGGATTGATTCATGCTATACTTTACTGACCAAACTAAGCATTTTGATGCCTTTCATGTGGCATATCAAAAACATTATCACAAAATCATGAAACTGCCACAAGACTTCATTTATCTTTTCTCAACAGCAAATATGTCACTGCTCATCTTTTGAAAACTTCTAAGGAAGATTCAGATATAAAAATGCTAAATAGCAGTGTTATAAAAATACATGTACTTTTTAGATCATTATTTCATCTATCTGAAAAAGGTAAGTTCAAAAAGAAGATCCAGAATTCACAAAACTTGAACTATTACCACTTTCAAATACTACTGAACCCCTGGAAATGTAACCTGAGGATGGCAATATTCCCTGGGTTGCGCTATAACTCTGATGCATTGCAAAGTGTAAAGTTAATGCATTCAGGCATTGCTTTCCTTTAACACAAATGGGGAAAAATATCCTGACAATATGATGGAAAACAGAAAAACAACAGTTATTTTATAAAGCAGACAAGAGCATCATTAAAAGAAGGAATGTGTTATGCTCTCTAAAAAGGACTGCGTTTTTAAAAATATAAAAATAACATAGTGTTTTTTAAAGATGACAGCAATAAGGAGCTAGTTGCGGCAAAGCATGAAATTGTACTTATAAGAATTAATTCTGTAACAAATGACAGCATGGTGAGCTTTGACAGTGTCAGGGGGCAGGCATCCCACTGCTTGTGATTGACAGTGCTTTCTGGGATGAAATCACAAACCTACAAAATGATTTTAAGCAGAAGCCTAAAGGAATACAAAAATTATTTACGGAAAAGTGAACCATGCTGGTTTTTATTTTTGAGTGTTCCACAGGAGAAGTACTATGCTCAATATTTAAAAGGAACTGAACCTTTTAAGAGTAACAATGTAATGTTACAAAGTAATTATATACACCAAGTGAAAGATTTTCTTTCCATTTCTCTCTCAGGTTCAAGATGATATTTAATCTCATCTAGCATCAAGTGTAGTAACTCAGTTAAGAGCTATAGGAATCACTGACAAAGATGTTCTATGTTTAGGTTCTACCCATCTTCAACGACCATGAAACCCAGCTTCTAACAATGGACACATGTGGTCTTTCCAAGGTTTGAGAGAAGGAAATAGCATGGTGAGTCCACGGTTGGGCTTTACCTTGCAATCTTCTAGTTAATTTGCAAGCAGGTCTATCTTAACTCTTTGTGGCATTCAATTCTCAATCTCCAGGAGCAGATGATAAAAGTTGGCATTTTGAAGCTGCATGTGCAAAATGTTAAAATTAATCTGATGCTACAAGGAAAGCTAAGGGGCTAGGGAGAGCTGAGCTTTCAGCCAGACATATATTGACCAATAACAAAACATTTGAATTCTAATGTGAAACCTGACACTAAATTGCTTTCATCAGCAATTAAAAACTAAGCATCTATGAATTAGATTTTCCCCTTTCACTCTTAACCACTTTCTTTTTTTTTTCAAAAAAGAACAATCACAATTTGAAGAAGTATGAATTATATTCTATTACCTTGCAGAAGTATTTGATGTTAAAACAGAGACTACATTTATTATTTTCAATCAACTCTTTGCCTCTGCTCAGAAGACTCTGAATCTTCTGACACTTGCAACTCTCTACCTTCATTGCCTGCCAATCTCCCTGTCTCCAATTAAGCACAGACACACTGACGGTTCTCAAGGCAAAGCCAATTCCTTCCCACACAAGGTCTCTGCCCCTTATTTACTCTCTGCCAAGGAAACTCTCCCTCCAGATCTTCTTCAGGCTGTTTCTTAACTTTCAAGTCTCAGCTTAAATGTCAGCTCCTTGGAGTGGCCTTCTCTGACTACCCATCTAAAGCCTATTTGACTCTTCTGTAGTAGTGTTCAGTTAGACATCTATACGCTATCTGTTTATGCTCTATCTCTCTGAGTAGAATATAAGTTCCATGGGGTAACAATTGTCTTTCCTACCCCATGGAACTTATATTCTTGATTGTCTTGAGTCTATGCGTTCCACAAATACCCAGTGCATACATGCTTACTGTGCTATGTAATTAGCAGAATAGACACAATTCTTGACCTCCAAAAGCTCATTGTCTACTGAGGCTGGAGGTGCAGTTGGAATATATTGTGTATCCTAGGCATTTGGACAAATAAATTTCTACAGTTTCACTATTATCCTTCAATTCAGCTGTTACCAAGACATTAACAAAAAAAAAATTCTCTGAAAACAGTGAATTTTTCTTTCTTAAATATTTCTGGACTATAAATTTCATGTTTTATAATTTTAAGGTGGATTTATAAACAAGCAGAAGAATACTCCAGTGGTTAAGTCAGTGGTTTCAAAACTTCAGTGTGCATCAGAATCACCTGGAGGAATTACTATGTCACATCAGACCCTCAGAGTTTCTGATTCAGAGGGTCAGGGAATATTTCTAAGTAAGTTGCTGCTGCTCGACGAAGAATGACACTTTGAAAACCACTGATGTAAAAAAGAAGTAATATATTAACATACTTGGAAATGAATTCCATTTTTTAATGGGTACATTTTCCCTCTGGCCTCAATCTCGTCCATGTTCTTTCGCAATATCGTGTTAATTTGGATTATTCAATGGAAGAGGTAGATTTTCTTTCTTTGGGAATTACCACAGCTTCATAGACAACTAAGTGTAGAGTATTTGAGAGGAACTCTCTACTAATAATAGGACATGATTGTGTGACTTTCCTTTCCTTTGCTGCTCAGTGTTACTATATGGAAAATGTTGTGCCCTGCATTTCTTGCTCATTTTGATCTCATCTTCCTCTTGATATTTTATTTTTGGAGACTTCACAATTTGTCCTAAAGTTCCTAGTTTTACTCTTATTGAATTCTTACATTGGATTAACTTAATGGTGTCAAGAGATTTTTAGTTTTTTAACATTAAACATTCACTCAGCAATATTCATTGATCAGAAGCCACACGCATCTGAAGATGTACACGGCCATTTTTCTTCAACTGGCTTAAAATACAATATAACAAGGTACACACAATAAATACTTTCCAGAATTCCTTTCCAAGGAAGTATTTGATAAGTATCATATCAGAGGCATAAACTATCATAAAAGGACAAGGCATAGAGAGTGCATTAAGTTAGAATAAAAATAAAAGAAGTTGCATCTGATCTGTGCCTTAAAGAATTTATTTCATCTAATGGTTATTGAAGGCTTTGTCATTTTACACCGAGGAAAGGCAAGAACAAGGGGAATGGTTCGGACAGCAAAATAAAGGAGAATATATGCAGGAGTGAGGAAGATCAGGCTGGGAAGAGAGATCTGGGTTTACTTGCAGAAAGCTTTAAGTGTAGCATAAAGAGAGGGAAATGAATATAATAGGAAAGTGGGCATGATGGAAGGATGGAGAGCAACTGAGAGATACATTAAAATCAATGTTTTAAGAAGATGAAATTTAAAAAGTCATAGGAGGGGCTGGAGTGAAAAAAAGCTGGGGGATAAATTTATTTTCCTACGCTAATGTTACCATTTCTAACACGGTGTGGTAAGAAAGTCAGGGAGAGTCCATAGGAGGTGCCAATGAACCAAGAATGAAAGTTGGTTTGGTGGATGATGAAGAAAAAGAAAATAAGGATCGGGCCGGGTGCGGTGCCTCACGCTTGTAATCCCAGCACTTTGGGAGGCCAAGGTGGGTGGATCACGACGTCAGGAGTTCGAGACCAGTCTAGCCAACAGTGAAACCCCATCTCTACTAAAAATACAAAAGAAAATTTAGCCGGGCATGGTGGTGTATGCCTGTAATCCCAGCTAACTTGGGAGGCTGAGGCAGGAGAATCACGTGAACCTGAGAGGCGGTGGTTGCAGTGAGCTGAGATTGCACCACTGCTCTCCAGCCTGGGTGACAGAATGAGCTTCAGTCTCAAAAAAAAAAAAGGAAAATAAGGATCATATTCTGGAGGACTCAAGACACAGGAGAGGAGGAAGTAAAGAGGTTTTGCCCAGACACAGGGGTTCTGAATTTAACATCCTGGAGGCGGAGGTGCTGTGCAGAGGGTTAGTCTGGGGGAAACTATGTAAGTCATCTACTGGGTGACAGGAGGGTGGAGGAGAGGGCAGAGATCGCTGTTAAAGAGGAGGGAGACTTAAATCAGTGTTAGAGAAGCCCCCCATATGGATTTATAAGTGGTGAAATGTAGGATAGAAAGCTTTGAGGAAATAACAGAAAATGTGGGATCATTTTTTTCTTTTCTTTTTAAAAAAAGGGAGAGAATGTTTTGAAGGTAAGCAAACCAATGGTTTGAATATACACAGATCATACAAAAAGTTGGGTTTCCAAAGTGGAAACTTTGTTGAACAATTTTGACAGAACAGTGAAGTAGAATTTTCATAGATGGGGAACTCTGAAGAGCAAGAGTATCCCCTGGATCTCATGAAGACTTTGGAAGAGTAGGAACAGGCATGGTGTCCACTGGGGATAGCTGTGGGAAAAGTTCTCCAGGGTTGAAGCAGTGCTTTGTGGAACCAATTATCAACATAAAGAAGATTTCTCACAATAGAAGGGAGGTTCCATGGTGTACAATGACTGTTACCCCTGTAGCATGACAGCTGTTCTGCAGCTGAATAGCTTACAGAGCTCCACCTTACAGGCAAAGACTTACCCTGGTTCTTGAGTTCAGGAGTGACCTCTGCTTTAGGAATCTCCTCCTATCAGTGGTAGTTCTACAACTTATAGGTAGATCTCTACGAACCAACACTGAAGACTTATGCCTCTACTGCCTCGACAGTCTAGTGACAGACTGTGTCTTTGTAAAGCACACAATGCCCCAGTGTACTTCATCAACAGAAGACCAGAGAGAGCAACAGACGGTGAAAGAAAGGTGCAGGCCACAATGGGGAGGCTAATTTGTGTTGCAGTGGTGGCTACTCTTGCATGGCAAATTTATAAGCAAATCCTAGCAGACTCTTGCATGGCAAATTTATAAGCAAATCCTTGCCCGCTTCTCACTGTAGGGAAAAAGGAGGTCCGTTTTTCTTGTAATTTAGAGTAACTGTGAGACTCAGTTCTGTTCAATAAGCCATAAGAGAAAGTGTGATGGGGCATTTCTAGGGAAGTTTTCCTCTAGCCAGCCCTTTTCTAACGCTTCTACCTCCATATATGGTTTTCTGCTTGTAAACAGTGACATCCAGAGATGCTGCAGTCCTCTCTGAACATGGAGAGGAAAGCTAGTCATTCATGATGGTTAAAAGAGAGAAAGAGTCTTGATCCATACGACAGTCCAAGAAGCTGAAACAATGCTATTAACTGCATTCCTAAAAAATTCAGTGGGAAAATTAAGCTCCCGCTGTTCACGACACTTTAGTTACTTGTTTTTTTCTATTACTTTCAAGTAAGTGTCATCCTAACTGGTATAAATGACAGAAGACGACTTCTAAACCTGGAACTATGGGAGTAATTAACATACCTGAGGACATTAGAATGTGTGTGAAAAGCCTAAGTATTGTGTTATTGACAAGAAGAACTCTAAACAGTCAGCCACCTTGGTAATGGCAGAGAGACGATTATATTCTGAATGGATGGAGTACATCTATATGAAGAATACAATGGTATGAATATGACAATGGTGATGAAATGTGTTCCCTCCCTACTTGGGTAAGTAAATTTTATCCTTATGTTTTCAGACACAGACTAGTCAGTTAGGTGATTACGTGAAGAAATTTATGTCTTTGTTGTTTGGGGCTTTTACACAACGTGATTCACTTTCAAAACATGTTGCTATCACATGTTAAGAAAGAGTGAAACTCTTGATGTTTTATTCATCTGGATCACAGAAAGACACATAGGCATATTGTCAGTAATGCTCCCAAACTTGTATAAGTTCTTAAGTACTACTGCCTTTTAGCTCCTAGAGGAATATATTTCCTGCCTATTCTTCATGGAGAAGGAATTTATTAGAGTATTTTAAGTAAGTCAATATAAAAATATTGTCCATTAACCACTCTAATATCCTGCCTGCCCCCAGTCATTAAGATGCACAGCAGGACAATGAGAAGAATGTGATTTAGACTGGTTATTAAATGATATATCATTTGCTAATATTCAAAATTCATTTACAATGACTCCTAACAGCTTAATGTGAAAAATGCAACTTTAGTCTGTGTATTCATTTAGCATCTTAAATGCAATATGGCATACTAAATACACAAAAGCAACTGCAATGGAAGAACACCAGCTATGCAGTTTGTCTTTGGGGCTGAAAAAATTTACAACCTCTAACTCAGAGTTCCATGGCATGAAATCATGGATTTCAGTTAATTTTTTTTCCAGAAACATTTTATTAAGTGTTCCAGTATAGTTACTTTCCATAATGAAATATTTGAGCTGTTTAGTTAAAAACCAAAGAGTGACTGTCATGACTATCCTGATGGCAGCCTGGTGGCCCCGGTGTCATCAAACCGATATCCTTGAGGGGATGTGAAGATACACAAAGTACTTCCTTCAAATAAGGTTGAACCTTTAGAATGTATTCTGAAATCGCCCTAGGCAAATTTCAACACTAAGTCTCAGAGTTAAAAGTGAATTATAATCACATTATACACATTATTTTCTCCATAATGCTACCATGTGGCACATTTCCTAGCAAATGATAGAAAGGATGAGCTGCTTAGGCCAGAGTGACTTCAGGGGAAAGAAAATGCATCATGAGTTTACACTTCACACAAATCAGAGAAACAAACTGTTGGATTAAGCTGCAATATTTCAACTGGAGGAAACAATTTTAGTTAGGAAATAGCCTTCAATTAATGTGTTTTAAGTTGCTTTAATGTTTGTATTTACTTAGATGCCTGTCTTAGTGTTTTCTACAATGTGACACAGATTCTTTGACATTTCATTTAAAAGTATGGAGTATCTTAATTTTTCTTTTAAATGGAAGTATCATATAATTCCTTAATTCCAGTACTTATTACCTTTGGGGCCTCTGTAGCCATCTTATAAATGTAGGCTGTACTCCATCATCTGTGTTTCAGAGTTTATGACCCCTACTTACCCCTGCAGGAAAGTTACAAAAGGCATTTACATTGCAAAAAGATAGCAAACCCAAGATACTAGCTAAATATATCTTACTTTTCTTATTGTTTATGTACACACATAAAATACATTATTTTGATTTTTGGATGCAGTTTAAATTTATTGGCTTGTGTTTAAAATGATTTTGGGAAGAGTACAAGTTTTTCAGAACAAAAGTTAAGATTGATATTTGGGGGATTTGGTTTTCCACAGAAATCAGTATGGGAGTCTCTCTGCCTTCCAGTCATCCCATCACTCCTGGGTACTGAAGCATGCACTGGAACTGTTAGAACACCCACTGTTCTGAGATCTCCCATGTACCAAGCTGCAATATTTTAAGAAATGACAGCCTCAGCTTTAGAGTGCAACTCCTTGAGTTTCTTTATAATTCTGACTTTTTAGTTGGACTCCCTTTTCATTAACTTCCTCAATCGTTCATATATGTCATCACAGAAAAGCGAATCCATTATTTTCTTCTGCCTTACTTTTATTCACATTCTCCCCAAATTTGTACAAATGAATTTACAAGTCGTATTTCCTTTTGCCTCGATGGAAAAAATATTGCTGCCACATGGAAAAAACTAGGGAATTGGAACATAGGAGGAAAAAGGACTTAGGTATTCTAAGAGTTATTTGTGCAAGAACCAGTCATTAGTTAATACAATAGATAAGAAGACCAGATTCTAAAACGTAAATCCAAAACCTTTATTGTAAACTGAGAGGAGTTCAAATTCAGTTTTAATCACAAAGTTAAAATTCCTACCATTTTTGCTTTTAACTCATCTTCATTTGGTCTTAAAGCAAGGTTATCAAATTTAAAAAAGTCTAGCTTACACTGAATAGTATTTTAAAAATATGCTATAATAATAAAAGTGAAATGACTCTAAGCTATGATTCAAGCTATTTCTTTCATTTTAATCTGAAAACTATATATATTTTCCGACCACAGTTGTCGATATCAATTTTTGTTTTACAGCTTAGATATACGTATCATTCATTCTAAGATTGTGAACACTTTAACAATATGAGACTGGAGTGGGGAAGAGAAGAAGATCACTCAAGGTGAAGGGTTAGGAGGGAGGATCTGTGGGAAGTATGGGACAGTACTGGCAGCATGAGGGATGATGTGGCCATGGAAGTCACAGGAATGTAACCCACACCAAAGAATCAATTTCAGATTTATTATCTTGCTGGCTTTATGCTGAATCTTTAATTAAAGTCATAATTTTCCAAGTTTAAAATGATGGCTGAAGAAAGTGTGCCAAATTTGGGTTTGCATTATGGCTCCAAGTCAAAATACTGCTTGTGTTCCTAGTAATAAATGGTCTGCAATAGCTCAGTAGGAACAAGCAGGCCAGAGGCAGAAACTGTGTCTGGAGGGACCATGAAGACAGGGAACCATCTCAGACCTAAAACACCACTCCTAAGTCTTCTCATGATAAGATCCCTCCTTTTGTTAACAACTTCATTATTTCCACAGTGTCACTTATTTTCATTACATTTAGTTCTTAGGTTTAAGTCAAGTTCTTAATACAGGAACTTGCACTAATTGCCTCACGATCTCCCAGTTTCAGAAGAGCATTATAGTAAGTATATTTCCTCATAATATAATATTTTCTCTTAACATATTTACTGTATAGTCAAGAGAAAAAAACATAAAATGGGCATAGAATACACTTAAAATACAAAAATATACATTCTGAAAGGTTATCATTTCATTGCTTAAAAAATTAAGTTTTAAACCTTCCCTTTTAATGTGTAATTTTCTTATACAATAGCTTATTTCCTGCTACCTAAATTCTATTCCCATGATCCTCAAATCTGCACAAATGCATTTACCCACATGTTTAACTCTTATTTCCTTTTGCCTTAATGAAAACAACGCTGCCGTCGCATGGAAAGAACTAGGAAATTGGAAGGTGAGAGAAAAAAATAATCAGGAGTACTTCAAAAAGTACTTCATCCAAGAGTGGCAGAGCACCTAAAACATCTGAAATAAGGCAGTCTGGGTTTGAGTCCAGCTCACATATTTTTGTGATCTTGAGCAAATTAATTTAATCTTTCTCAGCCTCAGTTTTGCCATATGTCAATTGGGTATACCAATATTACCTGCATCATTAGTGACTTCTAATTATTCACTTTAAAAAATTAGCAGCACCTGGTACATACACTGGTTAAAATTATTATAACATTTTCCTTTATCAAAAGCATTAATAATACTATATCATCACTTAAATATTCCTCTCGGCTTACCAGTGAAGAGTTAGGTATTCTGAACTGTGTTCATACAATTAATAAAATATCTTCACCCTTTTCACAGTGAAATATATTTTCAAGAATTAAGAATCTTTCATTGAAAGGTACCACAGAGAAATGTTTTAAAGTGAAATAACCTAGTTGAAATGGACCTTTCATTATGTTAGAACCCATCTGAGCTTGGAGGGACATGCCTGTGGAGAGGTCAACATATTAGGTCAAAATTGAAAGTAAAGTTTATTTGTACTTCCACCTTACTTTCCTCTTTTCAGATTCATTATGCCAACCCTTTTCATGTCCCATTACAAAGGCCTCTTGGGGCCAATCAGCATTGAACTGCAAGTCAGATGATCTGACTTCTAGAGCAAGGTCTGACTTACTCTTCTAAACTTGGGTAATTTGTTCAACCTTTCTCAATTTCCTCATTTACCAAATTAAGAAGTGGGGCAGGTGATATTGAGGTTCTTTTCAGCTCTAATAGGCTATAATTCTGCTCCATTAATGGAAGCTTGATTTCTTTGAACAGCTTCAAATTTTACGTAAAATTTCCATTTTGATGAAGGAATAAAAGTATAACACATTGAAGACTCTCGATTCAGTTTTATCATGAGCTCTTGACAGACTCCATATTTCTTATTCATTTTAGTTATTAAACCAAGTCCAGTTTAAAGATTGAGCCTCAACTGTAATGTAAATTCCATCCCTTTGCTTATGGTTACTATTAGATTATTGACCTGAGGCTTAGGGGACCTCAGGTTGGAGATGGGGCCGTGGTCTGTCTGCTCTTTGACTTCCCCATTCATCTTTGTATTTGGAGTGATAAAGAGAAGGTATCTTTGGTTTAGATTTATGATAACTGCCCTCTTGTTTAATCTAAAGCCCAGATCACACAGTGTTAGGGAATGACAAAGGAAATGGGGGAGTGAGAGGGAGGGAAGGTATCTTCAGATATCATTGATAGAAAGGGAGGTCTTACTGTAACTTGGTCTGTTTCTATTACTGGTTGCCATCTTCAAACATGACATCTTCAAAGGGCAAGACCTTGCAACACTGACAATAAAACTTTTCCAATAAGTTAAATCTCAAAGAAGTGTGAAATCATAATACCTATGAATTAGGAAACCCCTAACAATTTCATAAAGAAAGGAATCAGAGAAATCCATAACATTGATTTCTTTCTGTAACAAGTTTGATTCAGGGCTGAAAAGTCCTGACCAATTGAGCAAAAAGAGAAAGGTCTTATTTGCAATTGAGCACCTATACAATGCCTTGTTTTAAAATATTTTGAACAAAAATTTTGTATGTCTCCCTTCTTTGAAGAATTAATTACAATTTTTCATTTTTGAAGAACACTGATCTGATGAACAATAGAAGATGGGACAACATAGTGATGGTAAATAGGGAATTTTAATTACTCCTAAAAGACAAATAAACATTGTCCCAGTAGACCTGGGGTGTTAAAATAATGTGATCATTGTGTCTGAATTTTTATTTTTTAAAAGACTGCTTTTTTCCTCTGTGAGATAATCTATTTTGAGTATTGTTTTCAAAAAAGCTTTTAAAAAAAGTTTTAAAGATTTCATTTTAATCTGGCCCAGAACAGCAAGATTTTCATGTTTAACACAGAATATGTAGAACTCAGTAATGAACAAATGACAGTATTGTTCCTGAGAAGTTCTACATTTTATTTTTTTAGTCTTATGAAATGTCATAGAGATCATCAGGCTTTGATGGTTGAAACATATCATAGTTACCTTTTTTTTTTTTTTTTTTTCCTAAACCTTATTTAAAGACAAATTAATGAGTGCCAGTTACAGTTACCCATTGATTCTGCTTAGCTGTGCTGTTCATAGAGTTAAATGGTAGTGAAACATAAACAGCATATTTGGTGGTTTCTGTGGCCAAGGCCATCAGTACCCAAGGTGGCCATGAGGTGTTAGGGGCTGTGGAAGGGAGTGATGAGGCTGAAGCACAGACATTTATTGACATCGGCCCTCTCTTCCTTTCCTTATTTGTCATCCTCCCACAGGCAGATCATTACCAAAGGTCTTATCCTATTTTTCCACGCAATAATATTGTCTTAGTCTGTTTGGTCTACCATAGACTGGGTAGTTTACAAGGAATGGAAATCTATTTCTCAGGCTACTGGAGGCTGGGAAGTCCAAGATCAAGGCACTGGCCAATCTGATGTCTGAGAAGAGCTAGATTTCCACTTCATAGATGGAACCGTCTCACTGTGTTCTCACAACGGGTGGATGGAGCAAGCTAGCTCTCTGAAATACCTTCTATAAGGGAACTAGCCTAGGTGCGGTGGCTCATGTCTGTAATCCCAGCACTTTGGGAGGTCAAGGTGGGCAGATCACTTGAGATTAGGAGTTCGGGACCAGCCTGGCTAACATGGCAAAAACCTGTCTCTACTAAAAATACAAAAAAATAAAAAAACTAAAAAAAAAATTAGCTGAGTGTGATGGCAGTGCCTGTAATCCCAGCTACTCGGGAGGTTGAGGCAGGAGAATCGCTGGTACCCAGGAAGTGAAGGTTGCAGTGAGTTGAGATTGTGCCACTGCACTCCTCTGGGCATCAGAGCGAGATTCTGCCTCAAAAAAAATAAATAAAAGAAGGGAACTAATTTCAATCATAAAGGCACCACCCTCATGATCTAATCACCTCCTAAGGCCCTGCATCCTAACGCTATCACCTTGGTGTATGGGATTTTAACATATCCATCTTGTGTGGGGAGAGGACACAAAAATTGATAGCAAATATAATATAAATTCCAAAGTCTTCTAATTTAAGTTCTACATGTGGAAAAATTATAAAAACCGTAGAAAGATACTTTTCCACTCCAACACTGAAACAAGAGTTGCCTTTTTAATTCCAGAAAGATTCCACCAAACATTCTCTGTTTCAGAGTAATCCCCATAGTATGCTTTATATATTATGAATCCACTGGGCAGGGGAGATGACTGGCTGTTTTATGGCCATTGTCCAGTACAGATTCAGTCTTAATAAAAATGGAAGAAAATAAACTATTAAGATAAAACTTACAAGACTTTAGAAATTACATTTATATTTGTAGTTGCTTTCAAACTCTTAAACAATTATCAACCAAAATGGGAATTGAGAAGCCTTTCTGCTGTTTACAGTGATATAGCCAATTTCAGAGATTTTTCTAGGAAGAGTACCCTCTGTTTACAGCTGAGTTGACAATCTTGTCTCATATAGACATTTAGTGGGCAAAACATTCTGCACCTTAACAAGTCCCTAATGCAAACATAAAGAAGACTGATGTCTCAGCAATAACAATAACACACCATTATGCTCTTTTGTAACACGTTTTCCGTGTATGATATTGACAGATAAGAGCTTTATGGCTTAGAGCACGCTTCTTGGGGTTCATATTCTTCAAACTGTCTGTCCCCTGGGATCTCACCATTTCTAAAAGGATATATTAGACGCTGTGGTAATAAGGCAGACTTTTGTTTACCAGTGTGGTATCACAAACCTTTCAAAAATGGTATGTAATTTGCTTCTCAGCGTTATGTCAGTGTATGTTGCATAGTTCAACGTGTCTCAAGTTGAGCAGAAGCAATCTGTCAACGGTATGACTAAAGCTGCATAAGTGGTTTCCTGTAATATCTGATATGCATATAGACTCCACAGGTTTGCCTGCATGCAGTGTAGACCTGTCACTCGTTTTCTTTACAATCATCTTGTCTGACTGTTTTGGAGGAGAAGCTTACCAGCTGGCATCCTAGGCCATGGGGAAAGTACTGTAACCTTCCGCACCTGTACATGAAATTGCTTCTCTTAATGAGCCAGGCCTAAAGTGAGAATGAGTGAGTTAGATGTAATCCTCATTCATGCATATAAAGCCACTGACAATCTAGAACAACTAAAAACAGTGTTTCAAAATTAAAAAAACAAAACAAAAACCACCTAGGCCAACCTCGAGAATTATTTCAATGCAGCATTTAAAAAAAATGTACATAGGGAATGGCTACCTATGATTTATAGCAGCTACCGGATGTCCTTGTGCAATAATGCCCCTTAGGAAGTAAAATATAATAATCAGGTATTCTAAAATAGACGCAAACAAAAGAATATGCAAACCCAGCAAAACTGCCAAACCACAAACAACAAATTTAACTTCAGAACAATAATGCATTGAGGCCGGCTCTCATTATAGATTTGAAAATAGGTGACATTTCAGTAGATTAAAAAATATTTTAATATAAATACTAAATATTTTAAATGTGTTTGTGTGATTTCATTTATTCATACCTCGATAGGACAATAACTTGCTGAGGACTTTAATAAATTATTTTCAATTTCATAGTACTTGTGTTTCAGATATTTACAATATGTATATGTATCCGTTTAAGAGACATGAGAAAAGCCATATACGCGCCAGTTGACAGAGTTTGGATATTTGTCTCCTCCAAATCACATATTGAAATGTGGCCCCCTAGTGCTGTAGTTGGGGTCAAGTAGGGATTGTCTGGGTCATGGAGGCAGATCCATCATGAATAGCTTGGTGCCTCCCCACTGTAATGAGTGAGTACTAGTTCATGAGAGCGCTAGTTGTTTAAAAGAGCTTGCTACTTCTTTTTATCCTCCTCCTCTTCCTCCTTCTTTCTGACCATGTGACAAACCTGCTCTGCTTCTGCATCCACCAGGTTTGAAAGCTCCCTGAATCCCTCACTAGAAACAGATGCTGGTGTCTTGCTTCCTGTGCATCCTGCAGAACTGTGAACCAAATTAACCTATTTTATTGATACATTCCCCAGTCTCAGGTATTCCTATTCAGCAATGCCAAGTGGACTACACCAGCTACCATAAAAATTCAAATTTGAAAATATTGATATTAAAGTAAAATTCAGATTTTGCAAAGTTTTCTGACTGTAAAGGGAGAATCCATAATTGTTATACCCTTTTGTGAGACTAATAATGCCATAATATTTTATCTATCGGCAGGCTTATAGGAAATAATTTTATATTTGCCTAGCGTGATCTCACATACCTTTAGCATGTTTAATATCTATTAGAAATATATTTCACATACATTTTCTGGAACTTGTGCTTGCCTAGATTGTTTCTCGCAGAGCTACTTATGTTTGCAAACGTAGCCTAACAGTAATGCAAGAGACACTGGTTCATTCCATATCCAGTCTTCTTCTATGTAATTGAGCCTGTTCTTGGTACCCAACAGTTAAAAACAACTGATAGATGATGCAGCTGCACAGCTCTTCAGAAAATTCACAACTGAAGGCACAGACACAAAAGAAAGCTGGGGGTTATACTATAGTGTTAGAGATGTGCTCTGAGCATGGGGTAGGTCTAGGCAGTTCACTTAGAAAGGTTAGGACAGACAAAAAAAAAAAAAAAAGAAAAAAAAAGAGGAGAGGCTTCAGGAGACGCCTCAGCTCTTTCTGAAGAACAAGTTGAATGGGCAAACACAAGGGGAAGCACGCCCTGTGAAAATCATGGAATGCTGGGAGAGAGGACACACTTTTGAACCTGCAAGGGTTTCACTATGCTGGGACATTCATGCTTATGAGGAAGAGATTGGACATAAAGGCAGGGACCAAAGACTCACTGTGTCATAAGCAACATGGCAAGAAGTTAAATTTTATCTTGAAAGTAATTGGTGGTGAACTGCAAGAACTTAAGCTGTATAGTGACAGAATTTGTTTGTGTTATAGAATAATAACATGTGTTATAGAATAATAACACATTCTTACCTATCTATCTGTAGTGAGATGAATTAAAAATGATAATGACCGAAGATGATAAGATTCATTAGGAGGAAGCTGTAACACAGTAGATAATTTGTAACCACTGAAGTACAACAATGGATATTTAAGAGGTAAACTCTATTACTACATTATAGTTACTGACCTTTTCTTCCATTTGTTTGCTTTTATTTTTTGGTGGAGGAGGAGAGAAAATAAAAGTTTCATTACAAAGCGAATATGTTCTTATTGTGGAATAACCCGAGCAATTTAAGAGTTATAAAAAGAAAATTAAAATTGACTCTGATCTTCTCAGTGTCCTTTTACTTTTCACATTATATTTTCTATTACATTAATGAAACTTGAGTTGTTTTACATTGTATACTAACATCATTTTCATGAACTAGAAAGATTTACTTCAAAATAATTATAAGCTTGACATTGATGCATTATTAACTCTTTGTTTTTGAACCTGTCAGTGGCTCTTCTGACATCCTCAGTGATATCTTCAATGGCTCTTCTGCTGACTGTATGTGCTTGGTGCAGCTTGGAATATCACACTGCAGTGTGCAGTGTCTGGCAAACTATTTGTGCCTTAGATGAAATAAACTTCAGATCTAGCAGCAATTCAATTATTTACAAGGATGCAGTAGTTTATTACTAGATAAACACAGCTGAAACAATGGGAAATTTGAGTATTTAAAAATGTATTCCAATGTTCCAACTTAATTTAAAGTTCTGAAGTTTCCTAATAACCTACTTAGTAATGTTAATGAAATACGGGATTAAGATATGTTCAGAAAGAATATGCTTTTGATAATCCTAAATATTAATGGATTTATGGCAACAAATTGATTCATAAAGAGTTAATCAAAATTGGGCAAAATTGGACAATATGTCATAAATGTGAAATCAATCATGTAAGGCAGAAGAGAAACCAATGAAATACTTTAGAAAGAAAACTGAAGTTCAAGTTAACATGTAGCTAGAAATAATGATGAAACAATGGAAATCACAAATATGATTTTCTGATTGTATCCAAGATAAAGTGTCTGCTAGAACAGAAGATGATCATAAAAATAGACTTCCTTAATGGGCTGAAGAAAGTATTACTTTGTGGTCATGAGTTTGGAAATGAAATGTAATAGGTTTCATCTAAGGTTGAAATGAAACCTTTTTCTTCCCCTCATCTATGGCAACTATTCAGTTCTCTTACTGTGATTCTACATTTATGAAATAATCCTTCTGAATTAAAATTGAATTTTCTAACTGGGAAGTGAGTACATAATATGAGTTTGTTTAATCAATTAATCAATGAATATTTTTGAACCAAGAATTATTTGACAAATCATAGAACAAGAAAGAGAGAGCAAACAGGAGATTATATATTTTTAAAATGTAAAATATAGAAAATTAACTAATGTGAAATACAAGGATGGTCCTCTGAAAGCTAGCTATAATATAAAGAACATTTAAGAGAATATATATATGTGTGGATACATATGTTTACATGTGTATACAGAAACACATTCATCAGTAAAAGAAAACAAGAAAATTGTCCCCATTATCACATTGTATTGTATTCCTGTGCATGAAGGGCAATTACATGAATTTGTGCAATATGAGCTGACTTTTATGATCTGAGTAATGACAGACAAGCTAGAAGATCAGAGCCAATGTAGTATGACATCAACATTTTTAATGCATTAATTTGACAGTATTAATTGGGCACCTTCTGTGTTCAGAACCTATTCCAGACAAGTAACACAATAGGGATTAAAACAGACAAAGTCCCCGTGCTTCAACTTTCATTCTAATGGGCAGGGAAGGGAATAACAAACAAATCCATTAAAAGATACATCAGGCAGTAATAAGTGATCTAACAAAAATACAAAGGAAGATAAAGGAGTAGGGCCATTCCATGGCGGGGAAAGGATACTTACTTAGGTAAGGTGTCTAGGATAACCTTTCTTGTAAAATGACGTTCGAGCAGAAACATAAAGGAAATTTTAGAGAGTGAGCTCTGCAGAGAGTCAAAAAAGGGTATTGCAAGTGAAGAGATCTACAGAAGCAAATAACCCTGATGCAAGAGCATGCTTGGCAGCTTCTGTGAAGTGCAAGAAGTGCAGTACATAAGGGAGGTGTGTGCAGGATGCAGGGAGGAAAGAGAGGAGGAGGTCAAGTATGAGGTTGCAGACACTGGGGTAGATTGTGTAGGGACATAAAGGCAAGAGCAGAGCACATCCAGTTTGTCTGGGAATGTGCCTGTTGACACATGTTGTCTGGAAGCGATTACCCACTAATCCTTTTTCCAGGAGAAAGAACATCTAGCTTTGCATGGGAAGTTATATGGATACCCTAGTAATAGCTCATTAAAATGATTTTAGCTTTTGCACTTAGTAAAGTGGGAAGTTATTGAAAGATTTTTATCAGAGATAGGATAAATCTTAATTCACATGTTAAGGGACACTTTGGCTGGTGGACTAACCAGACACTGTAGTAGCACAAGGGGAAACGAGAAAATCGTTCAAGAAGAACACTAAAATAATCCAACTAAAAGTTTTGCTGTGGGCTGGGCAAGGGAATTTCTGTTGGATGTGGGGAGAAGTAGTAGGACACTTTTTATTTGCTGATGGATTGCCTGTGGGATAGTAGAGAATGAAGAGTCAAGGATGATTCTAAAGGTTTTACCCTCAGGACCTAATTGGATGAAGTTGCCATTTGCCAAGATAAACAAGGATTGGGGTGGATCAGGGCTTAGGAATGGGGAAGTCAGGAGTTTGGATTAGGTGTGCTACACTTGAGACAGCTACTAGACATCCAACTGTAACTAACAGTATGAGAGTACGAGTCTAGTGTTTTTGGGGAGGTGTAGGTTGGAAGTATAAATCTGTAAGATGATATAGAAAAGCATAAGCCTAGATGAGATCACATAGGGGTTACCTAGGTGAAATGGACCGAGGTTTCAAGGATGGCACATCAATGTTAAGAAGTTAGGAATATGAGGCCGGGTGCGATGGCTCACGCCTGTAATGCCAGCACTTTGGGAGGCTGAGGCTGGCGGATCACGAGGTTAGGAGATTGAGACCATCCTGGCTAACATGGTGAAACCCCATCTCTACTAGAAATACAAAAAATTAGCCGGGCGTGGTGGTGGGTGCCTGTAGTCCTAGCTATTTGGGAAGTTGAAGCAGAAGAATTGCTTGAACCCGGGAGGCGGAGGTTGCAGTGAGCCGAGATCGTGCCACTGCACTCCAGCCTGGGTGACAGAGCAAGACTCTGTTTCAAAAACATAATAATAAATAAATTAATTAATTAAAAAGAAAGCTATGAAGATGAGAAGAAACCAGCAAAGAAAACAAAACAAATGGCCAGTGAGGGAGGAAGAAAAATGAAAGCAACGGCACACCAAGAACCAAATACACTGTTTCAGGAGAGGAGGAGCAACACTGTCAAATGAGCCAAGGAGAGAAAATCAACCTCTGAATTTAAAAATTCTGATGACATTAGTGGCTTCAATAGTAGAAATTATGGCAGAGTAGTTTCAAGAGCTATTTCAAAGGAATTGCATGTGGTGGATATGGGTGACATTTTAAAGGAGTTCTGATGTAATTTGGCAGCAGAGAAATGAAGCAACATCTGGATGAAGGGAGGGTTTTTCATGGAAGGGAGAAAATTTTATCACAGTTTGAAAGCTGGTGGGAATGACCCAGTAGAAAGAGAAGAATTGATATATGAGAAAGGAGGGAGATAATTGCTAGGGTAAAATAATTAAGTAGAAGAGAGAGATGAGATCTAGTGGAGATGAGATCTAGTGAAGGTAAGAGGGTAGAGGGCTGATGGGAACACAGGAAGGTTCTTCCCTACTTCTTCCTTCTTTCTGCTGCATGGGAACTAAGGTCAGCAGCTCACAGCGACGATACGGAAGGGGGCGTTAGACACGTTGACAGAAAAAGGCATAAAATAATTACTTAGGGAGATGAAGCATGAGGAAAAAAACAAGAAAGCATAAGAGGGCTACTAAAGAGAGATTAAGAGTCATTTGAGCCCAGAGGTCACAAATTTAAAGCAAGAAAATAATTGTCTTCAGGCGTAGAATAACTGGATGAATTGTAATATAGGTTTAGGATTTTATAAGGTTAATTTAAAGAAGGAAGAGAAGGGCAAGGGAGTTGGTATAAATAAGGGAATTCCTGAGGGCATAGTTAAGGTGTTTGGATACTCTGGCAGAAGAGGAAGGAAAGATCAGATTAAGGAAGAGGCAGAGAACCTATGAGTGTGAGGGTGATGAGGGAACGGCAAGGGTGAGTGAAGAGCTTTTTCGGCAAATGCTTTAGACAGCACTAATGCACACGACAGGATTGGTACTGGAATAACCAAGCCTCCTTGTGGTAGAGAGAAAGAGTAGTTGGGAGCAAGGTATGGGGAACTCACCAGAGCAGGAGTAGCTGTGAGCATTGGCAATTACTACTCTCCATTTAAATGAAGAAGGTTGTACTAAAGTGATGGGTCCTTAGTCTTAGGGATGAAATCACACCTGAAACACAGTGATAAAGTGTGTAGACAATAGCATCATTTGCTGCATTTAGTCTTTCATACAAGGAGATTTTTATCTAGTCTAGGAGTATTCAAACTGTTCCACACAATCTTGGAGAAATATACAAGTTTCTCAGAGCCACCCTGTAGGAGAAGTTGAAGAAAACCCGTTCCTAATGCTTGGCTCCAAGCCAGAGAAGTTAGGACTAACCTTGTTGTAAAATAAATATGCTGAGATTAAGCATGATTTTAAAAAAGTTTTACTATTAAAAATAAACAGACCAAAAAAATTAAAAAATCATTGATCTTCTCCAAACTACAGGTTATTATTATAACCTTGCTTAAGATTACTTTGCTAGAAAGCAGTGAAGCCAAGATTTAAACAGAAAGATGTCTATTTCTAAAGTTCATGTCACTTTTGTTATACTTAAACTCTATACAGTCTTAACTCTTACAGTTATTCCACTATTCTGCACTTGTTACATTTATTTTACTTGATGTATATTAGTGCATCTAGCCAAAAGTAGTTCTTAATGAATACATTTGGAATTTCTGAGTTTAAGGGAGGCTATTTTTTAAGTTAACTTTTTAAAGAAATTGTTTTCTCAGGAGACTGAAACAAATCTTTTTTATTTATCCTTAGAAATTTTTAGGCTTTGGAAGTTTCATGTGAATACAAAAAAGTCAACACCAAGAGTTGATATGATACTTAATATTGGCCTCTAGGGAGTCGTAAGTCCTGGAGGAGTGTCTTGCAATTCTTATGTGACACCTGGCATGAAAAATACAAAAATCAATTATGAGAAGACTTTACCTTAGATCTAGACTGTGAACACCACTCTTGAGAATAGGACCTTGTAGTAATCAAGACATAACCCTGCCGAAGATTGCTAGACCAGACAAAGAAACACCACCATCATTCTTCTTAAAATGTAAATAGTAAGTAATGCCAATTTTCTTTAAGGCAACCATCTTATCAGGGCAAGTCTGTGAAAGACACGGTTGTTTAACAAGTCACCAGGGGAATATTTTGGAATTGAAGCACTAACATCACAGCAACTAGACAGTGCATATTTATATAAACACCTTGTCAAATGTAAGTAGTATTTTTCCCAGCAGACACAGTGAAAAATATACTTCACTCTTGGTCAATTCTAATTGAAAAACTAACTAACTAACTGCTAGATGAAGAATTCTTGGAAAAGTTGCTCTCCTAGCACTGAGTCTTGCAAGATAATGCCAGCATCCTGAAGACAAAATTGGGTAGAAAATGAAATAAAAGTGTAACAAAAGATCAGTGAAGAATTAGCGATAAAATCAGCGGGAAATCCAGAGTGCTTCAAACAATAGTTCAACCAGCTGACGACTGATAAACCGGGTGGTGCTGGGAAACCAAACACAGTGATAAAAAGCCGTAGGAAAACGGGAAACACCGGCAGGAAACTATGGAAGCTGCCAGGGGGTCCACTGAAAAGTTAATTGAAGCAACAGGCTGAGAGCTTTGGAAGTCAGAGAGCAGGCTCCTGGAGACAGATGGAGAATGGTGGCAAGAGGAAACTGATGTACCAAGAACGTAGAGAGCTGAATGAATGAAGAAGTAGCAACCTCAGCCAAGTCTTGAGTAATTCTTGGCCATCGACGAGGGCTACAGATGTAACTCTAGCCACTAGCAAACAGAAAAAGCAGGCAGCCACATGTCAGATGGAACATAAAATGTGCGTTTGAATTATGTGGAAAAATATTTGTAGTCTTTTCTGTTACATACTTATTTCAATCAACTTAAATCTAATCCCTCATTAAAAAAAAAGAAAAAATCATGAACCAAAACTCCAACAAATTACTTAGTGCTAGCACAATTCAGGAAAGTAATCGATGATGATGTGCTGGCCCAAGCAGTTAATAATAAATTATGGACACTGAAGTTTCAGTCTTTGGGTTTTGAAGACATGATAATGTTGGGGGAAGAAAAGGAAGTTGAGACCAGGCACGGTGGCTCACACCCCTAATCCCACCACTTTGGGAGGCAGAGATCAGATTAGGGAAGAGGCAGAGAGCCTGTGAGTGTGAGGGTGATGAGGGAATGGCAAGGGTGAGCGAAGAGCTTTTTCGGCAAATGCTTTAGACAGCAGCAGGGAGAGGGAGACAGTGGGGGGAGGATCGCTTGAAGGCAGGAGTTTAAGACTAGCCTCTGCAACATAGCGAAACCTGCTCTCTGCAAAAAAATTAAAAATTAGCCAGGTGTAGTTGTGCGTGCCTGTAGTCCCAGCTTCTCAGAGGCTAAGGTGAGAGGATCGCTTGAGCCCAGGAGTTCAAGGCTGCAGGAAGCTATGATCCACCACTGCACTCCAGCCTGGGCCACAAAGCAAGATCCTGTATTAAAAAAAATAATTAAATAAACAACAACAACAACAGAAAGATGAATTTTTCTGCCTACACGTTCCTGGAAGATGCTAGATTTACACAGGGGTTGCTCTTGGTCTCTATGTTTTTATGAAACATACTTGCTGGGAGTATGAGTCAACACACAGAAGAATTTGTTGGTGGATGCTGTATGTGAAAAGGCACAGGGAACATTAAAAAGGCATGCCAGATCAGACTCCACAAAAAGATCCTTAAAGAAGCATTTAGCTTTTGGTTCCAACTGTAGAAAATAGACACATTAAGAGGAGAGATGTGCAGAGCAGAGTATCTGAGCAAGCGCAGCCGAAAAGAGATAACCTCCACTTCTGAATAATTGCATTTGAAAGAGAAACCATTATCAAATATCTTGAAGAATACAGACCACATGTGTTGAACTTGTAGAACTAATTTATTTTTTAGAGTTTTTAAGTGTGTTTTCTGACTAGCAAACAGGAAACTGGTACTACTGTCGGCACTACTGTAAAAGAAATGTAATTAGAGAGCTATGCATAATTTCTCTTTTTGATAAAATAAAAAATAAGAGTATTGGCCGGGCACAGTGGCTCACGCCTGTAATCCCAGCACTTTGGGAGGCCGAAGCGGGCAGATCACCAGTCAGGAGTATGAGACCAGCCTGGCCAACATGGCAAAACCCTGTCTCTACTAAATATACAAAAATTAGCCAAACCCCATCTCTACTAAAAATACAAAAATTAGCTGGGCATGGTGACAGGCACCTGCAATCCCAGCTACTCAAGAGGCTGAGGCAGGAGAATTCCTTGAACCCAGGGAGGCAGAGGTTGCAGTGAACCGAGATCATGCCACTGCATGCACTCCAGCCTGGGTGACAAGAATGAGACTCTGTCTAAAAAAAAAAAAAAAAAAAAAAAAAAAAAGT
This sequence comes from Chlorocebus sabaeus, assembly GCF_047675955.1. Lineage (NCBI taxonomy): Eukaryota > Metazoa > Chordata > Mammalia > Primates > Cercopithecidae > Chlorocebus > Chlorocebus sabaeus. Next base: position 131,047,770 of record NC_132910.1, on the reverse strand, counting down.
ATTTTCACCATTCATTATAAAAACGTCTCCACCTTTGCATTATTTAACTTATTTATCAAAAATTAAACAAGTTCTCTCAAGACAGTATATATATAAAATGATAAAAGAATTAAGGAAAAGACAAAGTTAATTAGGCAAAGTTAATTAGACTGAAATGAATGGCATTTTAAGCTAGAGAAGAGAATGAAATATTTTCTTTCTTTTTTTTCTTTGAGACGGAGTTTTGCTTTTTCACCCAGGCAGGAGTGCAGTGGCTCTATCCTGACTCACTGCAAGCTCTGCCTCCTGGGTTCACACCATTCTCCTGCCTCAGCCTCCTGAGTAGCTGGGATTACAGGCACCTGCCACCACGCCTGGCTAATTTTTTGTATTTTAGTAGAGACGGGGTTTCACCATGTTGGCCAGGATGGTCTCGATCTGCTGACCTCGTGATCTGCCAGTCTCAGCCACCCAAAGTACTGGGATTACAGGCATGAGCCACCACGCCCAGCCTAAGTTTTGTATTTTTGTAGAGGCAGGGGTTTCACATGTTGTTCAGGCTGGTCTTGAACTCTTGACCTCAGGTGATTCACCTGCCTCGGCCTCCCAAAGTGCTAGGATTACAGGCATGAGCCACTGCGCCCAGCCAAAGAATTAAATATTTTCAAGAAGAATGTAGTAGAATCAGCAATTAGATGTGGAAATATCGCATTCTTAAAATAATATTCATTAATATGTATTATTTAGAATGAGTAAGACACTATAAAAATTTCAAGTACAAAGTAACCTAACATCAATTATACTAGAAGATTCTAAATTTCTGGTATAATACAAAGTTCTTGATTTTACTGACTTTTTTTTGAATATCACAACTAATGTCACAACTGTAAACTAATATTTTAGAATGTAAGACCTATGAAAATGATTTGATAAAAGATGAACGTTGTAAAAAAAAGGACAGCCTGTTCTGTAGAATAAGCTAAATCTCCAGGGTATAAGCTTTTGGATGTTTGGCTCATAGAAGCAGAAATGAATTTTGTGAAATTTACATGGAATATGGTTTTAATTTACATTTATGTTAAGCTGATTTGAATGAAAAATTTAAAAACACATACAAGTTCAAAACAAAATAACGTGCATGAAAGATGTAAAAAATCAACTTGAAGTCATTTGTTTATTTGATGAGTTCAGTAGAACTTGACTCTGGTGCTAGACAACATCATTTTCTGCTATAATCATTATGCTTTCTTAAACTGTCATTTATTGAATACTGATTATTTTTTGTGAATTGTGGTTACATATATGTGTATAATCATACATGTGATATATCTGTAATTATATATAATTACAATATTAGATGTAATTATATATGTATATAATTATAGAGTAATTAGAGGTAATTATATACATATACAGTTCCATATAATTATATATTATATATTCATATATAATATGAATTATATCACATGTGTAATATATAAGTCTATATGTAATTATATAGACATATATGATATGTAATAAATATTAATAAATATTATATATGTATCCACATATATGCCTACAATACATAATGATATATTTGATTAATTATATATGTGATATGTATATAATTCCATTTGTTCCTTAGTGGAGGTGTTTTTATCTCCATTTTATAAATGAAGAAGTTGAGAATTAGAGAACCGATACATGAATATGCCAGAAATTCATATGGGCAAGGTAAACACAATTAGACACGTTATCCATGTTCATTGATAAAGTACAAGAAACTATGCAAGGAACCATGACTGTGATAGTATTTTATAAGCAGCAATTTTCAGAATGAACTAAAATTAAAACATATTTTTAAATATACCTCTGGAAAACTCCTAGAAATCTCCTGCATTCACTGTATGCAAAGGGCGTAAAAGTTTTATGTTATGTCCTCAGATTTTCTTCTAATTTTTTTAATTCATTGAAGCATTGATAAATTAGCCTGATAAATTAGAAGAGAGGTAAAGAGAGAAAAATGTCTCTGATAATTGTTAGCCATATGAAATAGTGGGAGAAGATCAGACCTTGTGTCAAAAGACCAGAGTTGGAAACCTAGCCCTTACACTATTAAGTTTGAACAAACCAAATATCCTCCTTAAACCTCAATTTCCTCCTCTGCAAAACAGGATAACAACACTGAACTATCTCCAGACAGGTTTCATGAGGCTCAAAGGAGATTCTGCTCACTAAAGGAGTTTGCAAAACTAAGTTGCTATCCTCTCTTAAGCTTAAAATTTGATTATTAACAATGTCTCTATTTTCCTATATACATCTTTGCACACTCAACCTGTTCTTTTGTTTTTATCAAAATATTTAGCACTATATTATAAAACATTTATTTTACTGTGTGCCAAGGAAACTAGAAGAAAAGGAAAGCATTGTGTGGTGAATAAAAATAGCTCTTATTTTGGTTTATATTTCAAACTTTTGAGAAATTGAACAGTGAACAACATTTTAGAAAATACAAAAGTTTTAAAACCTCCTGTGGAATGAATGCTACAGGAAGGAAGCGGGCTTTGAATATGTACAAAGGAAGAGAACATGAGGCTCCATGCGGTCTGATCTCCTTACAATGCCTAACAGCCACAGACATATAAGCAACAGAAAAATTCAGAATGTACATTTTCATAATTCCCCTAGTATACATGTATGCAATGAATGGAAAGTCAAAATAAATGGATGTAGAATGAAAGTAATAAAATAGACATTTCTAGCTGGTCTTGGTGGAAACATAAATAAGCATCTTTCAAAATTCAAATATATCACATTTCTTAGGAAACGTTACAAGCACCTATGGATTAAAGACATTTTCTAAATAGCTGTGAAAGTACTTGATTTAGCAACAAATCCTTGCAAATATCTAATCCTAAAAAATACGAATTAATCTGAATCAACCTATTCAGAAACTCTTATTTATTTATTTATTTATTTAGAGATGAAGTCTAACCCTGTCTCCCAGGCTGGAGTGCAATGGCGTGATCTTGGCTCACTGTAACCTTCGCCTCCCAGATTCAAGTGATTCTCCTGCCTCAGCCTCCTGAGTATCTGGGATTAGAGGTGCATGCCATCATGCCTGGCTAATTTTTTGTATCTTTAGTAGAGACAGGGCTTCACCATGTTGGCTAGACTGGTCTTGAACTCCTGACCTCATGATCCACTCACCTTGACCTCCCAAAGTACTAGTATTACAGGTGTGAGCCACCGCACCCAGCTGACTTATTCAGAAATTCTTACTGAATTTTATTTTGAAATATAATATTGATAAATGTGTTAAAAATCAAACCTCTTACATAAAATAGGTTGAAATTGTTACACAAAAACATATTTTCTGCCCCAAATATAATACATCGTTAAATGTGTCACCTTGAAAACAAATATGTATTTAAAAGAGGTTGATTAGATTGTATCATGAAATAAAATCCAATTTAATAGTATAATCAAAAAAGCCATTTTAATTGTGGTTAGTCAAATAGAAGTAGGGTTTTATGGATTCTGTAATCAATTATTTCTGTGTCCTTTCAATATTTTAACAATTATGTACAATTCCAGACCCATATCAAAATTTGGACTTCATTTGTTTGGCAATGAAATGGCACTTACTGTAATGAACAATCAATTAATTGAGAGCCAAGAACCTACCCTGAACGCTCACTACATTTAAGCATGTTGCTAGGACTGGACATGTACAAATCATTCTAAAACGGATTCTGCACTTGAGGATTGAAGAGCGTATATACAAGGAAGACAGATATTTATTTATTTATTTTTATTATGCTTTAAGTTCTAGGGTACATGTGCATTTACAGTAGGTATCTCTCCTAATGCTATCCCTCCCCCTTTCCCCCACCCCACGACAGGCCCCGGTGTGTGATGTTCCCCATCCTGTGTCCAAGTGTTCTCATTGTTGAATTCCTATGAGTGAGAATATGAGGTGTTTGGTTTTCTGTCCTTGTGATAGTTTGCTGAGAATGATGACTTGCAGCTTCATCCAGATATTTAAACCGACATTATAGGCGGTAGGAAACATAAGAGAAGGAAGAGAAAAAGGAATGTTTTGAGAGACATAAGAATATGAGTGGGGAAGGCAGGAAAATTATTTACAAAAATGGTGGCATTTTCCTAAGGAGTTGCTAATCAAAGAGGCTTTCAATAGTTGGAAATGGTAGCTTCTAGCATTGGAATCGAAATCTAGGCATCAAAATATGATAAGGGCAACATGAGAGTGAAACTGTAGATGATTTGAGAAAATACTGCTATTTTACCTGCTGTAAGCTGGGGGTGATGGTATTTTCCTCTGGGTGGGTGGGTAGAGGCTGGGGGCACAGTGCCAACAGGCTTCATCATTCTTATGTGCAAGCTTTTGAAAGTTTTCCTGCACAAAACAGGATGTGAATGAAGGTTTTAAACCGGACAATGATGTGCTAGATCACAGGTGAGGCTGGGCCACAGAACAAGGAGGTCAGAATCAGGGAAAGGAGTTAGAAACGCATCTCGAGAGTCAGGGCTGATGACCTGAAGGGCTCTGAGTCAAATGAAAATGAAGGACCCTTTGTTCAAGAAGCAACAGTGTGTTCAATGTGAAGATATGTAATACCAGGTCCTTTCTCCTATGTTTTTGATGTACCATGGTATTTTCTTTGCTGTTTAATGCCCACTCCCTCAGGTATGGGGATACCAGCGGAGAGAGCATTGATCTGCAACTTGGTAAGCCACACCCCATTGCTGCCTGAGGCCCCCTCTTACCAGCCTCTGAACAAGCACTGTCCTCTAACCAGGGCAAGGAAGTCAGTCCTCCTTTCCCAAAGCATGCAGCCCCAGTGGATTGCAACCTCCATGCCATATCAGGATGGGGCCTGGGGAGAGGCTCACCCACGTCCAGCTGCTCACCAAACACTCTGCGGTGCTGCTAGCCCAGGTCGGTGATGGTTGCTGTCATGTCCTGTCCTGAGATGCTATGGAGCAGGCACCCAACCTTCACCTTCTCAGGGCCAGCACTCTGATCCCCACTCCAGACAGGGGCAGAAGGAGTCATGGCGCGGGAGTAGTCATCAGACAACCAGGAGGTGGCCCAAGTGGCTGAGAACCTTTCTCAAGGAGGCAGGAAGGTGTCAGGAGGTGAACCACGTGAGCTGAGACTCCCAGTCCTCATTCCATGCTCTTTTGCTCCTTCAGCCTTCTCTTATGAAACTCATATTCAATGATGCAATTACTAAGAATTTTAAGATGGTGATCTCAGAGTATCAAACCCAAGTGCAGAGCCTTTCTGGGTGTGAAGCCCTATGTGATTATACTAGTTGCATGCCCATGAAGCTGGTGCTGCCAATAGTCACACCATTAGATACCAGAAATCTAGAATAAGACACTTTTTTTTTTTTTTTTTTTTTGAGACCCCACCTAGGCTGGAGTGCAGTGTCACAATCATAGTTCATTGCAGCCTCAACTTCCTGGGCTCAAACAGTCCTCACACCTTAGCCTCCCAAGTAACTGACTATAGGTACATGCCATCATGCCTAGCCAATTTATTTTTATTTTTTGTAATGATAGGGTCTCACTATGTTGCATAGGCTGGTCTCCAGCTCCTGGAGTCAAACAATCCTGCCTTGGCTTCCCAAAGTGTTGGGATTGTAGGCTTGAGCCACCACACCAGACCAAGACACTATTAATTGGAATAAAAATGGGTAGAGAGAGCAAAGACTAAACCTGTAAGTATGAAGTGTATGACTAGATGGACCATTAGACACACAATGTGAGTACTAGAGGTAGAGAAAAATAACTAAAATTCTGGATGATGAGGTGAGTAATGATATTAACCAAGAAAGAACCTCAGAGGGGGAATATATGAATTTTGTGAAGGAAGGAGACAACAGATTTGATTTAAGACCCACTGCTTTTAAGATGACTACTGGATATATAAGCAGGGAAATCAAGAAAGCTGGTAGAAGTATGATCTGGATCCTGGTTAGAGGAGAACAGAGTTGAAAATAATTCACATAGATTTTACAGTGGAAGCAGTAGTGAGTAGAAATAGGTAAGTAGGCCAGGCACGGTGGCTCATGCCTGTAATCCCAGCACTTTGGGAGGCTGAGGTGGGCGGATCACAAGGTCAGGAGATCGAGACCATCCTGGCTAACACGGTGAAACCCTGTCTCTACTAAAAAATACAAAAAAATTAGCCGGGCATGGTGGCGGCGCCTGTAGTCCCAGCTACTCGGGAGGCTGAGGCAGGAGAATGGCGTGATCCTGGGAGGCGGAGCTTGCAGGGAGCCGAGATCGCGCCACTGCACTCCAGCCTGGGCGACAGAGCAAGACTCTGTCTCAAAAAAAAAAAAAAAAAAAAAAAAAAAAAAAAAAAAAAAAAAAAAAAGATAAGTATATTCTGTTCCAGAAATGTCAGAAATGTGTGCCTGGCCTAGGAGAGGTCAATATAATTGTCTTGGTTTTGAAGAATAAAACTGTCAGTCAGCAAAACTTCACAAGTGGTTCGCTATCACTCACTTAGGCTTAACTCAGCCCTTCAATTTTTCCAACTATCAATGAATGAATACAGACGTAGCAGGCAAAGACTCAATACAGAGCCTTTTTTAACAGTGGAGAAAGATTCAACAAAGTGGTCAAGAGCGTAGCTGAAGAAACAAGGAAATCTTTACCGACAAGTAAGGTGCACTAGACGATTTGTGTCTCCCCACATTCCTATGTAGAAACCACAGTCCCCAACGTGGTGATAGTAGGAGGTGGACCCTTTGGGAGATAATTTAGTTCGTGAGGATGAAGCACTCATTAATGGGATTAGTGCCCTAGAAAGAGATCCCCTAGAGCATTCTAGCCCTCTTTCTGCCATGTGAGGATATAAGGAGTCTGCAGTCTGCAACCTGCAACAGGACCTTCACTAGAACCCAGCTATGTGGGCTCCCTGATCTCAGATTTGCAGTCTCCAGAGCTGTGACAAGTACATTTCAGCAGTTGATAAGCCACCCAGTATTGTACTTTGTTAGAGCAGACTGAACCAAGACATAAGCCAAGAGATCAAATAAGTCAACATTTTCTATCTGCTGATTTTGACATATAAATCCACATAAGTAACCAGTTAACTAATTGATTCATTTAGAAGTATAATTTCCACAGGTTTTTAAAAATTAATTTTGAGTATCTGAAAGAAAAAGTAGTTTATCCTTAGAACTTTTAATAGTAATCGAGGCAGGCATTTACTCCATGCTCTTTCACATACAAAGGCATGTTTTCTAATCTACAAATAAACTTTTATCAACTTGGTGGAGATATCAGGAGGCTACTGTAATGATCACAGGTTGTTTCTCACAATTTAAAATTTTAACTCTACTTCTACTCATTCATCTATCCTCTACACTTTTTTGAATCTTTTAACATTAAGTTCATAAACTGTTTATTCCAAAAAGTTAGTTATATTCAATGATTATGTTGGATATATAGAGAATATATCTCTAAGAAACATATATTATTTTGCTTAATGTTTATTTAGGGATTAGTATTAATATGTATATATTTATCAGTTTTATATATACATGTTTGCATATATATACACAAATATGTATATGTGTGCCTATATACATAAATATGCAAATATGTGCCTACATAGATATTTACATGTATAAAAGCTACATGGATATATTTTTTATATATATATATATATGATGTCATTTATTTTAAAAGCAAGAGCATGAAAGAATGTTACTCTGCTGTATCATTACATTCAAATTAAAGGTTAACTACTGAGAGAGGGGTTCTATAATCAAATCATGGCCGGCCTATTGTGAGTGTCCTCCCTTTTAAACAGCAGGATTTCTTCCATACTGTATGTGCCATAATTAGTTCACTTCAATGCAATACTTTAATGAAGACCAGTTTAATTAAATTAAATTTCTCCCTTGTGTTGACTTGATCAAAATGCATCATCCCCTCATTACAATGTTATCTGTAGGAGTTCAACATTCCAAGTGCTATAAGGAGGGTTTATTTTAATGATGGCCGCAATAATAAACTGTCCTTTATGGAGTTCCACAATGCAATTTCATAACTGAAAATTTCATATTAAGTTCACATCATATGCATTTCAGTTCCTAATTAGTATAGTCTGTTTATGTTGCTTTATTAGAGTTAATGCCATTCAAGTAATTATCTTTTTTTGACTAATATTTATGACAAACCTTTAAACTGGTATAATTAAATTTACATAAATAATTAAACAATTCTTTCCAATCCAGTAGCTATCACTGACACAGTCTTGGTTTAAAGATGATTCGTTTTTATTTCATAGAGTCCTGATTAGACTGGATGTATTACAACTTGAGAGAATTTCATCTGCACTTAAAGGGTCAAGACGGGTTCAGGAAAATGTTCAACAGACTCAGTGAACTAGGTAAAATGAGAAGGATTTAATCTGGTAACATAATGAATTGCATTTTGAATAAACATAACTGCTTATATTTTGAGGGGAGGTAAAACTATCTACACCAAAATGAATTATATGTGTTTGTGTCTTTTAGGTATACATAACTCCAAACCTAAATAAACATGTCTCCAAACAATGCATTTCTCAAGCAAATAATGCTTGAAAAGTGTAACTATAGCAATTAACTATTTTACTAGACCAAAATCAAGTGGTAAGCTGTTAATCATACTTCTAGACTTCCATTACAGACTGCCTTTCAACCTTACAGACAGCATAGTACAGCAGAGAATACTAGAATGAAGTTAAATTTCCATTTACCCGCCTCCCTACCATTAATTCACATTCATCCTGGTTTCCAACTTCTTCCACTTTCTCTGGAATTCAGTTGGCCCTTGAGTTCTATTGACCATACAACCTAAGTGTCTCTGGAATCCATCTACACCTTCGTCTCTATCTTCACTGTCACTCTCATAAATCTGGTAGACTGAACCACTGCAATAGCTTCTTTGTATTTCTGCCTCCAGACTCAGCCTCCTCCAAAGTCTTTTTCATATTGCTTTAGAATAATTTTTCGATCTCCGAAATGCCACATGATTCCATGCCCAACTTAGATTAAGGGACAGGGATCCCAACCTACTTTGGGCTCTTGTTCTGTTCCCTCTCTAGCATTGCCCCTCGTGGTGGTGCAAGGAATGTACAGGGCCTTCAGAATCTGGCCACCCAGGGCCTACCACACATTTGCTCCTTAACTGTAATCCCTTCAACATGCCCCAGGAAGCATCTAAAGTCAGCTGGAGCCTCTTTTTTGGGTCCTTCCTTATGAGGACAGATTGCTGATGTGCTTACTCCTAGGCCTGAGAAATGGCCACAGGGCATCTGCTTGGGGAGCAGGAGGACAGAACTTGGACACAGAAACTGGGCTGAAGCGATTAGAATTAAGGGGGACAAGAAACCTGGATCTTCCTCTACTGCCATGCTGTGTGTGAACTCCGAGGAGACTAAGAATTCTGAACCTGATCCTGATCTTTCAGGGTATTATAGAAACATGTACTGTTGAGTAAGAAGACAAACAAAAAAACATATTCAACTGTTCATTATAGGCTTCACAAAATTTGGTCTACAGTACAAATTTCTCTGATTGAACTCTTACTCAGGGCTGTCTAAATGTGTGGGAGGGCCTGCCTCCCTGCCTCACAGCACATTTACATCTGCCTGGAATGCCCTTCTATGTTCCAAGCAACTACTTCATGAAGCATTCCCTAATCCCATTCACAGGAAGCCTTGCTGCTTCCTAGTTTCTGTTTCCATCATACATGCCTTTATTTTAGAATGTATTGTAATTATTCAGAGGAGAGGAAACTTCTGGTTTTGAAGTTTTTTTACTAGTTGTAAAAATATTGGCAAATGTTATACCACTTATAAAATTTATTGCATCTTCTATAAAAGAATCTAGTTTAACTAGATAATCATTTTAATGCTTTTAAGCACTTACTAGAAACTAGGTACCATTATAAATGATTTCCACTATTCATTCATTCATCCTAACTACAGTCTTGGGGCTTTGGTGCCATTAAGTCATTTACATGAAGAAAAAGAGGCCAGAAAGGTAAAGAAACTTGACCAACATTACTAAAACTGATACAATTTTGGCTAAACTCCCTTTAAAAAATAATGTAGGCAAGTTTTTATTTGAATACACTTTTAATAAAGTTACTCCTTCTTTCTAGAAACTATGGTAAATGATTAAAGAAAAATCTTTGGATATTATCATTTGGGAAATATTTAGATATCAATGTTTAAAATATTAGCCCCTTGTTTTTTATTAAATTTAGATATAACGTGTACTGAACTAATTCTAAACAAATGTTTTTGGAAGTGTTTTGGAGATTATTATTAAAATTTGTATATATGGTTAAGATGTTATTAACAAAAAGAAGAAAATTACCTCATTGACATTTTGATTTTTATTTTGAAATACCAATCTTCTTTCCTTCAACAATAGAATAATAAAGAAATAAAATTCCTTGATATTGTAAAACAGTCAATGTAAACAATCATTTTGCACACACTGAAAATAAAAATGACAAAATCTGTGCCTGACCTGAATAGAAAATGTTTTGCAGTGCTTTGTGCAAGCTGAGCATTTGCCACTAATCACCCAGGAAGCGAGAGGACCAGTGAGGCCTATTTGAGAGCCCATTAAACCAAAAAAAGCTAGTAATTGGAAAGAAAACAAAATCCTACATAGGACAGTCAACAATAATATAAAACTTTTGTGATGTCTTGTTTCCCTTTGTTATACAATTTTATAATTTCTTAATAAGTATGTGTTTTCATTTCATCCACATCAATGTAGTTACAACCCAACAATTAATTGCCTGCCCGTATATGAAAATAATATGCATATTGACTTCCCTCCCACTTTAAAAAGTGTACAAGCTGGAAGAGATAGAGATATATTTCAGATATACTCAGAACCACAATTAATGAATGAACAATTTATCAATCAAATACAGTATCAACAAAAATCTGTCAAACAGAAATAGAAAACAGAAATTCCAGTGAGTAAATGGAGACATATCAGTCATCTAAATACCTGATTGTACTCACATAGGAAAGTATGTGAGTTTGCATCACTGCACGCATACGTGTATTTCAAGGAGCGGGTCCACTCTTCAAATATAGTTTACTGTGTTTTAGAATAGATATGTTATACAAATGGAGTGTATAGTAAAATGTTCCATGAGCAGAATTAATTTATCTGAAGCAAGAGTTCAACATTTGCAATGACCACCAATAATAAGTGCATTGGAATTTGCAGAAATTTCAGGGTAGACTTTCAATTATTCACCAATACCAAAGTTAAAGTCAATTAGTATCTATAATCCCAGGGCTGAGGTGATACTAGTTGACATTTCGATTACACAAGGTTGACAGACTAATTCCTAACTATGTATATGGAAGTAGATGGTCCAGATCTAAATAGAGCCTACTGCTTAAACTATTCGAGGTTTAGTTTTCTTGTTTGTAAAATGGCAAATATTGATAGAACTGAGACAAAATATATCAAATCATTTGCTCCTTATCTAATATATGTTAGAATTTGATTCTAAATACCAGGTAATTTATTTAAATATAAATATAATATAAATATAATATAAATATAAAACTCAATTTCTTCTAGACAGTTAAAAAAATTCTGGGAGGAAACCATAGGAGCATAAGTTTTTACTCTCGTCTCCACAGACCTTTGGGTAGGAGTAAGGATTATGTAAACAGATAACATTTGTGAAATTTAAATTCTTCTTGAAACATTGCATGTGTACATTTAAATATACTGTATCTCCCTGGAAAGCAGTGATGGTTGCAAAATTCTCCCAACTTTTGTGTTCCAAGAAATGGCTAGTCAAAGGACCACCCTGGTCTGGCATATTCCTACCATTACCCTTCCTAGACTACTGAGATAAGACACATCTCTGGCTGAGCACAGCGGCTCCCGCCCGTAATCCTAGCACGCTGGGAGGCTGAAGCGAGAGGATCACCTGAAATCAGGAGTTTGAGACCAGCCTGGCCAACATGGTGAAATCCCGTCTCTACTGAAAATACAAAAATTAGCCAGGTGTGGTGGCAGGCACCTGTAATCCCAGCTACTCCAGAGGCTGAGGCAGGAGAATCACTTGAACCCAGGAGGCGGAGGTTGCAGTGAGCCGAGATGGTACCACTGCACTCCAGCCTGGGTGACAGAGCGAGACCTGTCTCAAAAACTCAAAAAAAAAGAACCAAAAACCAAAAAAGACACATCTCCATCCTTTCTCATCACTCTCTTGTCTATCTGACTCTATAAAACTCTAGCCTCCCTTCCTTTTTTCAAAATATTCCTAATTAATGAATGATCTCCTAATTGCAGTAGATTGAATACAGTCATCCTATTTATCTGGTGCATGTCATTTTTCACAACTGCAAATTCTTTTCTTGAAATTCAGTTTTTATAAGCTACCATTTGTTCTTTGCCAGGCAAAATAATTCAATAGTAGTATTCCATTGAATAAGGGATGTTATCTATTTCTGCACTGTGAAAAATCCCCTTTAAAATCAAAAGAGAAATATAACAGTATTTTTTTCTTCTTGATCACAAAATTTTGGTGTTAGCATATTACATTTCTCAAGAGAAAACATACTTTTCTGGAAAATGTTCTTATAGACTACTGCACTGTTAAATACAGTAGACAGTAGCCACATGTGGCTCCTTAAATTTAAATTGACAAAAATTAAGGAAACCATCAATTTAATTTCTCAGTTGCACTAGACATACTTCAAGTACTTAAGTGTGGTATGTGGCTAGTGACTACTGTATTGGACTGTGCAGATATAAAATAATTCCATGAATGTATGAACTTCTAATGGACAACGCCAGTTGAGAACTACTGTTACAGAAAGCTATTATGTCATACATTAATCAGAAGATACCTTGGCTAGAGGAATGTCTTGGCAGACAAATTACGAGGTTCTACCTTCAAATTTCAATTATTTTTTAAAATACTGTTTCTGGTTCGTGGTTTCCCATATCAGGAATTTAGGCTACGTGATCCTTCTAACTCCAGTTTCAGTTTTATGGTACTATTAGTGTTTTTGCTAAGACATGTAAAGGAACTAAGACATTTACAAGGCATTATTTTCCTACTCAGAAACAACTAAAATTCAGTGAGTTATGTAAACACAGTAGCTGCAATGTGAAAAATTTCTCTGATATTATGATAAAACTTCAAAGGAAACGAATGTAAATTCTGAATAAAGCTATATGGTGAGAGATTTTTGGAAGAGATATCACCTGAGGCTTGAAGGATGAGTAGAATTTTGACAAAGGGCATGGAATTAAATACATACTAAATGAACAGATAAGCAAAGGGATTGTGATGGGAAAAAATGCAAGCTGTGCTCAGAAAACAGGACAGTGCTGTGGCTGGAACCCGGGTAGCAGCAATGGGCGAGCTGCGTGAGAACCAGGTGGGCAGGTAGACTGGAGGAAGTCATAAGTGGACCTCGAGTTCCATGCTGGGGAATTTGAAACTATACCTTTAGATAATAACAAAATTGGTTTGTACCTCGTAAAAATGTTTGTCAGCAACTTAAATATTGGTAAGACGGGGAGATAATTAATAAAACAGACCCAACTCGATGGCTTCATGACCAGGGTCTAAAATAGAGTTCAGTAATAAATATGGATTATGAGGTAGTTCTTAGGGCTATTTCTGGAGTAAAAGTAACAGAATGGGCAAATAATTGAGACTTATAAACAAACACAAATGTTCTCCACTGTCCAATCTATTGTAACTAGTTTTAACTGTGGATGTCTGAATGTTTTCCTTAACAGCTCACTTAATTATTAAATTGTTTTACTGTCTATCATGACACCTATTCCTTCATGATGTTTAAAAATCTGTTTTTATCTAGATAATTTTGAATTTTAGAAGTAAATTAGATTACAGATAGTGTAATCTAATGATAATAGTAACAGTAATAATAGTAATCCAAATAAAACACAATCCCAAACTTCAGCAGGTTAGTGTCTTTATCTAGAGTCCCTGAAATCATTTCAGAGCTCACTAGTGAATGGAGACGGACACTTCAAATGACATGGTGATGGAACTGTTTCAACTGGGGATTTTTTTTGGTACTTTAAACATATTTTTAAATAAATCTGTTTGTTTTAAATGTTACATATTCCAGCATGCATGTAATAAATATATATCAATGATGCAAGATACCTAGTTCAACTGAGTTATATGAAGCACATAAAATTGACTAAAATATGGCCTCAACTGCCTGGGAGCTTCTGTGTCAGAAGTAAGTCACATCTATTTGTACTTATCTCTGGTGAAACTGGGTGGTTGAAGAGAACCGGAGAAGGAGATCATAGATAACCACAAATAAAGCATAAAGCAAACTAGAGGTAAGCCCTGTTTTTATGTATATTAATGCCCTTGAAGTCCTGTAGCCAGTGTGTATTAAGTAGGACCAGAGTCTCTGTTCTGGCCTCAATGCTTTATTAGTAACAGTAAGAGCCACCTGAGCCCACGGAAGTATGCTATTTTTGGTAAGATCAGCATATCACGATTGTCCATTTTCCATTTAAGTAAAACTATTGCTGGATGAATGGGGTGTCAAAGACAGATGTGATGAATCACATAGAGAATCAATACTGTAGAATTGCCTACTTTGCATATATAAAAATGTACAACCAGCTAAATATGTATGGTAATGGAAACCATGCAGTAATCACATCTAGGATCAATAAATTAAAGGTTTAGAGAGTATAAAACCCTGACTTTTCTATAACTTACTGATGCTTGCTGTTGCTGTAAAGATGTATGTGTCCCTTCCTTTTCTGAACACTTGCAGTTTGAATCACTGATGTCCCAGGAAGACATCAGTTGGGAGAGAGAGGAAGAACTCACATCTAGAAATCAACTAAGGAACCACTGCACCGGCCCTCTGGAGGTGAAGAACGGTGAGATGGCCTTTCCCCAAAGAAATACGTGCATGGTAGGAGTTTTTAGGAAGCTTTGGCTTAGATACACTCAATAATTTCATGGTCAGTAATGTTTATTTTATACTAGATAACCTTTTATAACTGAAAAATTCTTTAACAAATATATATAAGTGCTTCTTTACCAGCATTTATTTTCTCTGCTTCTCTCCATCCCCAGAGGACTTCCATTATTAATTCTTATCAACTACTGCCAAATGCTAGAACACCCAGGGAGATGGGCCAGGCCCAAGTCCCTGCTGTGTTTTAATCACAATTAATATGCACTCTTCCTAATTTACGCTGGGTATCTTGAGTCTGCAAACCTATAATATTTGGCAATGTGAAGTTGTTGGGGAAACAAAAGCAAATGACCAGACAACCCACTGCAAGCCTTAAAAGCAGAATTTAGTGGGACATATATGGATCTTTGAGTCAGATGATAAACTCCAGGGAGGGACCCTCTAGATTGTGGGGGCTTTCAGCTTCATAATTAGGTAATTGGGGACTGGGACCCCACTGTAGTGTTGTGAAACAGAACCTTGGTCTCCGGGGAACACCAGCTTTCTCTCTGGGAAGTCAGCCTGCAGGGATCACTCTTGACTTCTCTTAAACAGAGTATGAACACTTCACAGTGATCAGAGAAGGGATTCAAGGAGAAGATGGTGTTTGATCTCAACTTACATGGACACATAGGGTTTCAAAGGTCAGACAGTGAAGAAAAAAATTCCAGGGGAATGCTTAAGTGTTCAAAGCATTAGAAGCAGTTTAAAAGAGCAGGGAAATAAATTCAGCATAAGTACTAGACATCTTTGAAAATCAGGCAAAGGTTTTAGGCTACATTTATGTAGTTCTGTAAGAATTATCTGCAGGAGGGATTAAGGAATTTAAGAAGCAGATATGAGAGAATAGGACACAAAGAGATTATAAAACAAAGGTCTGAGGTCAAACAGTGTTGCTGGGAATAGGAAGCAAATGACTTATGACTTATTTGACCAAAGCAGTAGATAATCAATAGGGGCAGACATGTATTAAAATATGCAAATCAAACTTGTGATTAGTTTTCAATTAATCTTTAGAAATGAAACCACTACATCTACAAAGATATTTGAAATAAACCAAAATCTAAAAAGCAATTCAATTTTCTGACAGGACAGTCAATAAGCTCACAGTTATTTGAGGATTTATGTATATTGAAGCTGAGATACAGGGGCTGGGGTGGGAGCTGAGGCAGGAGGCCCACTTGTGCCCAGGAGTTTGAGACCAGCCTGGGCAACATATCAAGAGCCTGTCTCCAAAAAAAAAAAAAAAAAAATTGCTCAGACGTAGCTGGTCCAAAAAGTGACCATTAGAATTACCTTTATAGTTTTTTTTTTGGAATAAATTTTTATTTAAAATTAATGTCATTGAAAAAAAATCACCTCACCTTCTATCAGAGGGGGAGAAATTCTCCAGTATTAATATTAAAACTTTATTGGAGTAATAAGACCAAATAGTAATTGCATTACTTATCTGTTACCAAAGAAACAGACAGGTCATAGAGTAGATGTTGTTCTGTTGAATGAAATAAAAAAGGCTGCATTAATAATAGGCAAAAACTGTTCATAAACTTCTCAAAACACAACAAAAAGTACTCTA
The DNA here is from genome assembly GCF_047675955.1 of Chlorocebus sabaeus. NCBI lineage: Eukaryota > Metazoa > Chordata > Mammalia > Primates > Cercopithecidae > Chlorocebus > Chlorocebus sabaeus. The sequence continues at coordinate 131,031,172 of NC_132910.1, read as the reverse complement.
AAGAAATATTAAAACAAATTCTGCCATAGTATTGTAATATTTCACCTTTTCAGGTACTTCATCTGGGAAAGGTAATTTTTTATATAGTTTCTTTCTCTTTTTTTAATCCATGAAGTCACTTGTGACATTGGTAGGTGCATATTTCCAATTTTTTTTTCATCATTTAGGCTTTATTTAAAATGCTCACATCCACCTAATGCAAGGGTCAGCAAATATAGCCCACGAGGCCAAATGTGGTGCCTCCTGTTCACGTATGTAAAGATTTCTGGAAGTACAGTCATGTTCATTTGTTCACCTGAGTCATGTCTGTGCATACATCTGTGGCTGCTTTGTAGCTATGAGACAGAGTTGAGTCACTGAAGCAGGGACTACGTCACCCCAAAGCTACAAGATTACTATTGGCTGGCTCCTTTAGAGAAATAGTTGACTGTGACTGCTGTCCTGGGACTTGCTTTTCTTATTTTTATTTTCTTTATATAAAAATATTTTTGTAAGTTTCTCCTTTAAAGGGACTACAAAAGATAGAGGTTCTCACTTTGTCTCTGATTTTTCAAATTCATTATCTTAATATAAGTAGACAACCATGATCATTCTAATTTTAAATATCACATCTATATTGTATCATATTTTTTCTATCTGATAAAGTCATGTAGGCTTCTCTGAAATGCCGAAATATCTTACTTTATGGTAGAAAGCTGTTAGTCTCACTTTTTATAAATCAGTTTATCTTTAAAACTTTTAGTGACCCAATTATAATTCATTAAAATCTTCAGTAAAGGATTACATTCATTTTCTTCAATAAAGTTGCCAAATAGAATGTAGAAGTGCAATGTCATAATCCATTCGTTGGAGGAACATTTTTTATCATTAGATTTCTTAGGAATTGATTACACTTGTGTTGAAACCTCTTACTGAAGACTTCTAAGAGTGTAAAACCCTTTGGAGAGAATGCAAGGCCACTCATTTTATGCTAAATACCACCCAGCTTCTCAGAGAAGAGTGCTAGGAGAGGTTTCCTACATATTCATAAATACTCTTCATTTCCAGAAGAATGACCAACCTTAAAAATTAAGACAGCACAGTTAACACACACATTCTCACCATCCTTACTAGAAACCATGATGAATGAAAATTATTGCCATCATTAGGTTGCTTAATCAAAATGTTTGAAATCCAGGAATTCGTATATTTTTTACAATGTATGTAAAAAATACATATTTGATTTTCTGGTATAAAAAAGGAATTAAGGAAAAAATATTAATTATTTAGGAACTGAATAAAATGATACTGAGATGTAATCTTACCCCTTCTGCGTGGATACATTTTTTTGTTTCTGTAGAGTTTTGTATTATAAACTGAAAGTTCATTAAAGTTAGGCAGACAATGTTTTTCTTAGGTTCACTGTTAAATTACTGCATAACAATGCATTTGGTAAATAGTTTATCCATCAAGATTTATTAAGTAAATTTAATGAGTGTATGAATGGGCAGTTACAAGGATGAATGAATAGTTGGATGAAACAAATTTTGTTGTTTTACCGTATATTTGACACGGTTTCCTTTGACTTACAAAGAACCACTGTTGATCACAGCATAGACGCTCCTCACTAGATGGAATGTTCAAATGTCGAGATAGATGGAGAAAATAATGGAAAGTTGAATCAGTGTCTCAGTTTTATATTGATTTTATTATAAAACAAGATTTTCTGCATTCCTAAATAGTTTATTTTGTATTGTTGCAACATTTGAAATTACATTGTTCAACCCAGACTGATTTAAAAATTAGAAACAAGCTTTACTGGTCAATGAAGAAGTATCATTTACCCTAGATGGATTTTATTACATTTAAAAACAGTCATTACATATTTTAGTTTTAGTTTGCCGACAATACACAGTGGTGGCAAAGCATGGAATAGGGAATCATGTAGAATTGGGCTTGATTTTTGTTTTTCTCCATTACTCAGTGTATGACTTTGTCAATGTACTTATATATCAATTTTGACATTACTTAAAAGAGGGGCACTTCCTTATGAAGTAGTTAGAAGTTTTAAATTAGGTAAAGTAAAGGGAAGCAAGGAAGGGAGAAAGGGAAGAAGGAAGGCAGGGAGAGAAGAAGGAATGAAGAACATAAAGGAATTCAAAAGATGACAATAGTAGCTAAAGCAAAGGAAGGGTGACATTAAAGTGAAGACAAAAAGTTGCAGCTCTTCTGATACTTTATATCACCGAAAAAAATGAATGTAACTGCCTCGATGCCTAGTGTTTGTTGTAATTGGGTCAACATCCAACATTATAGACAAATATTGGGATTTGATAACCTTAGTTCCTGGGATGGAGAGTCAGTCAGATGGTAGACTGAGTACTCTCATGTTTCAAGACCCAAGAGTAAGATGAACAATGCACATATCATATCCTAAAGCAAAAACTAGGCTCACTCAAAATATTATAACTCTAAGTGAATCAGTGGTAAGAATTTAAAAATGAAATATTAATTAGGCTAAGTAAAATTGATTTGAAATATCTAAAAAGCTGGTTCTTAGCCAGATGCCCCTGAATATGAGGAAGGGCAGAAAGAAAATACTTGAGCTAATTAAAAAGATGCTCAACAAGAAGATGTACTTTTGAGATATAAATATACTAGAGGTGAAACGTGATCAATATTAATTGTAAGGGAGCAATGAAGACAAAGCACAGGAAACCTGAAAATGATAATCCAAAGGAATGGCATGACCCTAACATGAGTTACATAAAACTGAAGTGAATACAACAGATGAAAAAGTTCAAGGGAGCCACGGTTAAAGATAAAAGGTAAATTGCTGAGAATATAAAGACAAATAATTAGGTCCTTGACAGACAGAATGCTTCTGTAATGAGCCCTTTGAGAATTTTAAAGGAAACAGTGAAAACAGATATGGATATTTCACTAATTGAATTACTGTTCCATGTTCCCCTTGACTACAACAGGAAAAATCATTGTCACATAAATTGTATGATGGAATTACAAATACATGTTTAAAAATGAATGATATAATGTTGCCTTGGCATTCAGGAAGGGTAATTATGCTATTTGTAATTAATAAAAGATACTAAACAATGCAGCTAATTTTCTTTCCATGTATAGATAAATTAAAGGAGAGAATAAGGTCTCTATTTTTTAAAAATCTTTTTCAAATGTAGTAATATAAAGTGCTTAAATGTGAATTTAAAATGAGACCTCCAGCCATGATGGGGTAACTGGAGCAGGACAAGCATTTCTGCCAAAACCAATTATAAAACTGGACATAATACATAATGCAACTGTGTTTATTTTGGAGAGCAGGCAGGCAGCACAGGATTTTCATCCCCAAAGGAAGGAAAAACTGGCATGAACTCCACCATTGCTTGGGCTTTCTGTCTGAAGGCACTTTCTAGAATGCATTTCAGGCAAGTGAGCCCAAGAGCTCAGAGATCTCAGAGTCTCACTGAGCTGAAGATAAAATCAGAATTGGGGGCTGCTGAGGTGCTGATGGAACTTGTGGGGGCAGAGTGAAAGAGTGAAATGAGTGAAACTAGAGGGAAATGAGTTGTACAAAGAGGGGCTTCCAGAACTCCGCACAGGAGCCCCTTAAAAGAGTCTTCAGTCAAATGCCAAGCTCTGCAAGTACAGGTTGACACTCCCAAAGGCCCCACAGATCAGCTCCGGGGAAGCTTGGAGTGAAATTAAAGTGAAATATGGAATAGAACAGAAAACATTTTGCGAGTGTTGAGTATTTCAAAACTAGTTAATGGTAGAAAGCAAAATTAAGTTGAGGGTCCTTGGATCTTTCCAGTGGTCTCTGCATCATCTAGACCGCTGGCCAGTACACAGTCCAATGGTGGTGATGACAATGTCAGCTGCCAGACATTTTATATCTATGCCATTTCTATCTTTTTCTCTTCCCTCCGTCTGTTTCCTCTCCTCTTTCCAGACTCTCTGCAGCAGGATGCTCACTATCCCTTCCTCGGTGTTGGCCCAGAAGTGAGACCTATCAACAGAAGATAAAGGAAGGGGGAGCTGACAGGCACTTAGAGGGGGTGGCAGCCCAGCTGTCTAGGTCCCTTGGCATCTGGTTCCTGAAGAGGTTCTCATACAGATATAATCTAATATTGACTAACATTGAGGTTGAGAGTCATAGCTTGTTAAATTGAAAGAAGTTTCAGAGGATGAAACTTAAGTTCCTTCTTTAACAGCAAGAGTTACTCTCCAAAATTCTAGGTCTATGAAGTATGTTTGTGTTACACGTCTCTGCTTTTCACTTTAATTACGTATTAATTTATCCACCTACATTTCTTTCTAAAACTCACTCTCATATCAGTATATTCTGCGAAATGTATCATTAACCTTCTTTTCATCTTGTTTTGAGACAGGGTGTTGCTCTGTTCCCCATGTCAGAGTACAATGGGGTAATCATAGCTCACTGCAGCCTCTACCTCCCAGGCTCTAGCCATCTTACCACCTCAGCCTTCCAAGTAGCTGGAGCTACAGATGTGCCTAGCTATTTTTTTCATGTCGTTATTTTTTTTCTTTTTTTTTTTTTACTTTTCGTTGAGACTGCGTCTCCTTGTATTGCCCAGGCTGGGCTCAAAATCCTGGGCTCAAGTGATTCTCCCACCTGAGTCTCCCATAGTGCTGGAATTACAGGTGTGAGCCACCTGTACTTCATGCCCAGTCTGTCCATTATTATTATTATTATTACTACTATTATTTATTTTATTTGCTGCCATTTTCCACATTTATACTAATTTTTTCACTCTCTCCTCTTGTAAATGTATTTTCATGTGAATATAATTAGCAAGAATTTTGGTCTGTCCTAAATATATTTAATTAGAGGTAAAGGTTAAAATAAAGTTTTAATGACAAATTACAATGAAATACAAAAGATATGACATATGCCATATTATGTTTATCAGTCAATATAAGTTAATGTGATAAATGAATGTCTACAGAAAAATTAAATATGTCTGCTACTGTGGTAAGTTTAAATTTTTATGCTTTGGGAAAATACATATTACCCTTTAAATTTTATCATAAGATAATACATAACCATTTTATTAATCTTTTTATGTGGGCTTCCATATATTGAAAATATTTTAACATTTTAAATTTCTTTAAACTTTAAAAACAGAAAACTATGTAGGTTTACTTGGGCTGTTTTTTAAAGCTGGCATTATTTAACTTGTGTTAGACAACATTTGAGAAGGTTCTGTTTATTCTTACAAACAGTATAACATTGAAGGCTGGGCGCAGAGGTGGTGCCTGTAATCCCAGAACTTTGGGAGACTAAGGCGGGTGGATCACCTGAGGTCAGGAGTTTGACACCAGTCTGGCCAACATGGCTAAACCTCAACCCTGTATCTACTAAAAATATGAAAATTAGCCAGGCATGGTGGCCCATGCCTATAATCCCAGCTACTCAGGAGGCTGAGGCAGGAGACTCGCTTAAACCCAGGAGGCAGAGGTTGCAGTGAGCTGAGATTACATCACTGCACTCCAGCCTGGGCGACAGAGCAAGATTCCATCTCAAAAAGTAAAAATTAAAAAAAAAAAAAAACATTGAAATTGCATGTGGCAATGTTTGTAAGCTCGTTGGGCCATATATCACACTTTCATTATTCTACAAAGAGTTTGGAAATTTAGGAGAAAATTAAAAGTTATATTTATTTTTTAAAACTTGTATCTGAGGAGATTATTCAGACTTAACCAAGTAATTCCTAGGTTTTTCTTTGGCACAAAAGAAAATACTGTAAATTGAAAGGAAGTAAAATAATAATTTTGGGCAAGTGTATAGAAATAACCAAACTGATCCACGTGCTAAATAATAAACCTATCGTTAAAGGCAATTTTAGAAAAAAAATGAGTGTACTTTTATAAAACCTACAGATAATTTATTATTTGTCAGCTTTTGGCAGTGAAAAGTTTGATTAGAGCTGACCTAAATTCTTGTCCTTGGATGTCCTGTCTGGGCTCAGTCCTATAAAGGGTTCCTGCTCTGATATTTATGCTTTGCTTACTTGTTCTCAGTGCTTTCATCACTAGGACAATTTTATAGATGGACTAAATAAATGGCCCCAATTTTTCATGCCTCCTGTATCCATTCCTTTTGGTTATATTCTCCCACATTAACCCTGGATTGGGCGGGCAAGTAACATTTACACTTGAACAAAATAACAAGTAATTATTATTGTAAGCCCTAAAGCAATGGCTGCTTACTACAATAGCCCTCGTCAGATTTAGCTTTCTAGCTTTGGAGGGAGACGACGTTCTCAGAAAAGCCACTAAGATGTGCCAACTTGGTTTTCTCAATAGACTGTAACTGTATTCCTTCCTAAATTTTGCTTCATTATTCCATCAGAGTGCATACTAAATATTAGGATATTATTCTTATTCACATTAGATAATCATCCAAAATTTCTTATTTATCGCCTTAAGAGTTTCATTCGCTGCACTGAGTCCCTGGTCAGTGTGGTGAAAAATTCTGGCACAGATGGGAAAACAGAACGCCAAGGGCTCTCTGGGCGAGTCCTGGTGTTTCCGTTTTTTCAGGAATACCAATGTGCTTCTCTGTGATTGTACTTGGTTTGGGGTTAGGGGCTATGGCTTTTGATAGAGAATGGGCAGGTAAAGTGTGTGAGAGATTTTCTTCCTTCACTTTCTGGAAGTAATGTGTATGGAATGCAGAGCAGTGCTGTGGAGGGAGAAGACAGGAGTTGGGAAGACCTGGACTCACCTTGAGTGAGCAAAAAAGGCAGCAAATCCATGAACAAAACAAGCAAGGCACAAGAGAAAACCTCCAAGCAAAGAAGGGTGTGTATCAGAGAGCGACACCAGAGCCATCATGGGTCTCAGGACAGGAAGACTCTGGACCTCCTACAGTCACTGTAAGGGATCTAGAAGGATATTCCTGTGGGACTTCAGGAAGAGATATTGACGGGGGGGCGAGGGGGGGTGGGGGGGGTCACAGTGACGATTTCCCTGGGTTGTAATGAATCTTTTCTTATGGTTGAGTCTTTCTCTAAAATATTTTGTTGGTGCTTGCTAATATTGAGCATTCCATTGTGCTAATATGCTACAAGGCTAAGCTGAGACATTGGATTTAGTGCTAGGAGTGCTTCTACATACCTCCTCTTTCCTTCCCGCATGCCAGTTCTCACATTCTAGAGTCATCTCTAACACATCGCAGGGTCCTGTCCCACTCGTGAGCTCTATTAACTTACTCAGATCCCTGAGTCTAGGCAGCTTGTTTATACCAATGACAATGGATTACGCCCAGAAGAACTATGAGAAATGGAATAAAAATTTCAGAAAGTGTTCTACTAAATAGATCACTTACTAAATTGAACAGATTCATGAGGATATATTTAAAACACACACACAGCATGGTGTAAAACATTTATTTGATACCTCACAGGAGTTGATTTTGTGGCAGATTAAACTACAGAGTTAATTTGAGTTTAAAGTATGACTTTTCACACAAACCGAGGCAAGCTGTTAGAACTGAGTGGTGGTCCCACTGGTCTAAATATTAATAGATCAAATAGCCTACATAACTCTACAAATCTTGCCATGTGTTTTAGAAACACAATTGATCATGCACGAAGACTATACAATGAAGAATACAAGCAGAAAAATGGAACAGATTGAAGACGTGAATAAAATACTTTTGATGAAAATTATGACACAAACCTTAATTAATGTCTAGAACTAATGCATCTACTTGGCTAAATTATTATAAAAGGAAATTTTAAGAGAGAAAATGACTGATGTTTGGATAGAAAGATATAGTGACTCAGAATTCTAACTGGATAGAATGCTGTAGCATAAATAATATATGCGTCTCTTCAAAATTTTTGCTTAATAACTTGATATCACAATTAAAAGTCAGTGGAATTGAATAAAACATGTTTTTGTATATGAATCATACTCCTTTCACCATACTATGCAGGTTTAAAATAATTCAATATCCTACATTTAACAATTGCTAATAAACACCCAATTATTTCTCAATTTAGCTAAAGAGTGAGGCAATTACATGAGTCCATAATCTCATATAATTTTGAAATAACAGAATTGCCCATTTAATTGATAATTGCTTTTATTCACTCACTTTTACATAGTACATATTTTGCAAAAACCTACAATTGCACTTTTATTGCAATAGCACAATAGGTTTCTAATATTCTTCCAAAATTAAGTCATAAAATGTTACAGAGGCCAAAACCTTACATTTTTAAGTGTGATATTACATGTGGTACACATTTTCCTGCTTGTTATATTGTTCAGATAGAATCGTTACAATTACCATCAGGACACGTGTTTTGTAGGGGGAACACCACACTAAGGATGCTGCTTATTGGCCATAATCCAGCATCAGTTTCATTCCTTGGAAGAACTGTCTTGCAGATTCATATTGCACTACTTACAACAAGTTCTATTCTGAGAGGGTTTCTCTAGCTCGTGTGATTAAGAGAGTTTTCACTCAAGCATGTGGATTCAATGTGATTTCCATTTTCTCAAATTGTCTTACACCGTTTCCTTAGTTCTGGATTTCAAATAAAATATATTTCTACAAAAAATATGTGTTCTAAGAAGACAGGTATAGGTAATCATCTAGGGACAATTATATATTTATATTTGTGGTTGTAATTTATAACGTTAGCCAATATTTGAGTGTTTGTTGTGTCAAAGTAAGTGCTTTACGTGAATTGATTGATTTGATCATCAGAACCATCCTATGTAGATGGTCTACTATCCTCATTTTACAGGTGAGAAAATCAAGATACAGAAATATTAGTTAACTTGCTTAAAGCTATTCAGTTAGAAATGGTAGAGCCAGTATTTGAATTCAGGTGACCCGACTTTATCTAGCCGTTATAGCATAATGGGAAATGTACTGAAGTTGGACTCTCTCTGTTGAAGTTCTACACCAGGCAAATGGCAATAATCACTGAAGGTCCTTGGGAAAAGCATGTAACACTTACGAGCCTCATTTTCCATCCCTGCACAATGAGGAAGCTGGGCTACATGTTTTTGTTAGTACTAGAATTCCCTTATTTGCTCTCTGGAAATAAGAGATCATTTGCACGATTTTGAAAAATGTCTGCTTGAATTTCATTTTCTTTGTTTCAGAAAAATGTCCTATTCTTGACCTAAAGCTCATGCTTTGTATTCTCACTTTTAGGAAAGATGGATAACATTTTTAATTTAAGAAATTTATTTCTAATATTTTACCCTGAAAAATGCGGAGATATAAAATATGCCTGCCTCTTGACTCTGTGGCCCTTATGGTTATGACCCATGGGCTTTTGATGCAGTCCCTGAATGTTAGCGAGTGCTGACACAGGCCTCATCAGTGGTCAGTACAAATCAGTATTTCCTGCCTATCTTGAAACCATCAGCACAAAAACAGATGAGTATAAACGCAAAAAACAAGCTTTTCACTTTTGTCCCTGTCTCTTACAATAGGTCCACAGTTAAAATAGGTTGCAGCCACTTAACATAGTTCCAGGAGGAAGCCTGTACATCTTCAAGCAGGGGAAAAAGGAAACTCAGTCATTCGAAGTTTGAGAATTCTTAGAGTCACAGAGGTACAATGGACATTGGGGTTGAGACAAAAGAGAGGAAGAACAAAATCAGAGTCATAACGGGTTTGGTAAAACAGGTAGCTCTTGAACTCAGAAATCTCGATCTCCATGGCTGAGTGCAGTGACTTGCCTCCGAAATCCCAGCACTTTGAGAGGCTGAGGCGGGCAGATCACTTGAGCCCAGGAGTTCCAGACAGCCTGGGCAACATGGTGAAACCCCATCTAGGCGGAAAAAAAAAAAGAAAGAAAAAGAAAAAAAAATTAGCTGGGCATGGTGGTGCATGCCTCTAGTTTACTACTTGAGAGGCTGAGGTGGGAGAATTGCTTGAGCCCAGGAGGTGGAGGTGCAGTGAGCCGACATCGCACCACTGCCCTCCAGCCTCAGCGACAGAGCAATATTCTATCTCAGAAAAACTCAAAACAACAATCTGGATTTCCAGACAAGAATGCTGAGCACTGACTCCATGGATGTGTGTCTACATATACATGAGGTAATGTGAGAATTCCTTTCCATACTATCATTTAGTCATATCTTCGCGACCAAACTCATCATGTTTTTGTTCAGCTACCTAACATCATTGAATCAGATTATGTAAATCTTGAGTGAAGGCTTTGCCAGTTAATTTGGTACACCTTTAATTATAACAGTGTCTTTAGCTTTTCTTAGGAATTTCTTTGCTCAGTTTTGTTTGCTTCACTGGCTCCCCGGGCACGGGGCCCAGACTGGTTTAATTCATGTTTATGGCTAAGTCCGGAGTCCCTGAAGCTGCATTTCCAGTCAACATGCTATGAATTGTCATCATTATAATCTGCAAACAGATGTGAAATATTCATACCTAGGTCTTAGGTTTGGTCACTGTAATCCACATCTGATTAATATTCTGTTTTAGGGACATTAAAACCTGTAATTATTTTCAGTAAAAATGCCAAATAAAAATGTCTACTTCTTATTCAACCTGACAACATCCTCTGAGGATTTTCCTTTATAAGATGAAAGGAGATTTTATTATTTTTGGTACTATTTAGCTAATAGAGTCCTAGAAAGTTGCATTTGAATATGAATTATTTTTTGCACCAAACAGTATTAAAATTTTACTCAATGATTGGGTAGCAACATTATAGAGGTGAAATGAAAAATGATAATAAACTACTTGATTTATAACTATTACTAAATAAAAAATACCACTTAAAAGTTTGCAAAAGTACCTCTACTAAATAAATTAGCTGCTGATGTCATATAGAGAAATACAGATAGAATCACCTATTTATTCTGTCATTAAGTTCATAAAAATCTACATTTGAATTTTTTTTTTTTTTTAAAAGAAAGTAATGTCATTCATTGTCACTTTACTTCTGAGTGGAAACCTTGTTTTCTTGGAAGTTTTCAAACACTTGTTAAATCTTCATTAGAACAAGCCTTTTTACCTCCAAGAATTATACCACAAATATTTATGGAACTCCGGGATCTTTCTTTTTTTTTTTTTTTTTTTTGAGGCAGAGTCTCACTCTGTTGCCCAGGCTGGAGTGCAGTGGCCAGATCTCGGCTCACTGCAAGCTCCGCCTCCCGGGTTTACGCCATTCTCCTGCCTCAGCCTCCGGAGTAGCTGGGACTACAGGCGCCCGCCACCTCGCCCGGCTAGTTTTTTGTATTTTTTTAGTAGAGATGGGGTTTCACTGTGTTAGCCAGGATGGTCTCGATCTCCTGACCTCGTGATCCGCCCGTCTCGGCCTCCCAAAGTGCTGGGATTACAGGCTTGAGCCACCGCGCCCGGCCCGGGATCTTTCATTGAATATCACAATACGCATAAGATAAGCTACATTAGCAATGAAATACTCTGAGAAAATTAAAGCAAGATTTAAAATATCTAATATTAAAAGAAATCTGTGACACAGAAAGTATTAACACATTTCTATGTTCATATTAAAAGAGTTGATCTATGAATTAGCATAACTTGTTATATGCTACAAGGTTAAGGAACAATCAAGTCAGTGTCCAAAGAAAAGGGAAAAGAAAGAGGAGGAAAATTAAAATGTACAAATAAAATAATACTTAATTTTATCTGAAAATTCCATCTTCTTAGCAAACTTTGTCCGAGGCCAGATAGAATAAATAATAAAGATAAAATTAATTGGTTTAAGCTGTGCTCCAACATTTCAACTCAATTTGTTATTCTCTGGAGAATCTAAGAAGTAATAAGTTATTCAAATGAGCAGCCCCAGACCTCTCCCTGTTTATCATATTGATCAATTGTTTCCTTGAATTTATAATTAATTATAAGCTTGATATTGGGTAATATTTGATTTGTGTGAGACTGCTTTGACAGTCTAGTCCTTTGGTTTAGCTCACACATTTATGCCTGAGTAGAGTCAAAAAACTATACTGTGATTTCTTTTGGGAAGCTACTTTCAGTAGCACTTGTCAGGAGAATATCTGAGAAAAACCATTAGAAAGTTTTAGAAAATGCAACTTGCCATTCATGCCAGGTGACTTCAGGTGTTTACAAAGAATATACTTAAAAATGATTTGAAAGGCTAAATCCAGCTGATTCTTGGATTACTTCTTCAGTCTCTAACTCAAAATGTTAACAAAGAAAGAGCAGATATGGACATAGATTTGATTAGTCTGCACTTGGCGAATGGGGAGGAAGGATGAGAATATCCCAAATGCCAGTCAAATTAGAGTCAGACCCAGCTTACCATGCAGTATATTTAGAGTACTCCAATCATTTCTCATGCCCATAGTAATACTCTTTTTAATCAAAGTAAGACTTCTATGTTTTCAAGCCAATTCTTGAGAAAAGAACACATGCATTCAGATTGCCATTGTACATAACATTTGGATTTCAGTTATAAAAGCCTCTCATTGTGAATCATCATAGACTTTTGATGAATATCCCATTAGGATAACGATTCAGTCAGCTGCAATATTGTTTATAATTTTAAAGCCTTTTAGGCTGTGATGAAAGGGAAGTAATTTTGTTTCATTTAAAAGAGGATAGTTCTGAAACAACTGAAGGATATTCAAGAAAGAGACAGTCCTATTTTTCTTTTCCATGTATATTTTATTATACAAATTAGGTTTTATTAGTCTATTTTACCAAATGGTTTTCTTTAAAACAACTTACATTAATGTAAAAGATCCCCGTGCCTCCTGTTCTTACTTAGTATATTTATTTTCATTCACTGCCTTGACTTGTTCTGCAATGCCACAAGAGGCAATGAGCTAATGCCAACAAGGTTCCATTGCCCTATAACCACGAGGAGTCAGCAATGTCTTCTAAACACCTCACTCTTTCCAGCTGAACGATAGTTTGACAGTTATTAAAAAAAAATTCCTAAATCTTCTAAGCTGATTAATGTTGATGAAATTTGTCCAAAATTTAGTAAACTTGATTTCCTTTGAAACCAGCAATACTCTTGTTTGCTTCATAGCAATAGATATATAACAGAGAACACAATTTTGAGAGAACTAGAGAGTACATGCTGTTTACTGAAAGACAGTTGATGTATGAGACGAAGTAGGTCTTAAAATATGAAAATTTAAAACCTTACTAATCTTCTGGTCACAGAAATAAGCTGCAGAAGTTCCAGAAAAAAGAGCTGATGCTTCTCCTCAAAAATCAATATTGAATCCATTAAATATTCAGCAAAGTACTCTATTTAAACACTGAAATGTTGTCTAATCAAATTTACAAGTGACCGAAACCTGAATGATTTGAGAAAAGGAATTAGAGATCATCCAATAATATGTAAAGAACCTGAATATGATTTTTGTAGTTAAAATATTCTTTTCTAAAAGAGACCTAAAAGTTTCACTAAATGATCAGATCACCAACAGTATGGAAAAGCTTCAAAATGTCTATTCCTTTTGCTCATTGTAGATAGATTAATCAGGACATTCACAGCTACATCACATCTATCCACACACCTTGTGGAATCTAGACTAAGTCGCATTGTAGGGAAGGCTGTAGCACCTGGATTCCTGTTCAGGATGGAAGGACTTAATCGCCCAGCTATTATTGGGCACGATGCCCTTGTTTTTGTTGTTTTGTTTGTTTCTTTGTTTTTGAGATAAGCTCTTTCTCTGTCGGTCATGCTGGAGTGTGGTGTCATTACCACAGCTCACTGCAGCCTCAACCTCCTGGGCAGCCTCTTGAGGAGCTAGGACTACAGGTGTGTGCCATCATGCCCAGCTAATTTTTTCATTTTTACAGAGATGGAGGTCTCACTGTGCTGCCCAGGCTGGTCTCAAACTCCTGAGCTCAAGTGATCCCCCCGCCTCGACCTCCCAATTGCTGGAATTACAGGCATGAGCCACCACATCTGGCCAGTATGATGCATTTCACCCATCAGCCTTCTCATAAAATTGCTCTCAGGTGAAGAGAGCTGCCATAGTCCAGGACACATCTCTGTTCCAGAGACAACTACATCTAATGAGTGGCGAGTGAGGAAGTATAGAGGCCCAACCCCTCCTGACCCCAATTTAAGACAACTTTGAAGGGCCTTGAGATCAGGGGAGGCTTTGCTTTAACTACATCACTGCCTAATTTATTTCTCTGTCCAGTCCTGCTTCCTTGCCTTCCCCCATGAGGGAAGGAATAGATGAAACTTCTTACACACTAATCTCTGGCTCAGGGTTTGCTTTCTAGGGAACTTGGTCAGCCACACATGTTCACGCTCACATAACACTGCAGGTCTCTAAAATTCTGATAGTGTGCTTTCTTCATACATTAAATAATTGTAGAGGGACCTAAACGCAGATGCACAAGTGTGACTGTGTGTCTTTGCCACATTTTCCAAGACAACTTTTTAAAGACATTTGCAAAACTAGAAGCAAGGAGGTGTAAAATCTGAACTATTTCCAGGTGGCTAGCAATTAAGAATACCATGATGACTATCTTGGTGTGATGCCAAATTTCATTAACTTTAAAACATAATAGAAAACTTCATGCAGTTGTGAGGGTAAGTTGAGAAATGCAATTACTTTTGGTAAAGCAGTGACTGGGTAAAAGCCATAATTTCTCAATCCTCTAATGAAACTATTCCCCAGAAATCATAATGAATACACCACTCTCATTATCTGGGTACATAAAACTATTAAGTACATTAGGAGTTATTATGTAATCAAAACTGGGTACGGAATAACCTCAATAAGTGATGACTACTTTAGAAGTTCTGGCATATCAAACTTCTCAGAAAGATATAAGAATATCATAAAGCAAGAGACTCTTGAAAAGCATCACTAGCTAGAGGGGTCGTGGACAGTAGTGAGAGGCCCCAGGGGAACTGATCCTAATGATGACTGCTATTGAAAAAACACTTAAAATGAGATACTCACCTTGCAGTTACTCACTTGCTAAAGTAGATTTATGAAGAATTTCTGAAAATATTTTATTCATGTATTCATTCATTTCTTAGCATGTGGCTGGTACTATTACAGCGTTGTAGAGGACATAAACTAAATATAAGACAGGCTTAGTCCTCAAAGAGAATTATTTGCATAAGGAGAAATATGGTAATCATAATAACATCCCCAATAACCACTATAGTCACCATTTACTAAATGCCACTAGTTGCCAGGCATTGGCTATGTGATTTATGTACACTGCTTTTCATTCGCATGAGTCATAAGAAGCAGATGCTATTCATCCCCTTAGGAAATGATAAACTGCAGGAATGAAAACAGGTATTTTTTTTTTTTTTGCCTCATGTTTCCCAGATAATTGTTAGCTACTTTGGGATTTGAAGTTAAGTACATACGATTGCAAACTCTAATTCTTTCTTTTCGCTACCTTTCCAAAATGAAACATAAAATGTTTAAATAACAATACAAACACATTCACAGGTAAACACCACAATGACTAAATGAATGATAAAGAGATAATAAACACTCAAGGAATTAAGACAAAAATCAGAGAAATGTTGAGAAAAGTTTAATTTCTCCCTCCCTTCCCACACCACCCAGTTTTTTCTTGGGGAGGACTTAAATTCTTCTTTGAGAGGAAACTTTTATATATATATATAATTATATATGTGTAAAAGAATATATGTAATATATACTATATGTATATTTTATAGCTATTTTATTTATATATTATATATTTTATTTGTGTATATATTATATATAATACTTGTGCATATATTATACAATATATTATGTATATGCATGTTTATAAGTATGCATATATGTATGTACATATAAATACATATATGTATATGCATGTCTGTATACACATATGTATTCATATGTAAAATGAATATACATATGTGTATGTGTATATGTCTATATTATATACATATATGTATGTATATGTATATACATGTATATATATATACATGTATACATATATATTTTACATATGTATACGTGTGTGTGTGTATAAAATTATTTTGGGCTGTCTGGTTATGCAAAGTTAAAGCAAAAATGGGATTACTTGCTTTATGACATTAAGAAATTAAAATGTTCTTAAATACACAGTAAAAATTGTAAATCTAATGATTCTAAAAACTGTGTTTGTTCTCAGAAGATGAGTGTATATCTGTGTATATTCTGCTTCCCAGACTTTTGCTGCTGTGAGATCAGGAATATCAGTCTTTAAGTATTGACTGAAAGGTGGGGGACATGTCTTCACCTTATGCTGAGGTAGAAACTTAAAGTTTGCAGATAAGAAATTTATGTTCCCTGACCTACTGGGTTATATCCTCATAAAGAATGTTATGCAACATTGAATAATCTATACTCCAGAAAATGCACGATTGTTGAATTGTTGGGTTCTGATAGGCTGTCCAGTGGGAGAAGGGGAAACTCAAAGCTCAACTTACAAATAGGGAGACATCTGAAGATGTTTTTGTTCCAAATGGGGAAGGTTACCTTCCCTATTCTCCCGTCACACATCCAAATTACATCTAGAGGTAAAGGAGTCTTGAACTCAGGGTGACAGAACTGAGACAAAACCATTTTTCTCTGAGGAGAGGATGTTACTTCCTTAGCATGGCAGTAGTCAAAGAAAATGAAGTCAAAAAATGGGGTTACTACTCAGCAGTCTGAGGTGGGAGAATCCCTGGAGCCCAGGAGGTTGAGGCTGTAGTGCTCAACCTACACTGTAGTCACTGCTGCACTTCAGCCTGGGTGACAGTGAAACCCTGTTACTAAAAAAGTTACCTAAAAAAAAAAGAAAGGAAATAGGGTCTTCTTGTAAAGAAATGCAAATGGGTGGACCCTGCTGCAGTCTTATTTTCATACACATTTAAAAACCATTCAATAATTATTTGTTTAATCATTGCCATATAAATAACAATGTTCTTAATATAGCAACATGGCTTCAGTCATGAGATAATTAATGCTTTGACTATCAAAATGACAATAACAAAAAGCTAGTTGATTATACTACCACATAAAAGCCCCTAAACAAGTGACATTTCTCAAGTGACTTCCACGAGGTAACCACGTCAGATTCTGCTAAGCTGGAAGAGGAAGGCAGCAACATTAACAAGGACCTGTAAGATAATATGAACTTTTATTTTTTTCAGAAAAATCTAAATCAGTTAGACTGTAACTTAGTTACATACAGTCATGTGCTGCATGAGAATGTTTTGGTCAATGACAGACCACATATAAAGACCATGGTCCTACAAGATTATAAGATCTCACTTTTACTGTCCTTTTTCTATGGTGAGATATATTTAGACACACTAACCCTTATCATTGTGTTACAATTGCTTACAACATTCAGTCCAGTCACATGCATGCAGGTCTGTAGCCCAGGAGCAGCAGATCCTACCATACAGCCTAGGTGTGCAATAGCTGCATCATCGAGGTAAGTACACTGCGATGTTCATACAACCAGGAAATTGCCTAAGGACACGTTTCTCAGAATGCACCCCTCCCATCATTAAACTATGCATGACTGTATTCTGCATAACTATAGATGCTGACTCCTATAAAGAGGTCCTATAAAACTCGCGGCAACTAAAACCCAGTTTGCAAAGTTCTCACTTGGAGGATCAACAGTATTAACATAAAGGGAAACGGCAAAGCACCACATGGACCACATGCTGGAATGGGAGTCTCAGCTTCTTCCTTGCACTTCTGCAAAGTAACATTGCCCGGTATGGTTCGGTGACAGGCAAAGACTTTGTTTTATAACTAGAAAAGCATAAGGGAGAGACTCTCTTAATCTGGGGGACCAGTGTTTCAGTTATGTTATTGTTAGGATAGAAATGTTCCAGAAAAAACAGTGTACGAAATTATCTTAGTGAGATTGGACATAGTCTTGTTTAATTAACTGATGCAATTCTAATTATGTAATTGAGGAAAAGACAATTTAGGTAACTAGGGCATACTTCCAAAGTATAAAATCAACATTATATTTTCTCATCTGTTAATAACTAATATGGCTGAATATATAAACAACTACTTAGTTAAATTATTCTAAACAAGCTAAATTTATAGTTCTCCATTTGCAGTCAAATACAATACTGCAGCCCACAAAACACAAACAGAAGCATTTTGCTTACTTCGCTGTAAGTAAGTAATAATAAACCATAAATGTTTTCTTGAGAAATTCCACAAATGTTGATACTATAAATCACAGAAAAATTCATTTTAAAATTTGCTTAATAAAGAAAAGAGAAGGCAATAAGTTCAGACCTGATAATAATTTCTGACATTTACATTATCTGAAATAATAACACTGAAGGGTTCTTTAGAAATAGTAACAATTTTTAAAGTAGGCTGGTTAAAACACAGCTAGCAGATATTTATAGTGTAATATATTTTGAAAACATTCTCGCTTGCTAGCCGGTCATGCTGAGGAGATAAGAGTACAGGCAGAATTTAGCAAGATTCCTCTTCTGATATTTCCCTATGTATTTCATTTGCTTTCAAGTGTCATTGAGTAAATTGATATTAGATATACCTAGTAATAAAGAATTTTTTTTAACAATGGCCGTTATGACTTAATGTCCACTTCATTTAAACCTCAAAGTTAATTGATTAAAAACAAAAGCCATATTCTCTACTAATCTTTCTCCTCTTTCATGGTCATTTTTCTGTTTGTAGCAACACAGCATCTAATTTTCTACAACTGGATTTTTCCAAAATTGGACTCATTTTTGCTTCTTCCCTTTCTCTTCTCTCTGCATCCTTCTATCCCTGTTCAAATAATTAGAATCATGTATTCTCTTCTTCCTTTTCAGTCCTCCAAATAACCTAGTCTGTGACTCAAGTCTACCTTAGCCTACTTGATAAAAAAAATCTATATATCACCATCTTTCTTCATTCATTAAATAAAATTGCTAAACACTTATAATATGACTATATACATTTTAGGAACCAGAGTCCGACAGACCAAAGGTTGATTCCTGGCTTGACTGAGTAGCTGTATGAACTTGAGGAAATGGTGCAACGTCTCCAAGGCACTATTTCCTACTCCAAAAAATGGGTAATAGTGCTACAGATCTCCTACTGTTGTGAGAATTAAATAAGTGATTGCAAGGAAAGCATAGATGATGTTGTCTGCTGTGTGCCACGTATTATATAAACATTCGTTCTCCTCTTCTTCCTCCTAAACATCATCATCCTGTTACAGTGAATGTTTTCAGCCTTCCGTTGAGTTACGTCTCTGTCTTGGAACACCTACTGGTTTTCAGAGGCATGTCGGACTCACCTCTATATTCCCATCATCTAGCATAGTATCTCATGGTGGGACTTCAATTCCTGTGTGCCAAATTTATTAATGCCAGTATGTTTTGCTGAACCCATCACTACATGTTCTTCTGTTGGAAATGAAAACCAACAAAGATCAAAAGAGACAAAGAAATACATTACATAACGGTAAAGGGATCAATGAAAAAAGAAGAGCTAACTATCCTAAATATGTATGCACCCAATACAGGAGTACCTAGATTCATAAAGCAAGTTCTTAGAGACCTACAAAGAGACTTAGACTCCCACACAATAATAGTGGGAGACTTTAACACCCCACTGTCAATATTAGAGAGATCAATGAGACAGAAAATTAACAAGGACATTCAGAACGTGAACTCAGCTCTGGACAAAGTGAACCTAATAGACATCTACAGAACTCTGCACCCCAAATCAACAGAATACACATTCCTTTCAGCACCTCATCACACTTATTCTAAAACTGACCACATAATTGGAAGTAAAATACTCCTCAGCAAATGCAAAACAACAGAAATCATAAAAAACAGTCTCTCAGACCACAGTGCAATCTAATTAGAACCCGGGATTAAGAAACTCACTCAGAACCACACAACTACAGGGAAAATGAACAACCTGCTCCCGAATGACTACTGGGTAAATAATGACATAAAGGAAGAAATAAATAATTTCTTTGAAACCAATGAGAACAAAGACATATGTACCAGCATCTCTGGTTCACAGCTAAAGGAGTGTTTAGAGGGAAAATTATAGCACTAAATGCCCACAGGAGAAAGTGGGAAATATCTAAAATCGACACCCTAACATCACAATTAAAAGAACTAGAGAAGCAAGAGCAAACAAATTCAAAAGCTAGCAAAAGACAAGAAATAACTAAGATCAGAGCAGAACTGAAGGAGACAGAGACACAAAAAAACCCTTTAAAAAATCAATGAATCCAGGAGCTAGTTTTTTGAAAAGATCAACAAGATAGACTGCTATCCAGACTATTGAAGAAGAAAAGAGAGAATAAAAAAGATGCAATAAAATTGATAAAGGGGATATCACCACTGATCCCACAGAAATACAAACTGCCATCAGAGAATACTGTAAACACCTCTACGGAAATAAACTAGAAAATCTAGAAGAAATGTATAAATTCCTGGACGCATACAACCTCCAAAGTATAAACTAGGAAGAAGCCGAATCCCTGAATATACCAGTAACAAGTTATAAAATTGAGGCAGTAATTAATAGCCTACCAACCAAAAAAAAAAAAAGCCTAGACTAGATGGATTCACAGTCAAATTCTATCAGACGTACAAAGAGGAGCTGGTACCATTCCTTCTGAAACTATTCCAAACAATAGAAAAAAGAGGGAATGCTCCCTAACTCACTTTATGAGGCCAGTATCATCCTGAT
Source organism: Chlorocebus sabaeus (assembly GCF_047675955.1). Lineage (NCBI taxonomy): Eukaryota > Metazoa > Chordata > Mammalia > Primates > Cercopithecidae > Chlorocebus > Chlorocebus sabaeus. The sequence goes on along the minus strand of NC_132910.1, from coordinate 131,010,487 downwards.
ACTAAATCTGGCAGAGACACAACAAAAAAAAGGTAATTTCAGGCCAATATCCCTGATGAAAATTGATGTGAAAATCCTCAATAAAATACTGGCAAACTAGATCCAGCAGCACATCAAAAAGCTTATCCACCACTATCAAGTTGGCTTCATCCCTGGGATGCAAGGCTGGTTCAACAAACGCAAACCAATAAACCTAATCCATCTCATAAACAGAACCAATGACAAAAACCACACGATTATCTCAATAGATGCAGAAAAGGCTTTCGACAAAATTCATCACCTCTTCATGCTAAAAACTCTCAATAAACTAGGTTTCAATGGAAAGTATTTCAAAATAATAAGAGTTATCTATGACAAACAAACAGCCAATATCATACTGAATGGACAAAAGCTGGAAACATTCCCTTTGAAAACTGGCACCAGACAAGGATGCTTTCTCTCACTACTCCTATTCAACATAGTGTTGGAAGTTCTGACCAGGGCAATCAGGCAAGAGAAAGAAATAAAGGGTATTCAGATAGAAAAAGAGGAAGTCAAATGTCTCTGTTTGCAGTTGAAATGGTTGTATATTTAGAAAATCCCACCATCTCAGCCCAAAATCTCCTTAAGGTGATAAGCAACTTCAGCAGATTCTCAGGATACAAAATCAATGTGCAAAAATCACAAGCATTCCTATACACCAATAATAGACAAACAGAGAGCCAAATCATGAGTGAACTCCCATTCACAATTGCTACTAAGATAATAAAATATCCAGGAATATAACTTATGAGGGATGTGAAAAACCTCTTCAAAGAGAACTCCAAACCACTGCTCGAGGAAATAAGAGAGGACACAAACAAATGGAGAAACATTACATGCTCATGGTTAGGAAGAATCAATATTGTGAAAATGACCAAACTGACCAAAGTAATGTATGGATTCAATGCTATTCCCATCAAGCTACCATTGACTTTATTCACAGAATTGGAAAAAACTACTTTAAACTTCATAAGGAACCAAAAAAGAGCCCACATAGCCAAGACAATTCTAAGCAAAAAGAACAAAGCTGGAGACATCATGCTACCTGACTTCAAATTACACTACAAGGCTACAGTAACCAAAACAGTATGGTACTGGTACCAAAACAGAGATACAGACCAATGGAACAGAACAGAGGCCTCAGAAATAACACCAAACATCTATATCCATCTGATCTTTGACAAACCTGACATAAACAAGCAATGGGGAAAGGATTGGAGAAATAAGAACACTTTTACACTGTTGGTGGGACTGTAAACTAGTCCAACCATTGTGGAAGACAGTGTGGCGATTCCTCAAGGATCCAGAACTAGAAATACCATTTTACCCAGCTATCCCATTACTGGGTATATACCCAAAGGATTATAAAACATTCTACTAAAAAGACACATGCACATGTATGTTTATTGTGGCATTATTCACAATAGCAAAGACTTGGAACCAACCCAAATGTCCATCAATGATACACTGGATAAAGAAAATGTGGCACATATACACCATGGAATACTATGCAGCCATAAAAAGGATGAGTTCATATCCTTTGCTGGGACATGGATGAAGTTGGAGACCATCATTCTTGGCAAACTAACACAAGAACAGAAAACCAAACACCACATGTTCTCACTCATAAGTGGGAGTTGAACAATGAGAACACATGGATACAGGGAGGGGACCATCACACACTGGGGCCCATCAGAGTGTGGAGGGCTAGGGCAGGGGTAGCATTAGGAGAAATACCTAATGTAGGTGATGGGTTGGTGGGTGCAGCAAACCACCATGACACGTGTATATACCCATGTAACAAAACTGCACATTCTGCACATGTACTCCAGAACTTTAAGTATAATAAAAAATTTAAAAAGAAAAAAAAGAAAAGCTCTGTGCCTTTTTCATGTTCATTGTTGCTCACTGAGAATCTACATGAAGAATAAATTTCAAAATTAAAAACCAATAATCCAATAATAAGTATTGGGCTAGTTTGAAAAAGAACGATGCCAGTTCATAGGCTGAAGATTCAGATTTTTAAAAAATTATTTATTGAACTAAAGCTTTGTATGTGTGTGGATATATATATGTATACATATATACACGCATGCATATGTATACATCTATATATGTATACATATATATGCACATATATATCCAATGGGGATATATATGTCCTATGTATACATATATAGGTGTATACATATATGTGTATACATATATGTATATATGGGGATATATATGTGTGTGGATATATATACATCTATAGATGTATACATGTGTATACATCTATATATGCACACATCTATATATAAATCACTATATATAAAGATGTATACATATATATCCACACACACACATATATCCCCCCACACACACATATATATATCCCATCTATATGATTGTGATACATTTAGTCTCCACACTGTATAATTATACTTCATTGGAAGGAAATGTTAGTTAGGGGTCATCTCTCCCTTTCCAGAGGCCCAGTGACCATCAGATGTTTTGGATTTTTTCACACACACACATACAGACCTGCACAAGTACTACAGCTTCCCCCAATATCCCCCACTTCTACTGCCTCATACATCTCAGGATGGAAACGGAGACTCAGAGAAGATAATAATAACACAAAGATAAGTGAAACAATTAGCTTTAAAAAATTATTTTCCTAAGTAAAATAATTTCATGAATGCATTGTAGAGTCAAATACAAATGATGTCAGAATTTTTCACTGTCTTGTATGTTTCATGCTAATGGGTGTTCACACTGAATGTTGGCTATTTAATGATCTGGAAGATTAGTTACTTTTTGAGGAGATATCCTAGAATGCAGAAGTCATATATTTTCTTTGATCCGGTCTATAATCACACATTTTTACAGTAATAGTAACCAAGAAGTTGTATTTTCTATTACATATCTAGTGAAAAAGAAAAGATAAATTATGATCACCCTCAGCTGAATTTTATCTACTGTGAATATGAGATAAGATGAAAAAACTAGGGTGCTATGGATGTTTATATAAGGGAGATGAGCAACATATATAACCGGGAAAAATATTCCTTTCTGTGTTTTTCTCTCTGGATCGCTCTGCTTTATCTCCTTTCGTACCATTTTATTTTATTCCAAACCTGTTCATTCTTTGATGTATGTTTCAGCTGAGACTTGCAAAATACATTGTTTGATAAATTAGATACTATGTCCTTATGAAAGATAGAAAGACTTTTATCAAACACAAACATTATTGCAACTTGTACCCAGGAGGGAAACAGAATAGACAGGCCACTTAATTTCCTTTACAGTTGAAGAAAAAAATACATGAGATCAAGAAACCAAATTCTTGCGGGTTGTTTATTGACTGTGACAAAGTCTGTTCAAAATTCTCTGTTCTATTCAGGCCGTGCTACTGTCAACACAGTCCAGAAATATTCCTGCAAAAGAAATGGTCACAGTGACAACGGAAAGCATTGATGGCAAATAGGAATTAAACTTCTCCCCCCAAATGAGTGCTATCTTTCAGCTTTCTTACTTTGGTTGGGAAGAAAGAGGATGTTGATTGCTTCATTTATTGAGTGAGTTTGTTTGGTTGTCTTAACTAACAAACTCAGAAAACGTTTGTAAGTTTTACATTTTTAGTTGCAAAATTTTCCGTAAATAATGTATTCATTTTATAAGTCAATAAAACAAGTCACATTTGCTACTATAATCATGCTGAAGTACTTTTAAGAATATGTATTTGACATAGATGTTTTTCTTAAGATACATACTCACATTTTACTAGGTATTTACAGATACAGTAATTTGAGTTTGTAGAAAATAAAATTGAGAGTTTTCTTTTCCATCTTGTTTGTATATGCATGCAAAATGTATTTATTCTATAAGCAGCTGCTCTCTCCACTGGTAGGTAAAAATCTATGCCTATTTTTTCCCACAGTCCTAATGAAAATGGCACCTCTTCCAGCTACCCTTCATGAGATCTCTTGCCCTTCCGAGACTGATGCGTCTTTGTGTCTGCTTTGTAGTTTATCCACATATATGCTGTTACCCTGTCACATTTTAATTTTTTGAAGACGTTATTAATCCTAAATATTATAGAGTCATGTATATAACCCTTCATAACTTATTTAATGGAATGGAATATAATGGAGCCTTTTCAACCCATCTTCTCCTTCAAAATATTTTCCTCATTTGAAAATGAAACCTCACAATACAGCACATAGAAGAAAATCTCAAGCTGCGTCTGTTTTGAGTAAGCCTGACAATGACAATTGCGGTGACTCACGCCTGGAATCCGACCACTTTGGGAGGCTGGGGTGGGCGGATCACCTGGGGTCAGAGGTTCAAGACCAGCCTGGCCAACATGGTGAAACCCCATCTCTATTAAAAATACCAAAAAAAGTTAGCTGGGTGTGGTGGGGGGGCGCTGGTAATCCCAGCTGCTCGAGAGGCTGAGACTGGAGAATCACTTGAACCTGGGAGGCAGAGGTTGCAGTGAGCTGAGATTGTGCCACTGCACTCCAGCCTGGGCAACAAAGAGCAAAACTCTGTCTCAAAAAAAAAAGACACACAGAACCTTTTTTTTTTTTTTTTTTTTTTTTTTTTTTTAAGTAATACCGCTGAGCACCTCTGGGGATGAATTTTATATGAAATATATTTTTTAAAAGGACAACATCATTCAAGAATCATGCTTTCTGTATCATTTGCATTTCTACATAATTTCTGGGGGTCTTACATTTAAAATCTCTACAGCATGGTGACAGGTTTTTAAACTTTAATCAGATCAATAATATTCTTTATTCACTGAGGTTGCATGTTCAGCTATCATTAAGCTCAATTATAACATTTAAATATAAAGATATTTATATTTTGGTTATATTTATAATTATATATTTTTAATATATATAATTCTGATAATTACCATATTACCAGGCTTATGGTAATTCTATAGCTGTTACATTTCTGATTTTACCATTTCTGCTTTATGATCTTAAGTTGTGATGAGAATTACAGATTTCACATAAAACTGATAACTCCTAATGACTGATACAGTCACGCAATTTCCTCATGTCATTCTCCACAGTCTTTTTTGTAGCTTTTGATATCCAGCAATTCCTAGTCTTAAACTTTGTCTCTTTGGCATCTGTAAAACAATTATTAATTTCCTGTTTCTCTACATTTTAATTTGTTTAAGCCTCCTTCCTCCTATTGTTCTATAACACTGACTCTTCTCACATGCTCTGTTCCACTTTCTCTGCATTCATTTTGCTTACTCCTTTCTTTCTGATGTGGTTTGGATCTGTGTCCCCACCCAAATCTCCTGTCAAATTGTAATCCCCAATGTTGGAAATTGGGCCTGGTAGAAGGTGACTGGATCTTGGGAGCAGACTTCCCTCTTGGTAATGCTGCAATAGTATGTGAGTCTTCAGGAGATCTGGTTGTTTAAGAGTGTGTGGTACCTCCCCACAACCCGTTCCTTCTGCCCTGGCCATGTGAGGATGCCTGCTCTGGCTCTGCCTTGTTCCATGGGTAAAAAAACTCCCTGAGGCCCCCCCAGCCATGCTTCCTGTACAGCATGCAGAACTGTGAGTCAATTAAACCTCCTTTCTTTATAAATTACCCAGTCTCACGTATTTCTTTATGGCAGTGTGAGAATTAATACATTTCCCCTTCCTTCCCTCCTTCTTTCCTTCCCGAGCTTCCTCCCTCCCTTCCTTTCTTCCTTCCGGTCTTGAGGTTTATTCTCACTTAATAAAGACTGTATTTTTTTTTTTCCATCATCCTAAGACGCCGCTTATCTAGGGGTGAAAGGCTTGAAATCTGCAGTCAGCCCTGTCTGGATTTACCTTGCTTCCTCTAGCTTAGTTATAGTCAAATAACAACTGAGAGTTTTTGTGAGAACTACACAAGACAATGAATGTGATTGGAAAGCGCAGTAATTGAGAAAGAAGTCTCTGATGTCTAAAATGGAGATGGGGTTTATATTAACTCAATAACTAACTCTAATATTAACTCTATTCTACATTGCACGTGCTCAAATAAAGCAAGCTGTTCCCTGGTGTACGTTTATATGTTCTTGGGAGATGAGCACTATGTGTAAATTTGGAAAACAGCTTATTTCCTCTCAATTATCATTTAAAAAAATGTAAACACATATTCAAACATCTCAGAGTACATATTATAAACTATTTGACAAGCGATTTTCTTTGTTCCTCACATTTGGAGAGTACCGGACTATATAAATTATCCATGTAATGTGGATTAAAAGAATTATACATGGTTAATGAAAAATAATAAAACATTTACTCTGTCCTACATCTTTACTGTAAATCAGTGCTTTATGTAATACCATTTAATCTCAGTCATATGAATTTAATTTAAATGTATTTGAATGCTTTATACATAGAATTCAAAACCTTTCCAAAAATGTGATATTTTAATTCTAACTCCTAACCTTAACTATTATTGTTTAAAAACTTTGTTTATATACATCTCTCAAAAAACACATATACAAAATATTTTTATAGTAATTGCAAAAGGGACAAAGGCCTTTATTTTTTTATTTCTTTGTTTTAACTAACTTGATGAAGAAACTATAAAGACAAAAAGAAAGCACAAACTGATTCTTTCTGGACTTTTCCTAATTTTCTTTCCATTGGGTATCATTGGAGAATCTTTCACCAACCAGAGGACATTTTCTCAAAAGCTTCACTGAAATACTCTAAGCTTTTCCATTTCTTTCAGGCAAATGCTCTAGCTGATTTTATGATGTAATCTATTTTAAAGTTGACCTGTCATAACAGCAAGTAAGTAAAACCACAGGCTTGGATTTTTTAAAAAGTGCTTTCTAAAAAATGCTCTATTTTGTGCCAGTTACAAGATACACAGATCATAACTTTTAACAGAATATGACAGAATAGAACTTAAAGGACATAAATTGAGATGTAAAGTAATCTGGTTACTCATTCATGTCTCAGTATTTTTTAAGTATCTCCCATTTGTCAGGGAGTATGTCAGTCTAAGGGTATCAAGATAAATGGAAGATTATTCTTTTCTAGAGGGCCACAATGTAGTAGCCCGACGGTGTAAATGGTATGACTGATTGGCCAACAAACCATTGAAACAGAGCTATGTATATGTCTCTGAAAGATGTACGTATACAGTGATACAGGAGGAGTATGGAAGAGAACACATACACACACACACATTTTGGAAAAAGGCAAAAACAGGAGAGTTTCAAGGAGGAATTACCTTTTATGTGGGTAAGGACTACTTGAGAATTTACAAGTCATTCTGGATAAAATGGTCAGGACATTTAAGCTAAGGGAGTAACAAGTAGAATGAAAGGACGTGTGAAAGGTCATAGTAAGATCAGGAAACAGGAAAATGCAGTACTTTTATGTGACCGAAGTGAAACAAATATAGAAGAGTGGATGTTACCTAGAATTTTAAGTCATCTATTCACTCTTGCATGTTAGACTAGAGGAAACAAAGATAGTCCCCAAATGATCATCTTATTCAGTCTTTGGAAAACAGGAAGAAATGTTATCTTTTTCAGTGAAGTGATTCCAAGACTTCCACAAGGAGTGAGGCTGAATTTGACATCCCAAAAATAAAGTAGCTTAAATAAATTTTCTGAGTCTGTGGGAAGAAAATTAACATGATATCTGAGATTTTTAAAAGCTGACAAATTTTGTTTTGTTTTGTTTTTCAGGTATGAAATAGTTTGAATCAGAAAGTTTGGACAAAAACCAAAAAGGTAGTGTTTGAAAGGGACTTAAATCTAAATGGTTGTCTTTAAAAACTGTATCAATTAAAGACGTATACATGTAACAGGGGAAAATGCATCCTGTAATTAAGTACTATCAAAAGAATTACACTTTCTTTTTCTTTTTTTTTTTTTTTTTAACAAAGCTCCTACACTCTGTCCCTCACTTCCATTCACTAAGCCTCATGCACTCTTCTCAAAAATAGATTCACCCAGTGAGGATGCTGATCCTCTTGTTTTTATTTCTGGTTTCAGAACATTTTATGTCAGTATACAGACACTTGTTAGATTGAAATTAATATGTTGTCAGGACACGATTATATTTTAGAGACAAAAAAGATCATGTTGAGAATGAATTTTTAAATAGATATTTCCTATTGATACAAGCAAAACAGTCTCTTTCTGTATCTCATCCAGATCACTGTGGTACAGTGAAAAAAGCAAAGGGCTGATAAAAAGGTAGAGAGGAAGATTTGAGTCCTATGTGAGTTGAGCTAGCGCCTCTCTCTCTCTCTCTCTCTCTTTCTCTCTATAATGGAGGTGACAATACTTATTTGCAAGGCATCAGGGAAGTCCACAGTTGGTGGACATACGGTGGTGGGGCAAGCAATCCTGGAAAAGTAGGCAAATAACAAAATGTGAAGAACATTCAATGCCCTTCTCTTTAGATTAACAATCTTAAGCTTACTAGATTCTGATGAGTGAGAGATAGAAAAATCTATGTTTCTTTTTGAAAGATGGGCATGCTAAGGAGATGTAAGTATAAATGGAGTGAAAATGAATTACTATGGGTTTCTTTTATCTTAGAAGTAAAGTACTGTTTTCTTTTTATTATACTTTCCTGTTTTTAATGGTATTCTACATACACATATATGATTTTGAATTACGTGAGTGGTCAAGAAATCAAACTTTGCCTATGTAGTATCACATTTAAAAGAAAGGCATCTTGGGCCAGAGGCAGTGGCTCATGCCTGTAATCCCAGCACTTCGGGAGGCAGAGTTGGGCAGATCACGAGGTCAAGAGATAAAGACAATCCTGGCCAACACCGTGAAACCCCGTCTCTAGTAAAAATACAAAAGAAAAAAAAATAGCCGAGCATGGTGGTACACGCCTGTAGTCCCAGCTACTCGGGAGGCTGAGGCAGGAGAATCACTTGGACCCGGGAGGTGGAGGTTGCAGTGAGCTGAGATTGCACCGCTGCACTCCAGTCTGGGGACAGAGAGAGACTTCACCTCAGGGGAAAAAAAAAAAAAAAAAAAAAAAAAAAAAAAAACAGGCATCTTATTCATAAATATAAGCAATTTAAGAAAATTCATGTTAGGTATTTAATTCCAAGGTACATAGACATAATTTAAACTAAGTATTACATTCATTTTATAATGTTTCTTCAAAGTAACACAAGAAAAAAATGAGGAAAGATTGGAAACTGAGAATCATTCATTAAAAACTATTCGTTATATTAATTACTCGTATAATTCTAAGACATTATCAAGTTTACAAGTTTATTTTAAATATAGATAGATTAGGCAGAAGAACACATATTTTCTCCTGTATTATTATTATTATTATTATTTTGAGACGGAGTCTCGCTCTGTCGCCCAGGCTGGAGTGCAGTGGCACGATCTCGGCTCACTGCAAGCTCCGCCTCCCGGGTTCACGACATTCTCCTGCCTCAGCCTCCCGAGTAGCTGGGACTACAGGCGCCGCCACCACGCCCGGCTAATTTTTTATATTTTTAGTAGAAACGGGGTTTCACCGTGTTAGCCAGGATGGTCTCAATTTCCTGACCTTATGATCCGTCTGCCTTGGCCTCCCAAAGTGCTGGGATTACAGGCGTCAGCCACCGTGCCCGGCCTGTTTTGCTATTTTTAAACAAAATATAGATATATCGGAATCAATTGTTTTATTTAGAAACACTTCCAAATGACAGCATTATCATACATACCTTCTCTACTAAATATATTCACATTATTGATGTGCTTAGAATTGTTCTCTTTTTATTTTATTAAGTGTTTACGTATCATGATTTCTATTAATATACTATTTATGATCAGGACTCAAGAGCTTAAGTGACTTCATTTAATAGAGAAAGATACAATACTGATTCCTTGGTAAACCTATTTGAAATGATAAAACCTTAAAAAAACCCTTACTATTTCAAAATAATTAACAAAAAATTAATAAAGAAATTGCAATTTTTAATTATGTCTAAATAAGTATCTATATCTTTCCAATTTATATTCATCACTTAATAAATTTGTTTAGTACTTATTGACTGCTAGAGTGATAAACTAAAATTCCCCTAACAAATTAAGTCAAGAATATTGACTAAATTAGAGATTATGTGATACTTGTAGATATGTACAAGTATCTACATTGATATGGGAACTGCTTTGTCTTTATCTTCAAAAAGACAAGAATCAAAATTAACTGAGGAGGATGCTTATCATTCCATTTTGATTCCTAGTCTTAGAAAATGTAAGGTGACTTGTATGATTTTTCATATTGTAGCATCTAATTTATTATAATCTTGGAGAGAAATTCATGTATAGTCAATCATAGTCTCAGGGAATAAAAACAAGAATATTTTTCTCATACTACCCTATTATAATTGGGTAGCTTTATTTGTAAATATGAAGGCTGCCTTATAGCTTTTATAGACTGAGATATGCTTTTGGAAGATGACAGAATCCTTTTCAATATGATACAGGTTTTATTTAAAATAAAAATCTTATATAACTGCTTTTGATTTTTAATCATGAATGTTATGCTATTATATGCTCTGGAAATTGAAAAGAATATTTTTGAATCGATACGGTTCTGCTAGCTGGGAAAATACTTTCTTTTTTGTAAGCCAATATAACATTTGCACAGTTTTCATTAAGAATATGATCACTAAAGAAACGTGCGCCAATGGCATCTCGAAGGCTCATAATTTCTCCTAACCATAGCATATTTGATCAGATCTTCCCCCCTTGAAACTGCCCACTGACCACGTAATTCTCAATCACTGCAACCTACGTCACCCTGAGACAGTCAGAGAAGCAGAACCATATTCATCACACACAGGCAGTTGTCAACTATGGCACCATCAAGCTTTAATACCTGTAATATAAAACCCCTGCCTTCTGTATTCTGGATATCCAACCCCGATGGGGATCAGAACAGAGGGAGCATAAACCGAGAAGACTGTATCTCAGAAGTGGAACTCCTAGTCGGAGAACCCAGACCTGTTCCTGTTTCTCAGTGTTTCTGTTTACATTGATTAGACTATAACCTAATCATTGTATAATGGTGAAGTTGTTACTTTTTTAAGAAAATAGAAGGTAGGAACAAACATCCATTTCTTTCTCCATTTAATCCCTTTTAAATTAAATGAAAAAATTTTCATATTGATTCATTTCTCTAAGCAAGACCTAATTGCACTATAGTACTTAGCTACCACTGAAAACTACAGTAAACACATGTAAGCTACTAGTTTCAACTCCAAAACAAAAATTTTAACTTCAATTTAGCACAGATTATTTGTAGAAAAAAATACACAGGAAACCCTTTTATATAGGCTTTTGTCCTAATCAATTTTAATATTTCTTATCAAATATATATTACACATATTTCTTAATTTCATAATTTTCTGTTATAAATATTATTTTCTGGTATAAACATTTTTTTACTATTATTTATATTTTTTGATACTTGGGGTGTTTATTCTATTTAAACTTGCAAAACTGGCAGTAAGTTTAAGCTCGAAGTAAATTTTAATCCCCAATGTTGTATTCATTAATCAGTGATCATTTACACTAATATAAGTTCATTGATCTTATTCTTCAGACCCTCCCTTGTGAGTAATTTCATCCTTTAGAAGACATTATTAGATACATTAAGCAGTGGCATTCTATTCCAACAAATGAGCCTAGCTTGACTGCTGGAGAAACACCCAATTAATAATGAAATATAAAGTGACTTGTATAATTTTTCATATTGTAACTTCTAATTTATTATAATCTGGGAAATAAATTCATGTATAGCCATTGAAAAATGAATTATCAGAAAACATATATCATTAGATACTGATTAAATCAATTGAAATCTACATATATTTCTCATTATGTTTATCTTCAAATATACTTGACATGGAAATTCTTGCTTTTTAATGTGTATCATGAACATTTAAAAACACTTTAAATTTAAACCTTCGATATATTAATGAAATGTGTGGGTTTCTACTTTACAAACTTTAACTGACTTTATTAGTCTTCAATGTACAGTCTCTTTAAAATACTACTTCATGCCATCTGTTGCTAAGAATGGTTTCTTTCTTGCTTTCCTAAAATCCATTTTTAACTTAACATATGTCATGACCACAGTGGAGGAAAAAGTTATTATAGTGTCATTTTTTCATATGGCATTAGACTTTTAAAGAAGAAATTAAATATTACTGTTACTATAACTAGAAAACCTGCACCTCAAATGTATTTTATCATTTGAATCTAAAAATAGCTCTTTAGGTGGATAGTGGGATAATACTGACACTATTTTGAAATAGAATGTCTACTCTTTTTAAAGCATTTCCCTTATCCTTCTATCACTTTCTACCCATTTATTCAGTACCATTCATTGCCTCAACCAAGGGAAACCTAAAAGACAAAGAAAAAGGATTTCAAGTTAAAAAGTTTAGACTTTTGTACTGCCAAATTCTTGACACTAGACTAGATAAAAACCACACCCCAGACTTGTTGAGGAACCCGTAAGCGGAGAGCATAGGCAGAGGTAAAGCAAAGACCACAGGCACTGGAGGAAGAGAAGGAAAAAGCAAATCTTTTTCAGACTCTTCTTTAGTATGGTAGCACTTTTATTATCAATCTTTTGTGTGAGTCTACGGAAGCCACACATCTGGCAGGCTTGCAGAAATCCCTGCACTGGGCATGATGCAGGCACAGAAGACCATCCACATTCATCAGGAAGACAGTAGTGAACCACCTCCTAGAGATTCACTGCCCTCAAAGGGCGTCAAGAATAGCGGTGTGATTCCAGAAAAGCCAAGGGATCTGAGAATTGTGCCGTGGGGAGAGAGGCTGGTATAGTGACCTTCATGAACCTTTCATCAAAGGACCAATGAAAACAGGAATATCTCAATATTTTTCTTGTAAATTTTCCAGGGAACAAGACCAAACACAATCATGGAGAAATTCTTCCCAGGTGGGACAAAGGAAGAATTGGATCTGAGCCCATCAAATCAAGGAGCATACCATAGTGTACACTGGAGAGTTCTGCCTAAATCTCATCATAAGAGCCAAGGCACCTGTCCCCCAGCTGCCCGAAGTGTCAGTCTTTGATGATTCACAGTTGTGTCCCTCATTAGACATATCCCCTACTTGCAGAAATTGGCCTTACCCACTGCAGTCCATGGCCAATGACTGACCAAGGCAGGGAAGTAAAACTCAGCTCCATGATCTCAATTTGGGCCAATTCTGAAAGTCCATCCAAGCTCCAGAGTTCTCGGAGAATCAGCTGCAATCACATTGCAGATCAGCTCCTCCCTCCGCCCATCTGCCTTTTGCACATCCTTATAGCTGTACCCCCTGAAAGCATCCCTTAATGACAATGCCCCTGCTGCACTCAACTCACCATCTCAGAGTCTGTCTGAGAACTCACTTAAAACAAAGGGATAGGCCGGGCGCGGTGGCTCACGCCTGTAATCCCAGCACTTTGGGAGGCCGAGGCGGGCGGATCACAAGGTCAGGAGATCGAGACCACGGTGAAACCCCGTCTCTACTAAAAATACAAAAAATTAGCCGGGCGCGGTTGTGGGCGCCTGTAGTCCCAGCTACTCGGGAGGCTGAGGCAGGAGAATGGCGGGAACCCGGGAGGCGGAGCTTGCAGTGAGCCGAGATCGCACCACTCACTCCAGCCTGGGCGACAGAGCGAGACTCCGTCTCAAAAAAAAAAAAGAAAAAAAAAAACAAAAACAAAAAAACAAAAAACAAAAAACAAAAACAAAGGGATAAAGGGTAAATAACTTAAACCTAGAGTCCAAAGGCAGAGAGAGGTAGTAGGGCTTCAAATATTCATGGAGGGGAAGAATGGAATCTTGCTATGGCAAAAAAAAAAAAAAAAAAAAAAAAAAAAAAAATTCTGAGCTCCTATTTAACCCCTGCTGGCGGAAGTGTACTGTCTTTCTGAGATGATGTTTTACTTTAGCTCCTGGGGATTCTCAAGAACACTGTCTACACCCTGCAGACGAGTCACACCCAGGACCAGCTCTGATCTGCCACAGCTGGCTGATTCTGTGCTTTACAGAGCCCAGATGTAATCCTGGCAGATTAAATGTGGTAAGAATTCCTGATCTGAAGTTTCTAATATCTAGAGTACTAGCAGAAAATATTAGAAATTAATTGTTATAGAAGGATAGAGAAATCGCGTTTGAACATCTAGTCTGTTGACTAGAATTCGTGCCAGTTAGATAAAAGAGGTATGATATTGCTCATTTTACAAATCGAGAAACTGAATTTTTGATATGTATGTACATACCCATATTCATCTTGCTTAAAAGTGTCAGAGAAAGATTTGAACCCAGGTCTAACTTCAAAGTCCTCGTTTTTATCACATCCCTATGTAGTATCCTACAGTTGAAAAAATTATTTTCATTATACAAAACTATTTTATAATTATCTTAATTTTATATTCATGATTTATTAGGGATTTAAAAAAAAATGTGACCACTGTTTCTCATTTTTCATATCACACATATAAAATTATTTCTGACATTTTGTTGCACCTATGATTAGAACACTAGGTAGTGTTAAAAAATGTCGAATGCCTTTTTATAGTTTTTTATAAATTTAAATATTTAAGAGATTAAGCAGACATTATTTGCTTTAATTTTTCTTTTACTTTGTTTCTCTGTAAATGAAAGAGTATGTCTATGCCTTATTTTGTTTGGTTTTGTTAAACATTTTATTAAATAGCATTCAATATGATTTAACCATAAATGAAATTCTGAAAATGTGTAAAAAACATTTTACTGTGTCTATTATAGCAATACAAATTTCTTTATGGCTTGAGGAAACAATCTCCACAATGAAACTTAAAATTTCAGAAAAGTTATTAACAAATATTATCATGTATCCAAAGGTAAAATAATTTTTACATATATTGAAAAAGATACATATTATACATTAGCATCGGATAAAGTTTTATTTATATAGTCAATTACCACCATACAAGCTACAAATAATATATTCAAATACACTTTTAAAAGACATAAATGTGAAAGGATGATTTTAGAATACCTTTAGTCATTAATCTATGCCCTGGAAAGAAAAATAAAATCATAAACAAAACAAAACAAAACTTCTTGGCTAAAATGCTACAGGGCCTTGGGGTATAGAGTCCTACAATAGCTAAAGCAATATCAGAAAGATATAGACCTGAGTTATGCTAAATTTCTTCAATCATTTCACCCCAGAAAAGGTCTCTTTTATAAAGGATATTATCTTATTAATAGGTCTTCTTCAAATCAAAAACTTCATGAAAAGAGAAAAGAGATAATGGATTCTCATAAATTACCTTTCAGCTTAAAAGTTATTTTCAGAATTTCTCAAAGAGAAAGCTGAGAAAATATTACAATATCTAATCAAAGGAAATACTTGAAACCCCTATGAGCAGTGCTACTTGCAAGAATTGTGGGATATTTTCCTTTCAAGGAAAACAAACAAGGGTCACATATGACTATTGCATAAATAATATTTGTGCTTTCTTATTAAATATATTCGGTGACTGACATTTGTTTCTTTTTTATCAGTATATGATTCTTTTATTTCTTAACACATTCTTCTCATAAATGTAGTAGTTATCACAAAATGTTCATGAATTTAGCTTCTATCAGATTTTCCAGGGTGTATTAAGATAACACTTTGAAGGACAGTATTTTTTTGTTGTTGTTGTTCTTAAATACAGGAAGCTAGGTAGATACTTAATCCTTTGGAACTGAAATGTCTAATAATAGTGCACTAATATATACAGAACTGTGTGTGTGCATGTATACATATATTCTTATTTAGCACAGTGTTTAATATTATACCAAATATTGAATAGTTTATAGTATATTCATGGTGGTCAACTTATAAAATAGAAGTTATTTTATCGGTGCTTTGAAGAATCTAATGGCAGATTATTCGAATAAGTAACACTTGTGATACTTTTCATACACCATGTATCAATTTATTTGTCAAACATGATACCCCTGAGTATATTTGTGGTTACTTCAATTTATATGTTGAAATTAAACATTTATTTCTTTGTTTATTAATATGTTGCATAATGCTGGTTCTAGATTTATTTCTAATTGTTAAAAAATTTAAAATTATTTAAAATATTTAAAGAAAGGAATGTATCTGAAAGGTTAGGATTATACAAAAATTATTACCTTAAAAAATTAAGAAAACAAAAATGAACAAAACGGGATTGAACAAAATTTTATAAAATAAAAATAATAGCCTGGCAATTTCCAAACACAATAATAATGACGGTCAATTGTAAACCTTGTGGAAGGCAGAGACAGGTGCAGAGTTTGACCAAGCTTACTTTATGGAAAAGATGAATTTCCATTGCCTTTCATTTTCCCTTTTTCATTTTGGTTTTAATTAGAGAAAAATGAAGACAGAGGAAAAGAGAAGAAGAAAGAGAAGATGGTTAAAACTTGCTAAGAAGACAACACAATTATTCCTCTCTGGGAGTTTAGGATGAACAGAAGGCAGGCTAAGCCGGAGATGTAAGTGCCTAATTAAAGACTAAAGATGCGATGCCTAAAGGGAGCAGGAGTAACACACTGGAGAAGTCGCAGATACACAGATATTCGGAATTGAATCCTCTGAGTACTAAAACAGATTGAAACCATCTATTTCCTCAACTACTAGAGTCCGTAAGGGCTGTTTGAACCATGGATTTGTAAAGTAATTTAGAGCCCTAAAATTCTGAAATTGAAGGATTTAGGGTTATTAAAATACTGATAGTAACTAGCAGTTTGCTGAGAATAGTGGAATTTTAGAAGCAGCACAGGCAATTTTAAGTGTAAGCTCTTCTTTAGTATGGTAGCACTTTTATCTTCCTATGAGAGAGAGTATATAAATATATATCTCATATATAACCACATATATAATATGTATATGTGTGTGTACCTCTGCATGTGTGTGTGAGTGTGTGTGTGTGTGAACCTTTGATACAACCCAAAACAGTATGGAATGGTTACCTCCTTTGGGATTATCAGTAATGAGCCTAGAAAGATGTTGAGATTTATTATAGTATATTCTTTTTTTCTTTTTTTGAGATAGAGTCTTGCTCTGTCACCCAGGCTGGAGTGCAGTGGCACGATCTTGGCTCACTGCAACCTCTGCCTCCTGGGTTCAAGTGATTCTCCTGCCTCAGCCTCCTGAGTAGCTGGGACCACAGGCACATGCCACCACACCTGGCTAAGCTCTGCTTACACAGAGACAAAAACCAAATAAATGTTTAAGTATTATTTTGAATGGTTACATCCAAGTCCCTAAACTTAAATACAGTAAAGAAAATATCCAAATACCAAAACAGATAAATTCATCTCCCCACTGACTTTCCCATTCCCATACACTCCTAGTTATTCCAAACAGTTAACAAGCCTAGGAAACTTGGAGCTCTCTTTGACTCTTCTTGTTGCAAATCTCATATAAATGACCAATCTCATTATTCCATGACATCTGCCTTTGAAATAAATCTCAGATTCTCCTGTTTGCACCGTTTCCATTGCTAACACTCTTATAGTGACTTTTCTCATTTACTTACATTGGATTACTACAGGAAGTTGAATTCTTAGCCTTGAGTCATTCATTATTCCACCTATACACTATTGTTAGTTATTTTTGAGGAAACACTGAAGGCACTGATTTAATACTTACTATTCTTTTGCTCTAGGATTATCATACATGATATACAATATAAAAAAGATGATGAAAGTAAAAGAAATTATATAAAATAGAAACATGATAGATATGCACATGTATGGTCATGTGAGTGTGTGTACGTCTGTGTGTTTGTGTATATACAGAATCAACCCAGAGAATTTGCTAAACATTTAATTTGATCAGGACCACTCCACATATTGACCATGATGATATTCTATGGAGATCTTAAACTAAGCAATATGAAAAATATATATATTGTTAACTTGTACCTATATTCCATGATACATCATGGTATGTATGTAGCTTAGTACATAGTATGTACCTTAGTCAACCTGGATAAGTAATTGAAATATTTAGTAAGATAGGTTGATAGATGATTGATAGATAGGTAGACAGGTAGGAAAAAATACTATAAGGTGAAATAAAAGAAACCTTTACACTTGCCTGCTTTTATAAAATAGTCCTTTATTAATCATTCTCATTTTTAAAAAGAGAACAGAAAGGATACTTTGGTAGGATAGAGAAGTTAACTTGGAAATATAGGACCCGGGAAGGTAATGGGAGTTTTGGCCTCAACCACAGATCTTTTGAAACTCTGTGGAACAACCTACCTATTGAAATAAGTATTCCCATTTCATGGATCATTAATTTCTTTTTCAAGTGATTAACAATATATGATAGAAGAAAGCCTTAACCAGACCAGAAAAGAGGACATTATAAAGTGGCTTTTCTATCTATTAAGTCCCCAAAGGTTTTATCTTGTCTGTTTTTGATCATCTCTAGTGCTCGTGTCTACAGGGAAGAATATTCTTTCTAATTGTTCTCACTGACAGAAACATTTTTCATTATACTTAAATTTTTATCTTTTTAAAACTTCAGATCATTATTCCTTGTTCTAAGACCTTAGCTAGCTAAAATAAATCTTCCTTCTCTTTTATAACATACTATTGCAAGTATTTATATATAGTTATAATATCCTCTCATTTGTCACCATATCTCTTAGCCATACATATTAATTATCTTTAATTTTCTTTATTAGATCATATGCCCCTTTCTTTTTATCATTTCCACCATCCTTTAAATTGGCTAATTTTTCAGTGTGCCTTTCATGTCAAAGAGGAGATAGGAGAGAAAAGAAGAAGAGAATTGAAAGATACATATATATATATACACACACACACATATACACAATATATCATATAACTATATGTAGTTATAAAAAAGACAGATGTTTTATTTTTGTGTCCTAACTCAATTTCCTAATTTTCACTGAGAATATAAAAAAAGTTTATATTAAGCTTACTTTTGACTTACAGTAACATAAAAATCAAAGATCTCAGGTAATTTACCACCCACACTATTTAACACACAAGTAGACCCTTAAGAAATTATTAATAAATGCTGAAATACTGTATGAAGAACATATTTCAAAAATGTAAAAGGAAGGTGTCTGAACACTGATTAGCAATCAGAAATTCTGCTACAAAGTGACTCTTCCATTTTTGGTGTCTGGGTTTCTCTCTCTCTCTCTCTGTGTGTGTGTGTGTGTGTGTGTGTGTATGTTTTAATATGTAGAACAACCATTATCATATCTAGTCTACTGAGTTTGCAAGATTATTATACAGAAAAAATGAACTAATCAATTAAACACCTTTGAAGTTATATGAGGTCTATAAATACAGATATCTTACTATTAAATTCAAGCAAATAGCGATCGGAACTGAATAATTACCTATAAACCGTGTCACATGGCAGAAACAGTAAGGAAACTCTTCCAACATTGCTGAAGACAATGTTATTCCAGGTTTCCTAATTGATCACATACTTTCATATTATCCACACCTTTGATCATATTCCTCCCTCAATCTGGAAAGCTCTTTCCTCCATTTCTCCTTCCCGAGACCTTCCAGAGCCAGTTGAACTCTCTCCTCCTCTATGTAGGCCGTCTTATTCTTCCTCATTAATGTATTTTAACTTTATTCTGAACAAGCACAACACTATGTTCATTTGACAGATATTTATCACATATTTTTTACAGAGAGTAAAGCATTTTGCTACTTACAAGAAATACAATAGTGGGAAACTGTTATCTCCTCATGGGGTGCTAAGATTCTAGTGGCAAAGACTTAAACAATCACACAAATATGTAAGAACTAACCATGATAGATGCTAGGAAGGAAAACGAGCACATTCTCCTGTTTGCTTTTCCCACAGTTCTCACCCTGCAATAGTTGGAGTGGATCCAGGCACTGTTTCAATAGAAGCTGAAGCTGAAAACTTCATTTTTTTTTTTTTTTTGAAAACTTCCTTAAGAACAGGGATCAGGTCTTCTGTTACTTTATTTCTACCCCTCACGGTATCTAGCACGATGCTATAGCAGGTACTCCACGCACGCATGTTAAATTGGGTGCAGGTGTGCTCACTTGGGTTTTTTTTTTTTTTTTTAAACACGATCAAAGCAGAGTTTGCAGACCACCTGCGTCAGAAATACCCAGAGTGCTTGTTACAATGCAGAGCCCTCTGAGACCTTTTGAAACAGAATCTTTGGTGGAGATTTGGGAATTGAAAATTTCAATTATGTTCCCAAGTGATTTTCACATACACTATTATTTTGGGAATCACTGGAGCAGAAGATATGGACCACATATTTAGAGAACCATTTACTGCTTAAAAAACGAATTTACATTTCATATAGTGAGTATATAATGTATAAAAATAACAGGGTTTTTTGGTATTTCTTTGTATATGTAGTTGATGCTATTTGATAGGCATATTATATTACAAGATACCTTGTTTTCCAAAAGCCCTCAAGGAGATTTTCTGTCACGTGTCTGTAAATGGAGAAGCAGATGCTCTCGTTTGCCCACACAACATCCTTTCTGTCTTTCCCACAAACTGAGTGCTGACTTCTGCTCTGGGTGACAGTGTGCCCACACAAAAGTACAAATCTCTCGGAGCTGGCTGTAGCCATAAAGTGCGAGAAGTCACTAAGCAGGGTTGCCAGGAAAAGAAAATGTTAAAAGGCATGATTCTTTGTCCTTTCTGCTTGCCTTTTCTTCCTGCTGAGAAGGTGGGCACGTTGGATAGAGGTGAAAATCACACACTTCCAATGGTGAAGTAGAAGGATAACGGTGCCTGGGAGGTGGATAACCACAGGGAATGCAAGCCAGATTGCACATCTCAGATGAATTGTTATGTGGGAAATATAAATACCTCTGTTATATCAACCACCATTTTAGTATTTAGGTCTTTGATTATTTAAGAGATAACTCCAAACAAGACATCTGTGGTAACCAAAAATGTCCATATCCTAATCCCTAGAACTTGTGCATAGGTTACTTTACATGGCAAAGGAGAATTAAGGTTGCAGATGCAATTCAGGTTGCCAATCAGCTGATGGGAGATTATCCTGTATTATCTGGGTGGGCCCAACATGATCAGGAGAGTCCTTACAAGGAGACGAGGGAGGCAGAAGAGTCAATGTCAGATTGATGCAGCCTCAGAAAGACTTCACTGGGCATTTCTGGTTTTGTACATGGAAGGTGATATGGTTTAGCTGTGTCCCCACCCACATCTCATCTTGAATCGTGGGAGGGACCTGGTGGGAGAGAATTGAATCATGGGGGCACTTCCCCCCTTACTGTTCTTGTGGAAGTGAATAAGTCTCATGAGATCTGATGATTTTCTAAGGGGTTTTCCTTTTGTTTGGCTCTCATTCTCTCTTGTCTGCCACCATGTAAGACATGCCTTTCGCCTTCTGCCATGATTGTGATGCCTCCTTAACCATGTGGAACTGTGAGTCCATTAAATCTCTTTTTCTTTATAAATTACCCAGTTTCTGGTATGTCTTTATCAGCAGCGTGAAAACAAACTAGTACAGAAGGTGCACATTAAAAGTAAAATCCTAACCCCACCCCTGAAAAGAACCCCACTTTGCCAAGTAAACTCCAGAAAAAAACCTTAAAATCTTCGTTCCACCCTGTGATGGGACAGGAGGTCAGACATGCCTCATTATAACCTCTCCCTTCTGTAGTTTAGACACAACAGCTGACCAGCATTAATGTTAAAATAGAGATCATAAGACGGAATGGACTCTTTGTGGCAATAAAACACCAAATTAAGGCCTTGCCAGGCAAGGGTTAGGTTCACACCCCTACACTTAAGGAATAAACCATGTCCTGACTGCCACAAAGCTTTTCTTTTTCTCCAGCAGCTAAACAAGCACTAGCCTGGAAATAAGCAACATTAAAACTATTACAACTCATCCAGTTCACAGACGCTGACTGACTCCCTGTTCTGCCAGCCATAAATGCAGCTTTGATTGGACAGAAGACTGATCTCAGTAACTTCCTCCTGATAAGAAAACCACCAACCATGAACTGGTTCTGACTGGTTTACGGAGGCTGCACACTTGCGTACCTTTGTGTCCTGAAAAGACCTTTGGATGTGCAGGGCCTAACTGTAATGCATTTAAATGTGAAGTCTCCACCCCTAAGTGCACATAGGTCCTTTCTTCTATGCATGCTTTCTCAGTACACATGTGCCAGGACTACCCCTTCATGAATATTCATAGCTCCTCCTGTAACCTGTTGAATATGTCTGTTTAGCCAACCTGTTTGGCATAAAGCTCCTGCCCCAACCCTCCTCCTTTGAAGTGCCTATCTTTGGTCTTGGCCAGGGGCTGCAATTTCCAGACTGTTTGATAGCCACCTTGCAGACTGTAACACTTTATAAGAAATACGGTCTCCCTCTCTCCTTTTCTAAACGTATCATTCTTTTTTTAAGTTAACAAAGGGGACCCAGTGTCAACAGAATGTAGGTACTTCTAGAAGCTGAAAATGGCAAGGAAATGACTTCTCTCCTATAGACGTTAGAAGGAATATAGATAAATTGATTTTATCCCAGTGAGACTCATTTTAGAATTAACTGTAAGAATATAAATTTGTGTTGCTTTAAAACCACTAAATTTGGGGAAAATGTTGTAGCAGCAACTGGAAATAATGTGATATTCAGTTCAAAAATATAATCTAACAACTACTCAAATTTTAAGAAATATTAAGGACACCAATAACATTTTAAAATATAATATGCTCTGGGTTAATTTATATACACAGATACAAAAATAAAAGATTGAAGAAGAATCTTTTCAGGAAAAAGGCCACGAATCTGTAATGAATATAAGAATATTCTACCATACAATGATTCTTTGCTAGAACACAAACTACTGTTCTACATGTGATGATACTTTCCCCCACAAAAATATAGGCAATATAATTAAAACATTCTGTGTCAAATTCCTTAGCCATGGTTGACTCACCTCTCAGTGGCAAACTAGGAGGCAATCTGGTGCTGAACGCTATAGCTCTAGGCAGCCCTCAATCTTCAGGGCCTAATTATAATAGTTTTATTAACACAGAGTAGAGTTAGCCAGAGGTTTTTAGTTCCAGGAGATGCAGGATTGATGTGGAAAATATCAACCTGTATTTAGAAACTTTGACTAGCCCTCCTATTATCAAACTGGCTCTCCTCTCCTTCTCTTTCCACTGGCTATTTGTACACAACCTCAGAGAGTAATTGGTCCTTCCTATGACTGGTACAATTTTTTTCCTTTTTTTTTTTTCCCAGAAATATGTAGCTTACTTACAATTCTCTCCTTATTCAAGATGGCTCTATTTAAGCAAATATAGACAAAGGTATCTGCAGTCAGTAAAGAGATACAGACTTAACAGAGGAAACAGAATGCCTCCCTATACCCAATGAGTTTACATTTTCTGGAATTTAACTGTCACTAGATAAAACAATCAATCCAAGGCAATTTCTTGGTTACTTCTAACACTTTTGATCCAGGAACTGGACTTGTCCTTCAGGGCGAGGGCGATGAATACAGGAGGGCAAGTTTGAGACAACACCTGCAGGTGTGCAGTTGTGGAGAGTGTTCAAATGAGCTCCAGATTTGACTCGAGGAAAGAAACACACCTTTAGATTTTAGGTCAGAAAAATGTGTCTATTCGATCACATGCCCGTGAATTTATAAATAAGAAACACGAAGCAAAACAATCCCCAATTCAATTGTTAAATATTTTATAAGTTCTCATCATCTGTGTTGCTTTCTATTCAGGGTTTATCGTGACCTACATAAATTATATGACCAGTTTTTTGTTTTACTGCAGATCCATTTTTTTTCCTCATAAGCCCTTGCAGTTTAAGGTTTCTTAGGCTAAACTCAAAACCAGATGCGAAAACCTATCTTTTATTCTCAGAGCCAAATATCATCCTTGTTCTAGAATTAATTTTAGAACATATTTGCTACCATAAAATATGTAATTATTAAATAATTTAATAATTTTTAATAATAATTATGAGTTACAAAATTATTATGGGGTTCATATTCATAATTTTAGGGATGCAAAATTTATTTTATCTTACAACCTAATTAAATGGGTTTGGTAAGTCTTTTCTCCTGGATGTTTTCTGTTGAGACTTGGAAGGAAACTCAGACATGAGGCATGCACAGTGGCTCGCTCCTATAATCCCAGCACTTTGGGAGTTGAGGCTATAGGATCGCTTGAGCCCAGATCTTGAGAGCAGCCTGGGAAAGATGGTGAAGCCCCATCTCCATAAAAATGAAAAAAAAAAGGAAAAAAAAATAGTTGGACTTGGTGGTTGCTCCCGCCTGTGGCCCCAGCTACTCGGGAGGATGAGGTAGGAGGATTGTTTGAGCCCAGGAGCTCCAGGCTACCAACACTTTTCTTATAAAACTGAAGAAACTGAATCTGAGAAATTGATGATGGCAAGGTCACCAGCTGGTGAGTATTACAGCCTCATCTGGCTCCACTACAGGAACCTGCAGACTGACTTTCTCACAGACAGCTCTGCTTTGCTGATGTCATTGTTAGTGACATGTTCTAAGAACAGATAAATGAAAATTCTTTAACTTATGCACAAATACTTTACTTAAGGTACCAATTTAAATATATTCACTGTGCCTGACTTTAGTGAAAGGACAAAGATTTGTGTGTGAGAAATTAAAGGATATTTCACACACAATAAAATAACCCATCATAATAAATAAATAAATGAACTAGCTTTGCATTCACTCTATAGACATTGCCATAGTTCTTAGATTATGTTATAGATAAGGAAAAAACAATGAAAATATTCTATATATTATTTTTGTTGTTCATTTAAATCTGGGCTATAACTAATAATTTGCGGCATGTTTCCAAATTTAACACTATCCTCAAAACCAAACCAAACAGTAAAAAACAAAACACCCGAACTTTTATTTCTAAATAACGTAGATCTCCTAACTTAAATATAAAGCATTATCATTTATAATACTGGATCAGGTACTAAACTGGTTTTAATTTTTTAAGCAACCATGTTTATTCTACTTGCTATGTCATGATTTTTAAAAGAACTTAAAATCATTGATTCATTTAGTCTTCATAATAATGCTACCATATCAGCCCTGTAAGGTTTGTACTATTATTACCTGTAATTTACAGATAGAGAAATTATTGTCTCTGCCTGGGAAGTGGTAAATTCAAATTCTGGTACTGTAGCTTCAAAATCTATGTATAGCATGCTGAGTTACATCTTTGATATGACTACATTGCTTTCAGATTGGAGTTCTTTAGAAGGCAAATCCTAAGGTAGATCTGAAAAATCCTAAAGCAAATCTGAAACCAATTGAAAATATACGATGTATTGTTGTATTGAATAATAAAATAATAGGTTAGGCTTTACTTATTTGCTAACATACTTATCATGTAATTAATTATATACACATACACACATACAATATATTTCAAAATGTTTTAAATATAAGAAATGTTTTTCATTTAAGACTTGGTGGGAATATACATCATGTATTTTTGGAACAGCAGAAAGTAAAGTAACTAAATTGTACTTTACTAGATATATCATAATATTTGTATAACATATGGACATAAAATAAAATAACACAATCGAAATCAGAATGGAATCCTAAAAGTTCTAACATGCTGCAGAGATGAATGTAATTACAGGAGTAAAAATAACCTGGAAATCTTGAGTTGAAAAAGTAATTTGTGTAAACACAGGAGAACCACTTAACAAGGACATGCAGTAAGCATGTTCCAAGTTTATTTACTAGTTCAGTTTTGAGTGAGATTTTGAGGAAAATAGTTGTTAGTGTCAAAGGAAGCTACATTAATTAAATGAGGTATCTAGAATGATGAAGAGACTGCCTCCTTGCTCTTCCTTGAACAGGGATTTTGCGTTCGCTATTTTCTTTTTGTAAATACCTTTTCTCAGATACCACTGAGCTTACTACTCATGTCGAGTCACATCTGCACTTAAACGTCTTGCTACTATGGGTTCTCTTTTAACCACTCTACTAAAACAGTGCTCCATTCTCATTCTCTATGTCCTGTTTTATTCATAATTCATAGCACATATTATTTGTTCATTATTTTTCTTCCTTCTCCAATGCTCTGAAATCTGCAAATTTGTATATTTCAGTGCCTGGGAGAGTGACCCTGACTCATGGCTGGTATTAAATGAAAATATTAATCAAATAAATTCTAGGCCAAGATAACAGGATGATGTCATGCTTGATACCATCCTCCATGGTGCTACCAAGTCAACAGATTATAGATTAAAATAATATTAGAAAATTTTTAAAAATTCTATAAAAATACAATCAAAATGCAACATGGTTTGAAAGCAAAGAGAGGCAGAGACAATGAGCCATATTCATCCTGCAGAAGAATGTGCCCTACTCCAACTGAGCCCCAGAAGGGGAGTAACTGCAGCCCCAACCTGCTAACATAGGACTATGATTATGAAATGGGGCCCTGGATATTTAGTTGAAGACAAATGAAAAAATCCAAGACTCTAATACTTGGAGGGCTGAGTAGAGAGAGAATTCAATTTAACATAAGCCTGCAAACCAAAATTTAAAAAGAAATAAGAAAGCTAATGTTAAACACACCTCCCCCGACAACAACAAAAAAATCAACAATTAAAAAATGAAATCATTCAAGACTTTTAAGAAGTTGCAGATCAGTTTTAAATGAATTTAAAATCAGTATGTTTAAAATAAAGGATAACAATGAAATAACGTGTTATATATGACAAGAAATAATGTGACAAAAATGTAAATAAATGAAACAAGAACATGTGGAGTATAAAAAAAAAAAATAGTGAGGAAATTAGCCAGAAAGCCTCAAAAGAAAAAAGAAAAAAGAAAAAAAAAAAAAAAAAAAAAAGGTCAAAGTAGGTCAGTATCAAGAGGAACAGTATCAAGAGGAAAGAGATATTGAGCCAAGGGTATACTTTGAGAAATGTTTTTCATTTAAGACTTGGTGGGAATATACATGATGTATTTTTGGAACAGCAGAAAGCCCCAGTAAGTGGAGGAAAGATTAGTAAAGGAAGATGTGATCGAGGTGTTTAGGACCAAAAAAATATGACAGTGATTCAAAAGTTCTAAGGAAGTCTAACAGGAGTTCCAGAAAATGCTCTTCTCCCCCAGCACCCCCTCAAAAAAAAAATCAACAATGAAGGAATTATGGAGAAGTAGAGATAAAAGAGAAAATAGGCAAGAATGTTCCTCCATTAAATACAGACCACCTTTGAAAAAAAAAAAACTAAAAATATGCTTCAAAAGATGTAGAATAGTTGTCAGAAGAAATGTGTTCCCAAAAATGTAAAGAACATATTAGATAATTGAATTAACTTTTGCCTATTAAATAATAGCTTTTGTCATTTAAAAAGTTGGAGAAGTTATAAAGAATAACATGAGAAGTGAGGCAGATGATTGTTCAATAGAAATCATGATAAGGTTCTGGTCACCTTCCAGGAAGGGATAGATAATGAACAACTTCAGATTTTTAGAAGAGAAATTTATTCCTATGGCACTAGCTTTAGATCAGGAGGGGCAAGTAGAAGCAACAACCAATCTGCAAAATGGAGAAGAACGAAAGCAAAGACAAAGGAAGAAGAAAGTAAGCAGCACTCAAATAAACAACTGCTACTCAAGATGAGTCTGCAAACAGAAATTCTGCAACTCAATCTACTGCAGCATCACAGAGACTCTGTAGTAGGATTTACTTGTCTTGAATCCTGGCACTCCAATACTAGTTGAGCTTGGGCAATTGATATAGCCTTTCTAAATTGGGGTGTCTTTTTCTTTGATATGGGAATCACAGTGCCATTGTCCTTATAGGCGTATTGTGAATATTAAATTAGATAACGTTCATTAAAAGAGCAGTTGTTAACACTCATTAAACACTTCATTTAATGATATTGATGTACCAAAAAGAAAAAGTAGGAGAAACAGTATTTCTAGCAGAGATGAATCCCATGGGGACATGAGATCCCATGAATCCCAATTTGAGCCAAAAAATAGAAAAAATGCTAAAAGAAAACATGTGTGTATATATATACACACATATACACACATATGTTTTTATATGTTTTTATATATGTTTCCTATCTACATGCATGTTTATATATGTATGTGTGTATATATATATAATACACACATATGTATATCACTTATACATACATATGTATATACACACACATAGAGCACATATGTCAGTGTGGTCTAGAAAGAAGCAATGATAAGGTGTTGTTAATTGCATATATTAATTATTCACAATGGGTGAGAAATAGGAAAGCTGCATCTTTGACCTAGTATATACCTGGATTTATGTTGTGGATAAAGGGAAATAAATATTTGACATACTTCTAAGTCCTTTAAATTATTTAAAAGTTATACGGTTTTAAAACATTTTAGGTCAAAATCTAAGTAGACAGTGCATTGTGAAAGTTTTAATATTTCTGCTTGAATTTTGCTGAATAAAAATAAAAAATGATTATGGTCTTTTTATGTGTGTGTGTGTGTGTGCTAAGCAGTCTAGTCAGATTACTGTTTATTTCAGTTTTACAAGTGAAACAACAGAATTTGATCTTTTAAAGATCAAATACAGACTTCTGGAACAGACACAATGACATAGCCATGCTTTTCCTGATTCCTCTCTGATAAGCACAACTATAATGCTGGAAATGATTCAAGAAGCAAACACGGAAGAGCTCAGAAAGGTAGTAAGAAGAAGGTAGCTGGTTTGGAACCCCAGGCCTGAAGGAACAGCATGGGCTGGGCATTTTATGTCCTCATACCCAACAGAAGATGACCTAGACCCCCAATCCAGTAGCAGAAGCTCCTGGAGACCCAACAGGAGTCCTGACAACAGGTGAGCCAGGCACCACTGGTGAGGGAGATCAATCAGGAGATTTGCTAACACCAAGTGACCAGGAAAGTCCATATTCTCCATCCCTATATGTATGATGCTCCTCTCCATGCCAAGAGATGCTGAGGTGGAGCACCTGAGCAGAGGTGGGTGAGGGACCAGCATGGGACCCAGTCACAGCAAGTGTCCTGGCCCAGGATGCCTCTTTGATCTTCAGGCCTGAGACCCACTTGCTCAGCCCAGAGATTATGGAGCAGAGTGGGGAGGGACTGAGGAGGTGGCATAAATAGGAGGATGCTGTGGCAAAGATGCCCAACTCAGAAAGTTTGGTCCACCCCAAATAATCAGGGAGGACCACCCCCTTAGGTGCTAAGCCAGGAAACATCTTCATGGCCTGAGGCTCCCTTCTCCCACCAGGAAACACACTGTAGGCATGATAAAGATAATAAGGAAATACTATGAACAGCTTTATGTTTATAAATTCCACAGCTTCAAAGAAATGGACTAATTCCTTGAAAACCACAAACTCAAAACCTAGTCAACATAAAATATTTAAATAGTTCTATAACCATTAATGCCATTGAAATTATAATTAAAGACTGAAAAAGAAATCTCTGGGCCCAGGTGAATTTATCAGAAAGTCCTACAAATATTTAAAGAAAAAATATTACTAATTATAAAGAAAACAGAAGAGCAGGAAACACTCTTCTATTCATTTTATGATGCCAGTATTATGGCACCTAAACCTAACAAATATAATACCGAGAAATATGTTTGTGTGTGTGTGTGTGTGTGTGTGTGTGTGTGTGTGTATATATCTGTCATGAATTTAGCCACAGAAATTGTCAACAAAATTTAGCAAACCAAATTCAACAATGGATAGAAATAATTAAGCACCATAACCAAATGGGATTCATTCCAGGTTTGGAAACCTGGTTCAATATTTGAAAATCAATTTATGTGAAGCACCATATAATGAGGTAGAGAAAAAATCGTATGATCATAGCAATTGTAAACAAAAAGGTATTTAATAAAATCTAACATTCACTGATGATAAAAAGTTTCCATCAAAATAAGAATAAAGAATTACTTCAACTCCACAAAGAACATGTAGAAAAAACCTACAGCTAATGTCACATATAATGTTGGGAGACTGGATACTTTTCTCCTAAGATATTAAACAAAGTAAAAAATGTCTTCTGTCACCACTCTTATTCACAATAATGCTAAGTATTCTAGCCAAAGCAGTCAGGCAAGTAAAATAAGTAAAAGACAAATAGGAAAGAAATAAATTAAGCTGTTTCTCTTTGAAAATGACAAGATTGCTTACATTTTAAAAACCTGAAAATCTATAAAAACCATTCATAGAACTAATAAATGAACTAGAACTAAGAAATTTCAGAAGAGTCTTGGGATGAAAGATCAACATACACAAAAATCATATTTCTTTATACTAACAATGACTAGTGCCAGTATCATTTTAGCCACCCAAAGAAAATTAAATATGTAAGTGTACACTTAAAATATGGATAGGGCCAGATGCAGTGGTGCCTGTAATCTCAGCACTTTGGGAGCCTCAGGTGGGAGGACTGCTTGAAGTGGCAGTTTGATACCAGCCTGGGCAACCCAGGGAGGCCTTGTCTCTACAAAAGATTAAAACAATTTTTTTCAGTTAGCAGGGTGTAATGGCACACACTGTGATGGCACATACTTGTGGTCCCAGTTACTTGGGAGGCTGAAGTGGGGAGACTGCTTGAACCCAGGAATCTGCGGCTGCAGTGAGCTATGATCATGTCACTGTACTCCAGCCTTGACAACAGAGTGTCTCTAAAACAAACAAACAAAAACATGTATAGAATCGATATGCTGAAAACCACAGAACACTGAAGAAAGGAATTTTCAAAAGATCTAAATAATAGCAAGAATTACTGCGCTCAAGGATTGGAAGTCTCATAAGAAAGATGTCTATTCTCTCCCAAACTGATTTGCAGTTTTAATGTTATTCCCAGCAAAATTTCAGCAAGGATTTTGTAGACACAGACATGTTTTTTCTAAAATTTATATAGAAAGATATAGGCCCTAAAATAATCCCGATGACCTTGAGCTACAATAATCATTCCAAGAAAAATGAAGTGGGAGGCATTACTCTGATTTTAAGACTTAGTCCACGAAAGCTACAGTAGTCAAGATAGTGTAGTACTGGTGGAGAGAGAGACATACAGATCAATAAAACACAATGGAGAACCCAGAAATTGACCAGCACAAGTATGTTCAGCTGATTGTTGACAAAAGTACAAAAGCACTTTAAGGAAGTAAAGACAGCCTATTCAACAAATAATGCCAAGCAGTTGGACATTCATTGGTGAAAAACTGAATGTCAACCTAATCCTCATAGCTTGTACAAAAATTAATTCAAAGTGTATCATGGACTTAGATGTAAAACACAAACTATAAAATTTCTAGGGGGAAAAAAAAACACACACACAGGAAAAAAATCTTTGAGATCTAAGTCCGGGCAAAGAATTTTTAAACTTGATACCAAAAGCATGATACATAAAAGGAAATATAAGTAATCCGGACGTCATTAAAAGTAAAAACTTTTGTTCTGTGAAAGACTTTGTGAAAAGGATGAAAAGAGAAAAGGCATACTGGGAGCAAATATTGCCAACTCAATACCTGACAAAGAACTAGTATCTAGACTATATGAAAAATTTCAAATTCAACAATGAAAAAAACAAAAAATCCAATCAGAACTGGCAAACTAAAATCCAATTAAACCCAGTTAAAAATTGAGAGAAACTATAAAGCAGTAAACTCTAAGGACTTTTCCTTTGGAATGATGGCAATGTTTTTTTGAAGTAGCATTCATTATTGCACAACACGTGAATGTACTGAATGCTATTGAATTGTTAACTTTTAAATGGTTACTTTTTTTTTTTAGATGGGGTTTCACTCTGTCCCCCAAGTCTGGAGTGCACTGGCGGGATCTCTGCTCTGCCTCTGGGGTTCAGGTGATTCTCCTGCCTCAGCCTCCCAAGTAGCTGAGATTACAAGTGCCCGCCACCACGCCCTGCTAATTTTTGTATTTTTAGTAGAGACAGGGTTTTGCCATGTTGGCCAGGCTGGCCTCAAACTCCTGACCTCAGGTGATCCACTCACTTCGGCCTCCCAAAGTGTTGGGATTACCAGCATGAGCCACCGTGCCCAGCTGTTTCCTTTTATGTCATGTGAATTTCACCTCAATACATATGACAAAAAGAATCTCTCATAAAGAGCTCTCAGGGACGTATCATCATGCACCCATCAGAATGGCTAAAATAAGAACAAAAAAGTGTTAATATCAAATGCTGGTGAAGCCATGGAGATCTGGATCCTCATACATTGCAGGTGGGTAATGTAAAATGGCACAGACATTCTGGAAAACAGGTTGGCAGTTTCTAATAAAACTGACCACGCAATTATAATATGAACCAGAAATTTCACTCTTGGCCATTTATCCCAGAAAAATAAAATCTTATTTTCACTCAAAAACCTTCTCAAAAACGTTTACAGCATCTTTACTGTAATACCCCAAACTAGAAACAACCAGTATGTCCTTTAGCCTGTGAATGGTTAAACCAATTGTGGCACATGCCTACCATGGAATAGTACCCAGCAATAAGAAGAGCAAACTCTTGATACACACAATAACTCGGACGGATCTCTAGGGAATTATGTTGAGTGAATAAGAAAGCTAATCCCAAAAGTCTGAATAATGTGTTATTGTATTTATAGAACATTGTTGAAATGAAATAATTCTATAAATGGAGATAGATTCACATTTCCTAGGGGTTAGAGATGAAGATGGGGGTGGGGATGAAGGTGGGGGTGGGATCTGGAGGAAAACCATGAAGGGGTTGAATGTGAATATAAAAGGGCAACATGAGGGAGCTTTGTGGAGATGAAACTGTAGTCATGCATGGCTTAATGGCAGAGCTACGTTCCGAGAAATGCATTCTTATGTGACTTTGTTATTGTGCAAATATCACAGAGTGCACTAATACAAACCTAGATGCAGCCTATTGTGCACCTAGGCTATATGCTATGACCCACTGCTCCCAGTTTACACACCTGTACAGCATGTGACTCTACTGAATCCTGTGGGCAACTGTAGCACAACTGTAGCACAATGGTAAGTATTTGTGTATCTAAACATAGCTAAACATAGAAAAGGTACAGTAAAACTATGGTATTATAACGTGACGGGACCACTGTTGTATGTGCAGCCTGTCGTTGACTGAAAAGTTATGCAGCACATGACTGTATTCAGTATCTTGAGTCAAGTGGTAACTCCATGAACCTATACATGAAATAAAATTGATTAGAAGTACACACACACACACGTGTGTGCATAGATGAGTACTTGTAAAACTGGCAAAATTTAAGTGAGATTGGGGAATTGCATCAATGTCAGTATCCTGGTTATGATTCTATAGTTCACACAATGTTCCCAAAGGGAAAACTGGGTAGAGCATACAGTGCCTCTCTCATGTGAATCTATTATCTGCAGAAATTTTCAATAAAAAAATGCAATAGATTTAACTTAGCCAGTTCAGTTAACCATATTCATTTGGCCTGAGAGGCCCACTTAAAATATATTTTAAAAAGATGAATTATAAAGTGTTTACTATACAATATAGTGGTTTTCATTTACTGTGTGAGCTGACATGAGCATATACAAGTTTGATATACTGAAGTTTCTAAAGAAACATTTGTTGCCAATTTGATCGAGGTGGACAAGGTGTTTTATGTGTTGTTGAATTCAGTTTGCCAATATTGTATTGAAGATTTTTGCATCAATGTTAATCAAGGATATTGGCCTGAATTGTCTTTTCTTGTTGTGTTTCTGCCAGGTTTTGGTATCAGGATGATGCTGGCCTCATAGAATGAGTCCCCCTTTTTATTTTTTTGAAGTAGTTTCCATAAGAATGGTATCAGCTCTTCATTCGTCTGGTAGAATTCAGCTGTGAATCCATCTGGTCTTGGACTTTTTTGGTTGATAGACTATTTATTACTGCCTCAATTTCAGAACTCATTATTGGTCTGTTCAGGGATTCAGTTTCTTCCTGGTTCAGTCTTGGGAGGGTGTATGTGTCCAGGAATTTATTCATTGCTTCTAGACTTTCTAGTTCATGTGCATAAAGGTGTTTATAGTATTCTCTGATGGTTGTTTGTGTTTCTGTGAGGTCAGTGGTGATTGGTTCAACATATGCAAATCAATAAATGTGATTCATCACATTAACAGAACTAAAGAAAAAAAAGCACATGATTATCTCAATAGATGCAGAAAAGACCTTCAATACAATTCAACATCCTTCATATTAAAAACTCTCAATAAATTGGGTATTGAAAGAACATACTTCGAAATAATAAGAGCCTCATATGCAAAACCCACAGCCAATATCATACCAAATGGGCAAAAGCTGGAAGCATTCCCCTTGAAAACCGGCACATGATAAGGATGTCCTCTCTCACCACTCCTATTCAACAGAGTATTGTACATGCTGGCCAGGGCAATCAGGCAAGAGAAGGAAATAAAGTGTACTCAAATAGGAAGAGAGGAAGTCAAATTATCTTTGTTTGCAGATGATATTATCCTATATCTAGAAAACCCCATTGTCTCAGCCCAAAAGCTTCTTGAGCTGATAAGCAACTTCAGCAAAGTCTCAGGATACAAAAATCAGTGTGCAAAATTGCTAGCATTTTTATACACCAGCAACAGGCAAACAGAGAGCCAAATCATGAATGAAATCCCATTCACGATTGCTACAAAAAGAATAAAATACCTAGGAATACAGCTAACAAGAGAAGTGACAGACCACTCACTGCTCAAAGAAATCAATGAGGAAACAAACAAATGGAAAAAACAGTCCATGTGCATGGATAGGAAGAATCAATATTGTGAAAATGACCATGCTGCCCAAAGTAATGTACAAATTCAATGCTATTCCCATTAAACTACCATTGATATTCTTCACAGAATTAGAAAAAATAAAAAATAAAAAACTACCTTAAAATTATATGGAACCAAAACAGAGCCTGAATAGCCAAGACAATCCTAAGAAAAAAGAACAAAACTGGAGGCATCATGCTACCTGACTTCCAACTACACTGCAGGGCTACAGTATGGTACAGCATGGTGCTAGTACAAGAAAGGAATAGAGAACTCAGAAATAAGACTGCACACCTACAACCATCTGATCTTTGACAAACCTGACATTAGCAATAGGGAAACGAGTCCTTTTTTAATAAGTGATGCTGGGATAACTGGCTGGCCATATGCAGAAAATTGAAATTGGATCCCTTCCTTACACCATATACAAAAATTAACTCAAGATGGATGAAAGACTTAAATGTAAAACCCAACACTATAAAAACACTAGAATAAAATCTAGGCAATACCATTCAAGACACAGGCATGGGCAACGATTTCATGAGGCAAATGCCAAAAGCAATTGCAGCAGAAGCCCAAATTGACAATGGGATCTAATTAAACTAAAGAGCTTCTGCACAACAAAAGGAACTATCATCAGAGTGAACAGATAACCTACAGAATGGCAGAAAATGTTTACAACCTACTCATCTGACAAAGGTCTAATATCCAGAGTCTGTAAAGAACTTAAGCAAATTTACAAGAATAAAACAAACAACCCCGTTAAAAAGTGGGCAAAGGACAAAAACAGACACTTCTCAAAAGAAGACATACATGTGGCCAACAAATATATGAAAAAAAGCTCAACATCACTGATTATTAGAGAAATGCAAATCAAACCACAATGAGCTACCATCTTGTGCCAGTCAGAATAGTGATTATTAAAAAGTCAAGAAATAACAGATGCTGGTAAGGCTGAGAGAAATAGAAATGCTTTTACACTGTTGGTGGCCATTGTGGAAGACAGTGTAGCAATTCCTCAAAGACCTAGAACCAGAAACACCATTTGACCCAGCAATCCCATTAGTGGGTATATACCCAAAAGAATATAAATAATTGCATCCCTATTCATAATAGCAAAGACAGGGAATAAACCTAAATGCCCATCAATGATAGAGTGGATAAAGAAAATGTGATACATATACACCATGGAGTGCTATGCAGTCATAAAAAAGGAAAGAGATCTTGTCCTTTGCAGGGACATAAAGGGAGTTGGAAGCAGTTATCTTCAGAAAACTAACGCAGGAACAGAAAGCCAACACCACATATTCTCACTCCTAAATGGGAACTGATTGATGAGAACACATGGATGCACGGCAGGGAACAATACACACTGGAGCCTGCTGGGGGTCGGGGCAGAGGGAGAGCATCAGAAAGAATAGCCAATGGATGCTAGGCTTAATACCTAGGTGATAGAATGATCTGTGCAGCAAACTACCATGGCATTTGCTTACCTATGTAACAAACCTCCACATTCTGCACATGTACCCCTGAACTTAAAAGTTGAAAAAATACATTTGTAATATTTTCTACATATATAAATCTATAATGCTTCTAAATTATTAAAAATCTATTTTCTTAATAAGTGAAAATATGTACCTTAAAATATTATGTAAAAACATTTTGATCAATTTTTTCTACCCCTGCCTTCCCCATGATGGACTTCCATGATCAACAAAGTTGAGTGAAGAAAGACACTTTTGTCTACCTTCTTCAAATTAAACGAAGTTCCTAATGGATTAAAGTTTTCTCTAGTATTTCTTGTTAGCTTTTCTATATTTGGACTTATTATTTTAATTTCATATAGCTTCTTTTTTTCTGGTAGGTATGTACGACAAACAGATATATTTTTTCTCTCTGCACTTATTTTATGACTTAGCTATTTTAATGAAAAAGATATGAGCAAGTCAATTTTCAGACTAGGTAAAATTATGTATCATGTAAAATGTAAAATGAATTTAGTAAATGTAAAATGAATCACGTAAAAATGAATTTAGTGACTTACAGATTAATTCAAATAAGTAGCCTCTAAATTTGTCTATTAATCATTTTACTGATCTTGATATGCCTCTCCATTCATTTTGTAAAAGAGAAATGAGTATTTATAAGCTGTAATTTTATCTTTAAATGCATCTGCTGGAGGCAATTGTTTACTTAAATAACAGAGAATGCAAGTTAGATATGTCAGGCTATGATTTAGCATAACCTTTTTTTCAGAGTCTATATTAACAGAGATGTGTGCTGTTTTTCCATGGTTATTTATCCTTCTTTTTTTGTCATTTATTTTGGGCGCACACTCACCACAGAAAATGTTTGCCATATAATCATGAAGAAATACATTACCAATGAATTATTTTTAATTCAGCCTTCATAAGATCGCACAGTAGTAAAATACTTTATTTTCATGATAGCTTAATCAATTACAAGTCATAAGTGTTCTTTACAACTATATTTAGAACAAAGTTATCCTTCCTCTTATTATATAAGGAGGTCCAGCGATAGAAACTGTTTTGTACACAAAGATTGCTGATGATCATAGATACATAACTAAAAAAAAGTGACTTCTACTTGTCAGTGAACATAAAACATAATTTAAAAAAATAGTTCTCTTGGTTTTGTCAGATTTAAATTGTGAGGATTCAAAAGTTAGTGATGTTAGGCCAGGCGTGGTGACTCATGCCTGTAATTCCAGCACTTTGGGAGGCCAAGGTGGGCAGATCACCTGAGGTTAGGAGTTCGAGACCAGCCTGATCAACATGGAGAAATTCTCTCTCTACCAAAAAAAAAAAAAAAAAAAAAAAAAAAATTAGCTGGGCATGGTAGTGCATGCCTATAATCCCAGCTAATTGGGAGGCTAAGGCAGGAGAATCTCTTGAATCCAGGAGGCAGAGATTGCAGTGAGCCAAGATCATGCCATTGCACTCCAGCCTGGGCAACAAGAGTGGAACTCCGTCTCAAAAAAAAATAAAATAAAATAAAATAAATAAATAAATAAATAAATATATAAATAAAATAAAATAAATCAGGGATGTTAGAGAAACAGCAGTTTCACCAGGAATCCAGGAATCAGGACTCAGTTCTGGGACAGCCACTGGCCAAATAGTCTGCCTTGAGCCTTTGCTTCCACTTTTTGCATGAAGAGATAAATTCACAGTTGTACTCTATTTTTTCTGTTTAATAAGAAAAGTTAATTTCATTCAAGTAATATTTAATTGAAACAAGGAAGTAAATTGTTTCTTTGGACAAAATAGCAAAAAACATAGGGATGCAAACAGATCAGCTAAGATATTAATATATGTAAATATAATTAGCAACACATGTAAAATATTGCACAAAGGCAATCAGATAGGGATAATTGCATATTGACTAGAATGTTAGAATATTATAATGTTACATTTTTAAGTACTATGTCATAAATGCACCTTGGAGGAAAAGAGTCTATTGACAAGACAATGCTGTTAAGAATCCCTAAAATGATCTAAAAGAATACTGAAAATTATTTAGATACAGAGTTGAGTGGTGTACTAAGCAAACTCTAAATATAACCACGTTCAGTTTATCTATTTTCTTGTATCATAGAACAGTGCTTTTACAAAAAACTACTTAATCAAAATGTTATGGTTTTTGCTCAGTTTTCATAGTTGTCAACTGATATTGTCAAGAATTTTTAGGCACACAGAATATGGTACCTTGTAGCATCTTATAAGCTGTGGCTTAACAAACATGGCAAATTATACCAATCTAAGATTTCACCTGTTAATAAAGCAATAGAAATATTTCCTTCCAGCAAAGAAACTAGAACACGTTACATAAATCATTCTATGAAATTTAGTAGGATTTTTTGGAAGATTCTATTAATATTTCTTAAAAACTACATCGAATTAAGAAAATGTGTGCTCAGGAGTGTGAAACTCAGGAAATACTACTATTACAACAACTCAAATCCAATGCTAACTGGAGAACATTTTTAATTTGCTTAGTCTCTGTTATATGCCACTTAATTTACAAGCATTATCACTCATCTATAAAACAGGTAAGTGAAGGGCCTCACTCACACAGAACATCTAGGGTCGAGTTCAAATTCAAATCCACATAGGAGTTTGTTTCTACATCTTTGTGCTTTCCTTCCACTATACTAGAACAAAACTATTTCTATAAGAAGCACACTTTAAAAGCAAAATTATTTTGCTGATTTTGTAAATTTCATCTTACTCCTTTAAAAATCAAATTTTTCGGCCAGGTGCGGTGGCTCATATCTGTAATCTCAGCACTTTGAGAGACCTAGGCAGGTAGATCACTTGAAGTCAGGAGTTTGAGATCAGCCTGGCCCCATGGCAAAACCCCGTCTCTACTAAAAATACAAAAAATTAGCCCGCACGTGCCTGTAATCCCAGCTACTTGTGAGGCTACAAGAATTACTTGAACCTGGGAGGCAGAGGCTGCAGTGAGCCGAGATTGCGCCACTGCACTCCATCCTGGGCGACAGAGGGAGGCTCCATCTCAAAAAAAATAAATAAATAAAAATAAATTCACATTTTTCATACACTCTGAAGTTCCTTCTAGCTTTTTTGAGAATCTTCCTCCTTCATTTAGTCCTCTTCTCTCCATCACTAAGCTTCCCCTCCCTCCTGAATGGTTTCAAGCACACCTAAAAGTATGCTCGGATGCATCCAGTATTAAAACAGGCTACTGAGCATCTCTCCACTATATTTGCCAGAAAACTCAACAAAAATTGTCTGGGTTTGTTTCTCCAGTACACACACACATATACACACAAACACTCTCTTCCTGGATTCATTCTTCAACAACAAACTGATGGTTTCTCCTTCCTCATCTTCACCATCACCGTCAGTGATACCTGGAACTCCATCTTGCCAATACCAATGGGCATTTTTAACATTTTTCCAATTTCTTAACATATTTGACTATTTCCTCCTGCCTGAAACATTAAAGCCATTTTTGAGAGACTGTCTGTGCTCTTCAAATTTTCCTTCCACCTGAGCTCCTGTTTTTGCTTTTTCTCCTCCTCTGCTGGGTCTTTGCTGGAGAGCCTCACAGTTGATTCAGTCCTGAGGTCCGTTCTCTTGTCTGTTATATTTTCTGCATTGAAATACTGCTTAATGACACATACTGTCATATCATGCTCACAGCACTAGACCAAAATAGCGTGCTTACCTGACTTCATTTAAATATCCAATAATCCTTTCAAACCCAAAAGGCTCAAATGGAGATCTTGAACTCCACCTTGTACGTACTTGATTCTCAGGTTTTCTATATCATCATTAATGATAGAACCATCTATGGCTTCGCTTTTCTCATTTATTTCTCACCCAAAGCTTACCCTTTAGCAATATCTTGAATATGTATGCATTTCTTCATCTTCCCTATCAATTTTCACTTCCAGAACCCATCATCTTTGCAGTTTTCCTCTGGCTCTTCCTCATCCATCCCCCATGCAGCACATAAAGTGATATTATAAAGATGTGATTCAAATAATTTCACACTATTCCACTTTCAGGTCCTTCACTTAATTCTCATTGCATGTGAAGTAAAATCCCAGCTCCTTATTAGGAGCTATAATGACCCTGAAGAATGTGACCTTCTCCTGCCTTTCCAAATGAAGTTATTCCACCTTTTTCTTTGCATCCAAGCCACCGTCTACACTACCCTTTCTGCTCCTTGAGCACATTAAGACTTTTCTGCCTTTGGGATTTGATACTTCTTATCCTTTTGCTTGTATCTTTCCAAGTCTTGTCTTTCAGTAAAAATGCTGCCTTCTTAGAGAAAGTGTCTTTTCCAGTTATCCTTCCTGATGTTTCATTTTTTTCAAACATTAATCATGGTCTTTATCTTGCTTATTTCCTGGCTGTCTTGAATTTTCATTTTATTCATTCTGTTATGCTTCCCACACTGGAATGCAACTTCAGTGAGGGGTCTTATATCCCTGTTATATTCCTGTGCTTAGGACACACTCAATAAATCACTGATTTAAATGAATAAATAAATCTTGAAAAAATTAACTAAAAGCAAATGTTCTCCTTTTAAATCTGTTGTTTCTTTGCTTCTTGAACCAGTTTGTTTGTAGGTTTTCAAGAACTTTAACTAAAATGTATGTGAAGACCTAAGACTAAATCCTAGCCATGGCAGTTTGGACGATTTCACAGGAGCACCAATGCAGCCACAATTGGAAAATCATAAACAATGCAAAAGGCATATATGCTAGTGGTGCGTATGTCGTTATAATAATGTTTGTCTGATGTTGGAGCATTGTAGGGAGGAGAGAAAAAAAGGAAGACCAGTAACTCTAAAGAAAGATCACCAGGCTACTGAAATATGCAATGGCTTAACCTCTTGAGCATAAAAATAAACCTTCTTCTCAAGTAATCACGGAGCGCTGAAAAGCTACCAAGCTAATAGTGTAACAACTGCCAGAGGTTTTGTATATGATATATATTGTGGTATCGTCACATTTACAAACTCTTATTTCATGTCAATTTGAGTCTCTTCGTTCATTTAAGTCCGTTAAAAATAGTTTGAGTATGTGAAAAAAGTAACTCAAACACCAAAAATTGGGAACAATGGTGGTCAATGCTTGGTAAAGATTAAGGGAGAATATCTGTTTCTCTAAAACTATTCAGATTTATGCATTAAAAAATCACTTAATCTCCTTGCCCCACATAATTTATAAAACACATGCCATTAAGTACTTAGGATCTTGGATTTTGGTCCATTATGAGTCTCTTATCAGGAGACAGTTTCCATTCAGATTTCTGTGGCTTAGTATTAAGACATTAACAAGTGTGTGTACTGATTAGATTGACAATATAATGGGAGTATGCCATCAAATCCTAAATTGCATGATGGTCATTTTTGTAAAACAAACGAGGAGAAAAGAAAAATACGTGAAAAAAATCTACATTTGCCAGTGAGATGAAAGATAAATATATTTTTATAGCCAACCGAAGAAAACATTCACAAAATAAACACATTTAAAGAAAAGTTGTTACCTGTTTTTTTCCTAAGCTCCAAAATAAAGCAATACTGTGCAAAAATTAATAAGGTAAATTTGTATAAGAATATGCTTTTCTCTTTGAAACAAAATTTTGTGCGTATTAATGATAATGTACCTTATGACAAAAACTCAGAATTTATTAATGCCATATAATTTTGAAAAAGGCAACACTATAGAGACAGAGAACACATCTGTGTTGTCAAAGGTTAGAGACTGACTACAAAGGAGCACTAGGGGACTTGCTGGGGGCTACTGAAATATTCCGTGGCTTGATAGTGCTGATAGTTAAATGACTGTATTTGTGATAATTCCTTGAGCTATACAACTAAAAAGGGTGCATGTAAACCAATACACCTTTGTTAACAAAACAATCACATGAAACAATAAAAAAGAATCAACTATAAACCAGCATGGAGTGTTAGAAAAATTAATCACATTTTAAATGTACAGAAAAAATTAAAAATGGAAAAGCATATATAAATTGCCTTTGGCTACACTTTCCTCTAATCTCTACATTTTCTTACAGCCTGTATGAGCAACTGTTATAAGTACAATAATTCCAGTTAATAATTTTCTATATCAAAGAACTAAAATCCTCATAAAGATTATATAATTTCTAATTTTAAGAGTATATGACTCATCAAAATCCAGATTTGTCAAAATATCTGTAGATATTTGCTTTAATCATCTATTTTCTTAGTCTACAAATGCAGGGTATATATAATGAATAAAAATATAGTGTATGCCAAATGCAAAAACTTCAGAAAGAACATATTCATTCTGCAGATAAAAACAAATATTCATGGACACTTTTTGAAAATAATCTTGACTTTGTCTTTAAAATTCAAATCAATGAGGCTAATTCAAAGTTCTATCATAACTCACATAAGTATTTTATATAGTTGGTTTGTTCAGAAAAAACAGACTATTTGATGATTCAGTTTGGTCACTTAAAATGGTATTTTTATAGTTTTAAAAAGTTTTTAAATTAAGAACATTTTATGGTATTTTTATGATGCATTTCATGGCATGTCTAAACTCTTCATGCAAATATAATATTTCTGAAGAGTCCAGTGCTCAACTGGTGAAGAGTCCAGGGAATATTGTTTATGATATTTGCTGACTTTGGGATCATGGAGGAGCTTTGTAAGTTTGATCAAAATGCTATCAAGCTGAACTTCTAGGAGATCACTTGCTAAGAAGGTGCCTTAGAAAACATGCTTATAATACAAAATTAAAGAAAGAAACTTCTATAATATTTCATATAGAACACTTTATGAAGTAAAAACTTTGGCATGATGTTCCCTTAGTGAATTATCTCTTATATCTTCTTTGTTTTCATCTTTGAAAGTTCTGTTTATATTTCTAGATTGTACCTTTCCAGGGCAGGGATCAAATCTATCTTGTTCATTATTAATTCCCTGTTTCTACCATAATGTGTAGGACTCAATAAAAGGTTGGTGCATGAATAAATAATAAATTATCTCAACACTAAAAATAATTAGAAACTTTTAGTATTAGTGGCTTTTGGGGTATTTTTCTTTTACAATAAATTTATTGAAGATACCTATTCTATTCTATTTAGGTTTTGGAGTTTTTTAGTACTTAGTAGAAAGTTTTAAAACCTGTATCAAACGATGATGGTATATCATTAAGCTATATATTTGGTTACAGTTTACACATGGGAAATCCTTTAGTGAAAGAACATATTACAAGTCAGAATTTAGACTAATGATAATCCAGAAACATTTGTGATGGAGTTCCTCAATGCACAACTATGTTCCTCGACTAGAGAAATAAAGATATGTAACTCCAGAAAACCTTGTGTTATGACAGGCCCCATAGAGTGCAGAACCACACATAATCAAAGATACAGAAAGAGAGGGGACCATGAGAGAGCACACTCAAATTGAATTTGTTCTAGTGTTTCTAGAGAATTCTATAAAACTCCTACCATCCACATAGTAAACATACATTATATTTTGGACTAATATTGACTATGAAACACCATTTTGAATTCATCATAGAACTGAAACCAAAATCATACACACTAAAAAATCCCAGTAAGCACTTCCAAATAAGGGATTGACTAAAATAGATGAAACTGTCTAACCGTGACCTATTTTAGTACACACATCTGTACATCAAACATTTGCCTCTATGATTTTCATGCTGAAAACATTTTCAAATCTTTGACCCTTGAGATTTCTGTACTGCTTAGCATGCAGCTAAATTGCATTCAAACAACATTTGCATATGTAGTGTGATTTGGTAGACTAAACCCCGAGATGCTGCTCTCAAAAGAACAAGCTCTGTGTTTACTTGTGAATGTACTGACTTCATGCACTTTAAATATGAAAAATGTGAAAAACTCTCTTTTGGGGGTTTGTGACAGTAGTTTCCTATTCCTATAAGCTGAATATGTAAATACAAGAA
Source organism: Chlorocebus sabaeus (assembly GCF_047675955.1). Classification (NCBI taxonomy): domain Eukaryota; kingdom Metazoa; phylum Chordata; class Mammalia; order Primates; family Cercopithecidae; genus Chlorocebus; species Chlorocebus sabaeus. The sequence continues at coordinate 130,966,112 of NC_132910.1, read as the reverse complement.
CTTTTTTCCCTTCTTTCTCATCCATGTTGAAGTTATATACAGGTGCCGAATGACAAAACAAAAGTAAGCAACCCTGTGGATTCACCAACTTTTGGAATAAGCTTCATTTTCCACAATTTTTCAGGCGAGAGGATGAAACAGCAGATACCCTGATGATCAATTAATTAGATATTTATAATCAAACTGTAATCTTGAAATCTATAATCTTCAAAGTAAAATAAGTCTCTCCTGAATATCCCTATGAATACAAAGAAGTCTAAGTAAAAATCCTGGCTAATTAGGAAATTAGGTTTGACTTAGTGAAGAAACACTACCTACTTATGAAATGTTAATTTAATAGCATAATCTAAATAAATTAGAAATGCAGAGAGGCATGTCTTCAAGAGCTCAGAGTATGGTAATATTATTTGGAATTCGGTGGAGGTAAAGTTTTACTGGAAGGTAACCTGTTACTAAAATATGGAAAGAATTGTCTGAGAGAGACAGGGGCAAGGCAAGGTGCAAATTTTAGCTGTGGAACATTGTAGAAGCAGACATTTGGAGACTGTAAATACAAGTAAGTGTGCTTTTGAGGAAAGAATAGGAATTCGTGGTTGAATAAGTGCTTTTTCATGGCCAATGGTCATGATTATTTCACTTAAAAAGGCAACGTAAATGCAACCTATTTCCCTATTAAATTACGTAAGTTAATTTCAGAAGCCGAGTCATAAAGGTGACTTCATAAAGTTTATAAAGGTGAAGACGAGAGCAAAAATCATTTGTGTCATTCTACCAAACGCTTTTCTTCTCTACCAATCTGAGGACCTGTGTGTGTAAGGTGGCCATGAGTCAGATGGTCAGGACATCTGCCTTGCAGATCAGAGTGCATCATAAAAGATGATGAAGATGACTGTAATGGCCCAAGTAGATGAAAAGACCTGGGAAGTGGATTTTGTGATTGTCCAATTCTTTCAACTGACTTCACAAAGGTATTGATCAAAATTTGCCTTGACAAGAAGTGTGAGAATTTCTGTCTCTGTCTATCTTTCCATCTACGTCTTTCCATTCTCCAGTATCTTTAACAGCCAAGTTTAAAGGACAGAGAAAGATCTACTTGTGTTGGGTGTAGCATCAGTTATTATTGCTTAAGCCAATATTTTATTATGCAGTGGCTAAAATAAGGCTCAACCATTTTTATTTTGAAAAACTCTTCATGTCTGGGTGTTTATATGTATGTTGTAAGAATAAAATCTGAACATTTTCTATTCATCTCATAACCTAAATTAATTATGATAAATTTCAATTATCTTGGCTAAAGAGAGAGTTTCTTACCACATCTACAGTGAAGGAACTCAGTCTCTTCTTCAATGGCCAAGTAAGACAGCAGATTCAAGATGGAGAGTTTGAGTTTCAAGATCAAGGGTTTGTGGGACCAGGCTGATTATAGATGTTAATTTATCTCTATATGTTAGACAGTTGGTAATCTGTATCTTTGTAAATGTTCATCTTCAAGGTTAGTCTTGTCTAATAGTATGACCTATGCCAGTTACTATTTCTCATGTACTTACTATATGCCAGGAAATATACTAAGTAATTTTATTATTTTATTAATTTACTTCATTATTTTAATCTTTCAAAGTATGCTTTCTCTCTCTTTATAAATACAGGTATATATACATACACATATGTACACATGCACATATATACATGTGCCTGTTTATGTCTTTCCATTCTCCAGTATCTTTAACAGCCAAGTTTAATTAATTTACTTCATTCAATTATTTTAATCCTTGAAAGTACACTTTCTCTTTATAAATACAGGTATACATACATACACACACATATGTACACATACACATACATAAAACAAAAATCTATGTGTGTATATATTTGTGTATGTGTACATATGTGTGTATGTATGTATACCTGTAATTATATCCAGCGAAACTAAGTTTCATAAGTGAATGAGAAATAAAATCCTTTACAGATAAGCAAATGCTTAGAGATTTTGCCACCACTAGGCCTGCCTTACAAGAGATCCTGAAGGATGCACTAAACATGGAAAGGAACAACTGGTACCAGCCATTGCAAAAACATGCCAAAATGTAAAGACCATCAAGGCTAGGAAGAAACTGCATCAACTAACGAGCAAAATAACCAGTTAATATCATAATGGCAGGATCAAGTTCACACATAACAATATTAACCTTAAATGTAAATGGACTAAATGCTCCAATTAAAAGACACAGACTGGCAAACTGGATAAAGAGTCAAGACCCATCAGTCTGCTGTATTCAGGAGACCCATCTCACATGCAGAGACATACATAGACTCAAAATAAAGGGATGGAGGAAGATTTACCAAGCAAATGGAGAACAAAAAAAAGCAGGGGTAGCAATACTAGTCTCTGATAAAACAGACTTTAAACCATCAAAGATCAAAAGAGACAAAGAAGGCCATTACATAATGGTAAAGGGATCAATTTAACAGGAAGAGCTAACTATCCTAAATATATATGCACCCAATACAGGAGCACCCAGATTCATAAAGCAAGTCCTTAGAGACTTACAAAGAGACTTAGACTCCCATACAATAATAATGGGAGACTTCAACACTCCACTGTCAACATTAGACAGATCAACGAGACAGAAAGTTAACAAGGATATCCAGGAATTGAACTCATCTCTGCAGCAAGCAGACCTAATAGACATCTATAGAACTCTCCACCCCAAATCAACAGAATATACATTCTTCTCAGCACCACATCGCACTTACTCCAAAATTGACCACATAATTGGAAGTAAAGCACTCCTCAGCAAATGTACAACAACAGAAATTATAACAAACTGTCTCTCAGACCACAGTGCAATCAAACTAGAACTCAGGACTAAGAAACTCAATCAAAACCGCTCAACTACATGGAAACTGAACAACCTGCTCCTGAATGACTACTGGGTACATAACAAAATGAAGGCAGAAATAAAGATGTTCTTTGAAACCAATGAGAACAAAGATACAACATACCAGAATCTCTGGGACACATTTAAAGCAGTGTGTAGAGGGAAATTTATAGCACTAAATGCCCACAAGAGAAAGCAGGAAAGATCTAAAATTGACACTCTAACATCGCAGTTAAAAGAACTAGAGAAGCAAGAGCAAACACATTCGAAAGCTAGCAGAAGGCAAGAAATAACTAAGATCAGAGCAGAACTGAAGGAGACAGAAACACAAAAAACCCTCCAAAAAATCAATGAATCCAGGAGTTGGTTTTTTGAAAAGATCAACAAAATTGACAGGCCACTAGCAAGACTAATAAAGAAGAAAAGAGAGAAGAATCAAATTGATGCAATAAAAAATGATAAAGGGGATATCACCACCGACGCCACAGAAATACAAACTACCATCAGAGAATACTATAAACACCTCTATTCAAATAAACTGGAAAATCTAGAAGAAATGGATAATTTCCTGGACACTTATACTCTTCCAAGACTAAACCAGGAAGAAGTTGAATCCCTGAATAGACCAATAGCAGGCTCTGAAATTGAGGCAATAATTAATAGCCTACCAACCAAAAAAAGTCCAGGACCAGATGGATTCACAGCCGAATTCTACCAGAGGTACAAGGAGGAGCTGGTACCATTCCTTCTGAAACTATTCCAAACAATAGAAAAAGAGGGAATCCTCCCTAACTCATTTTATGAGGCCAACATCATCCTGATACCAAAGCCTGGCAGAGACACAACAAAAAAAGAGAATTTTAGACCAATATCCCTGATGAACATCGATGCAAAAATCCTCAATAAAATACTGGCAAACCGGATTCAGCAACACATCAAAAAGCTTATCCAACATGATCAAGTGGGCTTCATCCCTGGGATGCAAGGCTGGTTCAACATTCGCAAATCAATAAACATAATCCAGCATATAAACAGAACCAAAGACAAGAACCACATGATTATCTCAATAGATGCAGAAAAAGCTTTTGACAAAATTCAACAGCCCTTCATGCTAAAAACGCTCAATAAATTCGGTATTGATGGAACGTACCTCAAAATAATAAGAGCTATTTATGACAAACCCACAGCCAATATCATACTGAATGGGCAAAAACTGGAAAAATTCCCTTTGAAAACTGGCACAAGACAGGGATGCCCTCTCTCACCACTCCTATTCAACATAGTGTTGGAAGTTCTGGCTAGGGCAATCAGGCAAGAGAAAGAAATCAAGGGGATTCAGTTAGGAAAAGAAGAAGTCAAATTGTCCCTGTTTGCAGATGACATGATTGTATATTTAGAAAATCCCATTGTCTCAGCCCAAAATCTCCTTAAGCTGATAAGCAACTTCAGCAAAGTCTCAGGATACAAAATTAATGTGCAAAAATCACAAGCATTCTTATACACCAGTAACAGACAAACAGAGAGCCAAATCAGGAATGAACTCCCATTCACAATTGCTTCAAAGAGAATAAAATACCTAGGAATCCAACTTACAAGGGATGTAAAGGACCTCTTCAAGGAGAACTACAAACCACTGCTCAGTGAAATAAAAGAGGACACAAACAAATGGAAGAACATTCCATGCTCATGGATAGGAAGAATCAATATCGTGAAAATGGCCATACTGCCTAAGGTTATTTATAGATTCAATGCCATCCCCATCAAGCTACCAATGAGTTTCTTCACAGAATTGGAAAAAACTGCTTTAAAGTTCATATGGAACCAAAAAAGACCCCGCATCTCCCAGAAAATCCTAAGTCGAAAGAACAAAGCTGGAGGCATCACGCTACCTGACTTCAAACTATACTACAAGGCTACAGTAACCAAAACAGCATGGTACTGGTACCAAAACAGAGATATAGACCAATGGAACAGAACAGAGTCCTCAGAAATAATACCACACATCTACAGTCATCTGATCTTTGACAAACCTGAGAGAAACAAGAAATGGGGAAAGGATTCCCTATTTAATAAATGGTGCTGGGAAAATTGGCTAGCCATAAGTAGAAAGCTGAAACTGGATCCTTTCCTTACTCCTTATACGAAAATTAATTCAAGATGGATTAGAGACTTAAATGTTAGACCTAATACCATAAAAATCCTAGAGGAAAACCTAGGTAGTACCATTCAGGACATAGGCATGGGCAAAGACTTCATGTCTAAAACACCAAAAGCAACGGCAGCAAAAGCCAAAATTGACAAATGGGATCTCATTAAACTAAAGAGCTTCTGCACAGCAAAAGAAACTACCATCAGAGTGAACAGGCAACCTACAGAACGGGTAAAAATTTTTGCAATCTACTCATCTGACAAAGGGCTAATATCCAGAACCTACAAAGAACTCAAACAAATTTACAAGAAAAAAACAAACAACCCCATCAAAAAGTGGGCAAAGGATATGAACAGACATTTCTCAAAAGAAGACATTCATACAGTCAACAGACACATGAAAAAATGCTCATCATCACTGGCCATCAGAGAAATGCAAATCAAAACCACAATGAGATACCATCTCACACAGAATGGCGATCATTAAAAAGTCAGGAAACAACAGGTGCTGGAGAGGATGTGGAGAAATAGGAACACTTTTACACTGTTGGTGGGATTGTAAACTAGTTCAACCATTATGAAAAACAGTATGGCGATTCCTCAAGGATCTAGAACTAGATGTACCATATGACCCAGCCATCCCATTACTGGGTATATACCCAAAGGATTATAAATCATGCTGCTATAAAGACACATGCACACGTATGTTTATTGCGGCACTATTCACAATAGCAAAGACTTGGAATCAACCCAAATGTCCATCAGTGACAGACTGGATTAAGAAAATGTGGCACATATACACCATGGAATACTATGCAGCCATAAAAAAGGATGAGTTTGTGTCCTTTGTAGGGACATGGATGCAGCTGGAAACCATCATTCTTAGCAAACTATCAGAAGAACAGAAAACCAAACACCGCATGTTCTCACTCATAGGTGGGAACTGAACAATGAGATCACTTGGACTTGGGAAGGGGAACATCACACACCGGGGCCTATTATGGGGAGGGGGGAGGGGGGAGGGATTGCACTGGGAGTTATACCTGATGTAAATGACGAGTTGATGGGTGCTGACGAGTTGATGGGTGCAGCACACCAACATGGCACAAGTATACATATGTAACAAACCTGCACGTTATGCACATGTACCCTAGAACTCAAAGTATAATAATAATAAAAAAAAAGAAATATATGTATAAATATATGTGTATATATGTGTAAATATATATGCACATACATATATGTATATGTGTACATATGTGTATGTATGTATACCTATATTTATAAAGAGAAAGTGTACTTTCAAGGATTAAAATAATGAAATAAATTAATACATGCATATACACAGATATCTATCTGGATTTATAAAGATAAATATGAAGATAAATTTAGAAATATACACATAAACTTATACATAAATATATAAGAAATACAGCTATATATCCTTTGATGATAACATTAGAGAATATAAACATATACATATACATGAATATCTGTATGTATGTGCATGTATAATGTATGTATATATAGCTAATGAAGAATAGAGAGGTTAAGTAACTTTGCCAAAGTCCAAAATACAGGATATATACAGCCGTATTTTAAAACCAGAGAGTCAGGATTCAGAACCAGTACCCTCAGCCAAGGACACGATCTGCTTCTTAGTCCAGATTTCAGTATTTCTTAAACGGTAAAATTAGGTGACTCAACTACGGTTTTTATATCACTCATAAATGAGATAATTTATGTTATGTTTGAAAATGTGTGGAGTGAACATGATGGGAAATAGGAGGTAGGAAAAATATATATCCCTTTACAGGTGGATTTCAAAAACTAATATGTATCAAGTTTGAACTTAATATAAAGCATTATATGATGTTATTATCAATTTATTATATTATCAGTTACTAATTCCCCATCAATTATTACAACAGTTGTCCTATAAATGTTGTACAGTATGTTTCCATCCCCTTCTCCCAGTTTAACTTAACTTGTGCAGAAAAGAATGCCAGGGCCTCTTAACCTGTAAATATCACCCTCTACTAAAATGTTTCTGAGGATTTTAGAGAAAATATTTCCACCTTCCATACTAAATTCCACTGGAGATTTGGGAATAACATTTCTCCGTTTAAAAGCCTCAGTTGTTTCAGCTATAAAATTGTACTACATGATACTAAGATCTTCCAGTTGCTTATGCTATGTTTAAAATCCGTCAGTGGCTCCTCTTTCTTTGCAGAGAAAAGAAGAGGGGAAAAAAAAAAATCTTTGACACGGTACTAAAGACTGGGAATGTGGGTCATTCCCAGTCTGTGTTATGCTTTTTGCTCCACATCCCTTCTTTCATTTCTTAAAAAGTGTCAGCTCCTCCTGGCCTGAGGGCCCTGCACATGCATTTCCCCTTGCCTGGAAAGCTCTGCTTTCCTCCTTCCCAACCTTGCTTAGATAATTTCTACATACCTTTCAGTGCTCTGTTCAAAAGGTATCAAGGTAGGCTTCTCAGACCCCTGCACATTCTCTACCCCGTGCTTCTCTTTCACGACATACACAGCAATTATATTCACTGAATTTGCAGTTAGACATTTAACATCCATGTCTTCAAACAGAATGTAATGGATCTTCTTAGTTCATTTCTACATCTTCAGCATTTAGTACTATTTGCACAGAGCAGGCACTCAACAAACATTAATCACATAGTTGAATAAATGGATTTTTAAAATCCTTGTGATTGAAAGAGGAATTTTCCCAGCTTTCTTTATAGGGGCAATAATTCTTACAAAAGCAATAATTCTCCCTTTATATTTTACTTCTATCTACTATCAAACAGATAGTTGTCAAGAGCATTTATTTCATATCTATCTCATTTCTAAAATATATTTTAGCAGAAGTATTAAATACTTCCCTTAACTGGCAAAACTGTCAACAATCTCCTATGCTTTGGCATAAAGGAAAAGCAATTTCAACTCTCAAAAACTATTCCTTTGCAAAAGCAAGCTTATATTGAAAGGTTAGAAAACTTCACCTATTTTCAAAAATTTTTATTATAAAAGTTATATTAAAAATAATAGGCCAGGAGCAGTGGCTCACGCCTGTAATCCCAGCACTCTGGGAGGCCAAGGTGGGTGGATCTCTTGAGGTCAGGAGTTCGAGACCAGCCTGGCCAATATGGCGAAATCTTGTCTCTACTGAAAAAATAAAATAAAATTAGCTGGGCGTGGTGATGTGTCTCTATAATCCTAGCTACTCAGGAAGCTGAGGCAGGAGAATTGCTTTAACCTAGGAGGCAGAGGTTGCAGTGAGCTGAGATCGCACCACTGTACTCCAGCCTTGGACGACAGAGTGAAACACTGTCTCAAAAAAATAAAATAAAATGAAATAAAATAAAATAAAATAAAATAGATAATAATAATGAACACAACCAGCTCCAATATTAAGTACCTGCTTATTACAAAGGAAAAAAGTTAAAGAGAAAGAAGTGTATACGTTAATGTCAGCATAAATCATATATTACACATATTATTTCTTATCTCTCATGTAGCGGAGAGCTGAATGCCGTGTTTTATCCTCATACATGACAGAACTAGTAGCACTTGCCTAATTTGCACTTATATGTAAAAAGCCACAGGACTCATTTTCATTTTGAAGTCTATCTTTGCAGTTTGCCAATGTGAAAATTAGCGAATTTCTAGCGCATATTATTTCTTCCTCTTCAAAAACACATATATTTTTCTTCTTCTTTGTTACCAGCTGAATGTGTGTAATGTGAGACTTTCGTTCCTTAGGAATTCAGTATGACATATCCACTGGGGGCTTTTACACAAGGAACCAGGACTCGAAGCCTGAGGCATCAGGCATCTAAGCGAAATCACCACTGCCCACAGGCAGAGGCTACACAGGCCAGCCTCCCACACCAGCCCACGCTTTGACATGGTTATCAACCATGTTTCCACTGTGGTTACCATCTCTGCATCTTGTCTGATCTGGGTAAAGCCCTAATAATTAGAACACCTCTATTAAAAGTTATTGGGTAAGGTGATCCTCTGTTTTCAGACTTTCTCCTCCATGCTTTGTCCAGCCTTGTTTCCACAGGAGGCAAAATGAGCTCTCTTTATTTTAAAAGTAGGCATAGTATACTCAGGCTCTTTCCTTTCCTCTTGTCCTCTCTTTTTTAATGAAATGTTCTGATGCTTTCCCATTGGACACCATCCAGCCATATTTCCTACTGTATCCTTTCTCACCAATAAAACAGAATGCTCATCGGAAATGTTCAAAATGTGAGAAACAGGAAGAAAGCCAAAACCAATAACCAAAGTGAACACGCACGCACTGCCCAGGCTGCCATCATCTAGGGGCAAAGTAGTTGAGATAGCCAAGGGCGTATTATTAATGTTTTATCAGAACTTCTGCTGTTTCAACCAAACGGCAGGGAATTCCACTTGGAGTACTTCCTCTTAACAGTGTTCATAATTTAATAGCCAACCCATGTCGAGCATTTCAAGCAAAGAGATCTGTCAGTAGTTTTGATATCAAATCTGGATGCTCTCTCTATTAAAATAGACACGCTCCTAGGCCTTCCCAGCTGAAGACCTTTTTTGAGAGAATGCATATCGCAAAAACAGAAAACTTCTTGGCAACTAAGAAAACACACTGCATCTGACCACTGATTGATAGTTTTATAATAATGGCACATAGGATTCAGCCTTATTTGTTTTGTTTTGCATTGTTATCCTGATGCAATCTGTTTCAAGGATACTCAAGATTGTTGTAGCTTTGGGCTACAAAATCTACAGACCATAACTTCAAGTCATTTGTCTATGTCATTAGAGCCATACACAAATGGTTAATGAGGAGGTCATGAATGGCTATGATTTACTATTCAGCACAAAAGCATTTCTTTTTTGGTAAATTGATTCTCTAGAAGGTTACATCACTATTATTATTTTTTAATTGAGCTATTACTTATATGGTAGTTGCAGACTATATAACAGAACTGCTAACATTGTATAACAAGTTGAGCAATGGATCATGTAGATTTTGTTTCTATTGAGGTTTTAACGACTCCTTGTCTTTTTCAAGAAAGACCATGGCAAACTTTTTCCAGTGTGCAATATTTTTTCAAAACTTTCTTACAAAAATTGCAAACTTAGGTTTTCACATGTAAGTGCATCTTTTCTTCAGCAATTATTTATCATGTATTGTAAAAATAAAGGTGCTTTACAAATAATATAACACAAGATAACATTTAGCAAACTTTAAAAGAGAAATTAAAATGAAGTCAGTTCGTGAATTCTTCATTCTCCAAAGAGTTATCAGCACATGGTCCTTTTCTCCAGCTCATCAAAAAGTGATGTTTGCTTAAAGGTTTATAGATGCTCAACTAATTATACTCTTCGTGACTGCATTTGGAAAAGGATTCAAAAAGAGATCACTGACCAAAAAGAATAAGCTTAATACAGATTTAAAAATATTATTATTTCAGTATTGACTGGTCTTTGTATGTAACGAAGGCTCAAGCACCCCCTGCTTTAGGAAAACTAATAAAGATTAAAACAACAAATTGTAAATAGAAAGAAATAAAAACACAATGAATTCTACTTTCTACATTTTTTAGCTAACATATTCCTTGTTTTGATTGAAGAAAATGTTGTTATTATATGTAATAGCATTTGCTTTTGAAGTAATATATAATCAGTTTAATTATTAAAAGTTATATCTAGGTCTGCAAATATAATTTTAGTTAACAAATGGGCTGAAATATAAAAGCCAAATTATTGAAAGCAGTCTTGCCATTTGTGTGTATGTGTGTATGAGTGCAGACATATATTTCTAAAAGAAAATGAGTATGTAATCATCAGTAGAATAAAACAAGTTTTCAGAGGGGCTGAATGAAGTAAGGTCATACAACTTTTATAAGTCAAGTTATAGGCACTTATACAAATAGTAAAAAGACATTTGCGGGTTTTATTAAAAATTCTTTGCTTCAATTTACAGGGCACATTTATATATTTGGGTATTCCTTAACATATTTTGTTAAGTATCTGAAATTATCAAGTATTGGGTATATATATATTCAGAGATCCCTTATCTTAAGGACATTTATGAGTACTGTACTGCTTTAATGATTAATATACATCAAGAATATCAGAAAATGTTGCATAGAAAATATTGCAAAACTTTACATTTTGAATGTTGATTTTTTTCTCTATGAAAATATTGATTTTTCACTATTTTTTTCTTTATTATGAGTGCTTTTAAAAATTGTTGCATGTATTTTATCTCTACAAATGGTAATTCCTGAATATCTCCATCAGAAAAGTGTGTCTCCTGGTGTGTATACGTAAGAGAATGGTAGTCCTATCTAACTGTCTGTCAATCTTGTGAGAGTGTGAAAAGGAAAAAGAAAAAGCCAGGGGTCACTAACTACCTCTCACAGAACTGGCCTGGCTTTTAAGTTACAGATTCAGGCAGTCTGGAACCACAGGAAATTAATAGGCAGCAGATATATAGAGGCAAAGGGAGGTCTATTACGGAGAATGAGTGATGGAAGACTATCTGACAACAGGAAGATATAGACAAAGCAGAGAGAGAAAGTGCCCTGGAGCCTGGAAATTGCCACTTCATTGAAGGAGATCCATTGGAGCAACAGACCAACGAGTTACTCAAAATGTTCCTCATGAGTCTCTGAATAGAGTGATGTAGTGGATTGAGTTCTGTACCCCAAAAAGATCTGTCCCTGTTCTACCCCTCAGCACCTACCGAAAGTGACTTTTTTCAGACATAAAATCGTGGCATGTCTAATTGAGTTAATGTAAATTCATTGTGGGTTGGGGTAAGCCCTAAACCCAATGACTCATTTATTTATCAGAAATCGAGCGGATGTTCTTTGCTCACATGTGGCCAACAAACATACAAAAAAAATCTCAACATCACTGATCATTAGAGAAATGCAAATCAAAACCACGATGAGATACCATCTCACACAAAAGCAGAATGGCTATTACTGAAAAGTCAAAAACCAGCAGATGCTGGAGAGGTTGTGAAGAAAAGGGAACAATTTTACACTGTTGGTGGGAGTGTAAATTGGTTCAAGCATTGTGGAAGGCAGTGTGGGGATTCCTCAAAGACCTAGAGGCAGAAATACCATTTGACCCAGCAATCCCATTACTGAGATTTACCCAAAGAAATAGAAATATTTACCCAAAAAAGAAATATTTACCCAAAGAAATAGAAATCATTTTATTATAAAGATACATGCACACATATGTTCATTGAAGCACTATTCACAATAGCAAAGACGTGGAATCAACCTAAATGCCCATCAGTGATAGACTGGATAAAGAAAATGTGGTACATTTACATCATGAAATACTACGCAGTTATAAAAAGAAATGAGATTATGTCCTTTGCAGTGACATGGATGGAGCTGGAAGCCATTATCCTCAGCAAACTAATGCAGGTACAGAAAATCAAATACAGCATGTTCTCACTCATAAGTGGGATCTGAATGATGAGAACACATCAACATGTGGTGGGGAACAACACACACTGGAACCTGTCCCAGAGGGTTGGGAGTGGGAGGAGGGAGAGCATCAGGAAGAATAGTTAATGGATGCTGGGCTTAACATGTAGGTGATGGGATGATCTGTACAGCTAATCACCATGGCACATGTTGAACTATGTTACAAACCTCCACATCCTGCACTTGTACTTCTAAAACTAAAATAAAAGTTGGAAATAAAAAAAGGAAAACAAATTTGTAGTCACAAAACAAGTAAAATGAGCGGACACACAGAGACACACATTCAGGTAAGAAGCCTCCTGAAAGAGGCAGAGGTTGGAGTGACACAGCTGTAGGTCAGAGAGCACCAAGAATTACAGAAGCCATCAGAAACTACGAAGAAGCAAAAGATTCTTTCCTAGAGCCATCAGGGAAAACATGGTCCTGATCATACCATGATTTCCAACATCCAGTGTCGAGGACTGTGAGACAATAATTTTTTGTTATGTTAAGACCTCATTTCTGGTTATTTGTTATAGTGCTTAGGACCTATATGTTTTCTATAATAATTCCTAACTATACAACTATTTTTAAGTACTAGGTTGATGGAGGCAGATACTGCTCAAAGTTTCTGTGTTTTTTACTATATGCAGAAATAAAACAAGATCTGGAGTGAGATTGTCTCTTACCTAGTTTATTCTAACTATAAATATATATTACACTTTTGATTTACAATAAAAGGTAGTTTAATTCTGGTTTGTCTTTGGGTAAAAATAGTCTACACTGCATTATTAAATTTTAATGTTCAGATTTTAATTACAAAATTCGGTCTATGTAATTCAATATATTGAATTTAAATTTATATTTAATTTCCTCATACAACATGAAATGTTAGAGTTCTATTTTCATTTGGACAAAAGATTAATATCTTTTAATAAAAATCTATAAAGAGTGAAAAATAATTCCTCTCTGCTGATTTATCCAGGTACAGAAATCTCTTGCTGTATTTTTCCATATACAGTTCTGGTTACAGAAGTCACAGAGATTACGGCAGGTGTAGAAATCCAGGCCAAAAACGAATGTCCCAGGGTTGCTTCACTGAAAATTCCAAAATATCAGATGCAGTTATATGTGAGGTCAAACATTTCATAGTGCAAAGATTTTTAAATCTCATACTATAAACTTTGAAATTTTCCATGTATTAATTCCCTTTATAATCATTTTTAATAAGAAGTCAACTACACTTTATTAAGAGAGTTTCATTTTTCATTTATCCTATTTTCCAATGTAAAAACAGTCACACTAATGACAATCTATATTTAAAAGACTCATTAATCATAGAGAAATGATATGTTTGCTTATGAAGTAAAAAATACTTCTGTTTTGTACTTTTCTGATGTTTGAAAATTTTTATGTACCTTTGATATCAAATAGATTAAAAATATTTCATTGAACATGTTTTTGGAAAAATTTAGCAAAATGACAATAAAACTTTATCCACAAACAAACCTAGCCTTAAAATTTCTAAGGATAAACCATCATTCTGCCCAATATACAATTATGTTTTCTTGTGATGAGCCAAAAGCAAGTAACTTGAGTATCAGTTTAAATCACAATGACATATATGACGTGCCTCAGCTATGTTTCCATCCTTAACCACATCTTAATAGATCTAGAACTCATTTTATCTTTTTTTCACATCGATTGAATTTCTTTTTGTATTTACTAGATGAGGAATAAAAGCCTATATAAATTCCATTGACTATAAAAGTTGCCCCTGGTTTGAAATTCATTTTAAATGGGAAATACAATGCCTCAGTGATTAACTAGAATGCAACAAAAAGCTTGGAAATAACACGATATGACTTTATTGGATACATAGTAAATATCTGGCCAAAGAAAGTAAAACAAACAAATGAAAAAATAGCAAAAAATTAGTTTCTACTGCACATTGCAACATTTATACAGGGTTTCAGAAATTCTGTTCTAGCTTTTTTTTTTTTTTTTGACTTCATTTCTTAGTCTTATGTACAATGTGCTGATGCATGTCATTCCTGAGAACTTGCTGGACCTATTCTTTAATCTCCAGATCACAGTCAAAAGCACACTTCGAAAATTTTGGCGATAATAGAAGCAGATAGCACAGTACCAATAGATCTGCTGAACTGATAATGAGAAAAAGAAGTAACACCACAAAGTTCTTCAGTTCCAGGGTGCACAGCTAAAGGACCAATGCAATGTAGTCATTTTGTGTCTCATTTAAATACAAGAGTCTGTTTCTATCTTTAATCTTCTAATTTCAGGAAATTAGATGTAAAACTCCCCTCATTCATTAAAGGTACAGAATGATCAAAAGAATAGAAATTTTCATCACAAAGCTAATTGCATTGTCAAATGACCTCATACATAATGAATCATTAAAAATGATCTATTCTGTAATAATTGTATGTCGCTAAAGGTTAAAATAGTTTTAACATGTAGGAAAAGAATTATAATTAAAATAAATTCCAGCTTTATATTGCATTTGCCAACTATGAAATTACGAGATGATATTTGAGTTTTATAAACTTTAATGAAAATGCTGATATGACATAAACACTCTGAGACTGATATGAAACAAACTTTCTGAATACCATCAACATTGATATTGGGTAATTAGCTTTTTCAGATCACTGATCTCTAATTACAGTTGCTCAACAAAAGTTATTTCAATCCCAGAGAATCAAGTATCAAGCAGTGGAAATCAAGTTATTTCCTTCATGTTTCCAATAAAGACTCTCCCATTATTGTTTTTTTGTTTTTTTGTGTTTTTTTTTTTTTTTTGCAAATTCAAAAAAATTCAATTTACCTATGCCTGTATAAATTAATATGAGAAATAAAATCCCTAGGTCATACTACTGTCGAGTTGAGATTCAGCCATTTTTCCGTAAAGAGCAAAAATAAGTTCTGGAATACAGCTACCATAAATAGGGATGAATCCAAACAGAACAAGATCATGTTCTATTAACCCATGAGAAATCATGCTAACCTCATACATGGAAGTGAAGTTAAATTATTATAAGACCATAAGATAAAGATAAAATAATGGATAGTATATGATATACAGGATCATAAGGATACAAAGCATTGGTAAATCATCAATTCTCAGCAGTACCAAGTTGGTGAGTGAGGTACTGTCAGACAGAAATTGCCTAATAATCACATTGTATCCAATCAAAATGAGATTCTGTAATCACGAAGAGACTGCAATTGTAAGCATATATTTTCCAACTGAAGATATTCCTGATCATGATGAAGTGTGATTGCTATTACTGTTTTACATTGAATCAGAAAGCATACAGTGATTATGCTAATAATATCATTTTGAGGTATCAGAGTAGAGTGCATGTTTCTCAAAACCTATTCCCAAATATCAAGGTCATTCCATTAAAGTCAACCTTGAGTAATGAAGCAGCAGACAAAGGCAGAGGAAAATTCCGACTCCTCTTGGTTTGTGGGGTTGACGTACGCTAGTGTTCAGTGGCACAGAACTCATTCAGCCAGCAATAGTCTCAATGGGAGAGAGATCTCAAACAGTAAAGGACGTGAAAAATGGCATTTTTCAAAGGCCAGATAATATCATTTACCTTAATAATTCTTACTAATAATTAGTATTACCCAGATTAGAAGTGGATTGAGTTTCACAGTTGGTTATTAAATTGTTTCAATTTAAGAAAAACATTTACCACTAAAACAACATTTCAATGAATTCCTAGGATACGCCACAAACATCTTATTTGAAGTAGGATGTAGGACTTAAGATACCATTGCACAGTTTTTTGTTTGTTTGTTTGTTTGTTTTAGAGATAGAGTCTTGCTCTGTTGCCCAGGCCACAGTGCAGTGGTGAGAGCATAGCTCACCATAAACTGGAACAACTGGGCTCAATCCAGCCTCTCACCTCAGCCTCCTGAGTAGCTGGGACTATAGGCACAGACCACCACACCTGACTAATTTTTATTTTGTTTTTTTGAGACAGAGTATCACTCTTGTTGTCCAGGCTGGAGTGCAGTGGCACGATCTCGGTTCACTGCAACCTCTGCCTCCCAGGTTCAAGCAATTGTCTCGCCTCAGCCTCCTGAGTAACTGGGATTACAGGTGTGCACCACCACACCTGGCTAATTTTTGTATTTTTTTTTTTTTTTTTTTTTTTAGTAGAGATGGAGTTTCACCATATTGGCTGGGCTGGTCTCTAACCCCTGACATCAGATGATCCATCTGCCTCGGCCTCCCAAAGTGCTGGGATTACAGGCATGAGTCACCATGCCTGCTCTTAAGTTTTGTATTTGTTCTTTTCTTTTTTAGAGGTGGGGGTCTTGTTATGCTGCCCAGACTAGTCTGAAACTCCTGGACTCAAGCAATCCTCCTGTGTCAGCCTCCCAAAGTCTTTGGATTACAGGTGTGAGCCACTGCATCTGGTCCTCCCAGTTTTGAATTTTAAAAAATAAACTGAACCAAATCAAAACAAAAAACAAAACTTTCCTATTTTTAAATATACACATACACAAACAAATGATGATGTTTGTTTATTGAGGGAAAAGGGCTCATCGAAATCTCATTGTATCTTCATCTTTTGCACCTTAATCTTCACTGCAGTGGTGCCATCACCATTTCCTCCAACTTCCAACCCTTTCCTGCCTCCATTATACTTGCATATGTCATATCCTCTATTTGTAAAATTATTTCCCACTTTTTACCTGAAAACTCTTTACTCAGCCTAAAAAGTTAGATCAACCCACTCTATGACACCATCTTCCCCAGCAGTAAGTAGCATGCTTCGCAATTTATCTTTTTATATGGTCCTCTCTTTCACTCAATTGTGAGATCTTTTAGGTAGGGTAGACACCACATTCTCACTGTTTTCAGTATCTCAAGCACTGAAATCAGCAATGCTTCCCTCTTAATTTGGTCCTTGCATGAAGGTCAAGAAAATAATTGTGTTCTCCAAATTGCAATCAGGAAGTTATATCTTTATATAACTTTTAAAAGCTTTAAAATGGATTAAGAATTTCAGAGGCTAACAAAAATAGAGGTAAAGCAATGTGGTGTGTTTAAGGGGTGAAAAAATTAAAAAAAAATTGCAAAAAAATAAAACAACCAGTTAATGTGTGAAGTTTCAAAATCTTATAAAAATGATAGGCAAATAAGTAGAAAATTTTGAATTAGATGTAAAAATTTGAATATATCAATGAACTTCTTCAGAAATAAACCAGGGCAATGATTTCATTTCTTATAGGCTAACATGCTAATAATCAATCTTCTATATAGAATAGAAGGACTGGGTTCTGGGAATAGGGAAAAGAACTAGCGAAATGGGAGATAGCATATTTTTTACACGAAAAGGCAAAAAAAGTGTATATATCAGATTATGAAAAAATACCTGTGATATCTAAGTTTCTAAAGTTTGCATGGCATTAACCATAGAGATGTAATAACTGTATTAAAAAGGCCAAAAACATTAGGAATACTTAGGTCTATGAATACTTATGGTCTTGGAGAAACATATTTAAGGCTTTCAGTTTTTCATAACTCATATTAAAGGCATGAAAAATGTTTTGTTTTAGGTTTCTATTCATAACATATGGGAACATGTGATATATTATCTTCAGAGTGACAGGCAGAAATGTATAATTCCTTAAAAATGCATACATAATAGATGATTGGATTGGCTTTAAAAATAAAGATAATGTATCATTTATTTATATAGTGGAAAGATAACATTAATAGAAAAAATGAATCTAAGCAGTTCTAGAGAGTTCAGCAGTTCAGGGCTTTTTAATACTAAGATTTACAATATTTAAAATTCATTACTGCTATGAAATGTTTATTGGGTGTCTAATATGTGCCAGGAGCTCTTCTAGGACCTGGTGGTACAAAAGAGAAAAAAAAAAAAAAAGTAGAAAAAAAGTCTCTGCTTTTATACAGTTAGTACTCTAATGTATAAAGATGAAAAAGTTGAGAAAAATGTGTGTTTCATAGGCTCTTAGGAGGGGAGATGGAAAGAGCATGGCGTAGAGCTATCACTATCAGAGCCCTGAATATAAAGCCCTACAACCTGGGCTGGACTACCAGCTTCACTGCATTCTGTGTGAAGTGGGGCAAGATTCATAAACCCTCTGTGTCTCCATTTTCTAGTCTATAAAATGGACATAATGAAATATTTACTCTAACTCAGCATTTTTATGAGGATTAAATAAAATAGATATATGTAAACACATTTAAAAAGCACTTGGAACATTGTAAATTCTCTATGAATACTGCTATTCATATATTCAAAAACTATAATCATGTTAACTATGGAAAATTATCCTATGAAATCAATCTATTTCCATTCATAATCCCAATCTACCTCTTTTTACAAAATGCATACATTTGAGGTTGAAATTTGTTTGGTTTACTAAATATCCAATATTTAAGACCAGTGCAAAAGAGAACAAGGTCTGGGTACTTGCTCTGAGAGATACAAGATTTCTTTAATAAAATTTAAGCTAGAGCACTATATTTTATAAATTGGTCTTTGAACAAGAGAGAGCTAAAAAGTGGTCCATGGTACACAACAAAAGTGTCATTATGCATCAATATGAAAAGATAATTCAATAAATGGAGACTAAAGAGAATTGATTGATGCTTCATATTACAGAGACAATTTTTGCTAGATATAGACCTAAATGTAAACAAATAAACAGTACAAACAAAATAAACCTATAACATTAACAGGAAAAAAAAATCTATGTTTTTGAAGTAAAACATACTACCTTCAACAACACAAAAGAAGACCCATCTCTAAAGGCAACAACTACTAAATATGCTCTTAATAAACTGCTTCATTTTTATTTGTGTACCTCTCTCACTGAGTACTAACTTTTTTTTTTCTCCAAGCAAGATGTGTGTGGATATGAATGTTGTGTGTGCATATATATGTCTGTTAGAGAGGAGACTATGTGAGAGAGTTTAAAAACATGAACACCTTATTGGAGTTAAAAAAAAAAAAAAAAAACACACTTCAAAAAAATAAGAACATTAGATCTACTTAAGAAATGTTCTTTAAATTCAGAAGAAACACTAAAAATGATGAAAATGTGGAGAAAATAGCTATGAGGTATGGAAGACAATTCGTGAAACTCAAGCCCCATAATTATAGATATTACAAAAGAAGAAAACAGAACAAACAGAAGAGAAGCAATAATAGATTGTACAATGTAAGACAAGTTTAATGGGCTGAAAAAAATGTGGTCGGCACATTGAAAAGGCTCATATAAAAGGCAAAATAAATGTAAAGAGATACACATCTGGGCATATTTTCGGGGGAGATCTTAAAGGAAAAAAATGTTTCTACTAGTATATAAACAGAGAAAATAAATTATAAAGGCTATCAACAAGAAAAAAATTAGGAATCATCACTAAATACTATATATCACAAGTGAATTTTTAAATTATTTAACAGAAAAATGACTGTGTAAAAGCAATGGGAGAATATTTTCAGACACATCATGTTTTGAAAATGAGAGCTAACCCAAATATAAGACTCAGGAAATACTTAAAATAATGACCTGGGGAAGAGGTAAATATTAAACCAGGGATAGGACTGTACTAGACCGTTCTCTCACACTGCTTTAAAGAACTACCTGAGCCTGGGTAATTTACAAAGAAAAGAGGTTCAACTGGCTCACAGTTTCACAGCCTGTACAGGAAGCATGATGCTGGCATCTGCTTGGTTTCTAGGGAGGCTGCAGGAAACTTACAGTTATGGCGGAAGGCAAAGAGAAAGCAGGCACATCTTACATAGCCAGAACGAGAGGAAGAGAGAGAGCAGGGAGGTGCTGCACACTTTTAAACAGACCTCATGAGAACTGTATCACGAGAACAGCACCAAAGGGATGGTATGCTAAACCATTCATGAAGGATCCACCCTCGTGATCCAATCACCTCCCACCAGGTCCCTCCTCTAGCATTGTTGATTACAATTTGCCATGACATTTGAGTGGGGACACAAATCCAAACCCTATAAATGACAAAGATTTGCTTCAGAATTATTATCCTCAGCAACATTAGACACTGATGATAATGTTGAACTCTCTTTGAATTTCTCAGAAAAAAACTGGTTTGAACATAAGATCGCATTTTCTGTCAAACTGTCATTCAAAAAGGATATGAACACAGGAAAAAAAGGAAATTCACTATGCAACGGAAGATGTACTATGCAGTAAATAATGATTTGAACAGGAAAAACTGAGGAACAAGACTTAAAACAATAATGGTCCTATGAGGCTTTGAAAATTTCCAATGATTCCAATGTCAAAATTTGGGAACCTGGAGTGTGAACAGGGAAAGCATGTGAAAATTGTGGCTGCAGAGAAGAGAGATGTCAATTCACATAGATGTTGATTTTTTAAAGAGTTTACATATATATTTAAATGTAATGATACTATTTAGGTAATGGCAAGACACGATACAAAATTGAAACAACACACAAATGAGACACATAATTTCAGTATCTAGTAACAAAATTAAACAAAGAAAATCTAATTAAACACGAAAGAGAAACATTACCAACAAGAAATTATGCTCTACAGGAAGCAAGAAACAAAAAGCCTAAGTCCAAATAAAACAAATCACACTAAGAAATAAGTATTAAAAAGGATAGTAAAGCTACAGGAACAGACATGAGGAATTGTTCAAAGCATACTTGGAAGGGAACTGTAATGCAGAATGACACATTTTCGAATTGCACAAGAGAATAATTATATACAGTGTTAATTAATTTGCAACTGACTGACAGACCAAATGGACTCCCCATGGCTGAGGTGCTCAAAGTGAAAACAGAACCAGGCAGCCATAGCTGGGTAAGGGAGCAGTACCTTACTCTGTGTTGTCAGAAAAATGTTGTAAAGTATCACTAGACCCACTTTTCCACAATCAGACAAAACTCTTCCTATCGTCCCCATGCTCTGGGTGCCAAGATACACTGTGGCCAGACACCCCCTTATCCCTCACCTCACTCACACCTCTCACGCCTACAGTTTGAAAGAAACCTATCAGAGACTTCTGGTTTGGGGCTTGGAAACCAACCAATTAGAGCTCATCTGCATCAACTGATCACGGATCCTCTGTACCAACCAATCAGAACTCAGCTGCACCAACCAATCAGAACTAAGCGATTTTCAAACCTTTGTTTGCTTAAGCAGGCCTTGCTGGGAATCTAGGCAAAACCTTTTGCTATGAAACGCAGAGCCGTCCCTCTGTTCTCTGGAACACACCTTCATTATACCCTCAAGGCTCCTTGTTTTCCCTGTTTGCAAACTGTTCACAAGAATAAAGTCTCTTTCCTCCAAATTCCTTTGCAGAGAACTTTTGTTCACAGTGGAAATGTATAGAAAAAGTAGAGGATGAATAAAAACCATCACCTCTGATGAAGGTGTTTGGGAGAGAATGAGGGATGGAGAGAGAGAAAGAATGTGTGTGCTGGTTCCTAGGCAGCATGCATGTGTACGGGCAAAGGGGCTTGCTTTCATGGTTACTCCGTGTAGCCCGTGTGTGTTTTGTGTGAACCTTTTATATAAGAGTAATTCTTTAAATTATTATTTGCGTAACATATGAGTAGAGCAATGAGAGGAGAGAAATGAGAAAGTTATCAATGATAAGCCATCCCCAAAAGGCTCTAGTCAGCGAAGATATTCAAATTCATCCCCTGAAACAGTTTAAAGTTAGTTTACACTGCTGTCAAACTTTCTTTCTTGTTTAGCATAAAAAAAACTGAAAGATGTTCAAAAAGATTATGAGACAAAATGTAACTCTGCCATCACAAGCAAGAAATAATGCACTTTAAAAAAGAAGTACTGTCCCTTTTAACTGATAAGTATATTTATTAAAATTGCATATATAATGTGAAAAATATAATGCAGCTATACATTACAATATTAAGTTAAAATGTGAGAAATGTCTAGTTTGTCAAAATTCTTATGAACCTTTAATAGTTAAAACAAAATCTCATTGAAAAAGATATTTGTCTGATTCGCTGTCTTCCCTACCTCCAAAGCTAAAACAAATCAGTTTCTGTATGAAACAAATAAAGCATTTTGAGAACATAAGTTTATCACTTCTCTTTAATAAAATAAAATTAAAGGAACAGTAGAGGGGGAAAAGATGATTCCCTACACAACAGATTAATTAAAGAATAAATTGTTAAGGGCAAGCTGTTTCAAGACACCTCTGCAGGATGAATCATTAGTGAATACATCCAGACTCCTGAAGCTATCAGAGGAAGGCACAGCATAGAAACTTAAACAGGGTAGGGAACATCAGAAAGTGTCTGTGAAGGTTTCTAGTGAGTTGGGGAAGTGAAAAGAGCCCCTAACTAACCTTTCTTTACCCTGGTTTGCAAAATACTCAATGGCCATATGTTTATCCTTTGGGAGAAACAAGATTTCTTACAAACACTGAGGAAACTGTTCTGAGGAACCTAGAATAGCTTGCTTGGGAAATGTTACTCGAGAGGCAACCCTTTCTTTATTTTATTACATCCATAGGAAGTCAGAGCAAAACCTCCCAAAGCCTGCTTGACAACAAGATTTCACTGCCTAAATAAAGTTCACTCTGTGTGTGTGTGTGTGTGTGTGTGTGTGTGTGTATGTGTGTTTATATTGCCTTATTCTAAGTATAAAGACAATCAAGGATCACTAGGCATTTGACAAAGTATCAGAAGCAAAATATTCATAAAACTTTCCACTGCAACTTCAGGAAATAGAATGGAAAGATACTTCAGTCAACTTTTTAAAATGTCAACATATTTTTGTGGCAAATCAAAATGAGAAAACTATACCAAAGTTCTGTGTTCTTATCTCTCCTCATGGAATTATTTGCATAGAATAAAAAAGTCCCTTAAGGAAATGGGGAGAGATTCAAAGTAAATTAAAATACCTCACAGGGTGGTTAACAGGTACTCTTGAATTTACATTTACATTCTAAAAGATGACGTTTGATTTCATAAAGGTATACATAGATTAAGGGACAAATACTTCAGAAAATAGATGTGCTCCTTTATTGAGATTTGAAAATTAAATAATTTACAAGCATTATCCTAATTTAAACTTTAGAGAAAGTAATAAAGCTTGAAATGGATGCTTTTCTAAATTTAATAACATTTCAGCACATATTAGCCTGAATTTAATATTAGCCTGAATTTAATAAGTGAAATCTATAAAACCACACAAACTAGAGCAGTTCACATTAAAAGGACTGGCAATACTACACATTAGCAAAGATGCAGAACAAAATACACTCCCATGCACCACCAAGGGGAGTGTAAACTGGTACAACCACCTTAGAAAACAGTTTGACCTTTTCTACTAAAGGCAAATCAGTGAGTCCCTACAACTTACTCAAAGGTGTATTCCCAACAAAAATGACTTCACATATGCTCCAGAAGACATTTACAAGAATGATCTCTGTGGCATTATTTATAGTAGACAAGACATGGAAACAACTCGAGTGTGCCTCAGTTAAATGGATAAATTGAATATGCTGTGTTTATATATTAGAATACTTTCATATAATAAAAATGTAAAGCTATATCTCCACATACCCAACATGTGCAAATCTTACAAACACCACGTAGACCAACAGAATACATTCCATATAACTCCATTGATATAAGGTTCAAAAATCAGCAGAATTAAAACATAGTAGGACCAGGTGTGGTGGCTCACTCCTGTAATCCTAGCACTTTGAGAGGCTGAGGCAGGCAGATCACGAGGTCAGGAGATCGAGACCATCCTAGCTAACATGGTGAAACTCTGTCTCTACTAAAAATACAAAAAATTAGCCAGGCGTGGTGGCGGGCACCTGTAGTCCCAGCTACTCGGGAGGCTGAGGCAGGAGAATGGCGTAAACCCGGGAGGTGGAGCTTGAAGTGAGCTGAGATCACATCACTGCACTCCAGCCTGGGCGACAGAGTGACACTCTGTCTCAAACAAAACAAAACAAAAACATAGTAAAGAGTAATATATATCTTAGGTGGTAAACTTGGGTTTCAAACTTAGGGCCTGAAGATATGAATAAAAGAAATACTATCAGAATAAAAGTCATAATCGAGGTTATTTTTTTAGACTGGAGAAAGTGCAGTTGGGGAGAGGAACACAGGATCCTTGGCATACCCTGCTAGCATTATCCTGTTTCTTCACAGGGCAATAGTTATAGGGGTACACTTTCAAATACTGAATTGCTCTGTGCATTTATATTTATGTTTTTTATATGACTGCTATATTTTTATAATTGTCTAGAAATAAAAGCAAATTATATGATTTTTGTGAAATGTTTGCCTTAAAATATGTTCTTTTTAAGTATGGTGTCATTTGTAGTCTTAAAGATCTGTTTATGAATTGGTAAGCTCCTTATTGACAAAATGTCTAACATCTGACTCTGACCATATTTATATATCCTTGGGTGCCTGGCCCAAGGATATTTTTAATGATCGATTTCACATATAGCCAACTAAAATAGCATTCTAGTAGACTTTTTAAAAGAGAGTCATAGCAACCCAGCACTTTACCAGTCATATGTTTTAAATAGATTTTAGAAAAGTTCTCTTTGTCTGTTAAAGCAGAGTTCTTTGTGATTGACCAGAGAGAACAAGGTTGACAGTTAACTTCTAATGTCTTCAGTGGATTCCAAATCAAGAACAAGAAATGTACATACAGAGAGGAAAAAATTAGAAAACTTTCAAAAAAAATCTCTTAATGCCACTTCTCTGACACTTAAAAGCACTTAATATGCTCAGAAAGAAATTATATTAAATATGCTTAATGTCTTAAATACTGAACTTAATGTCACACTATTTATTATATGTCATCTCTTGAAGTTCATTCTGAGTTTCTGCTTTATACAGGACCTCTGATATTGCTATTTCAAGTTCCTGCAACAAAACCCATGGCACACAGACACTCAGTGAATATTTATTGAATAAATGGTAACACGATAAACTGAATAGCCAGAAAAGAGAGAGACTGCTAGGAAGCATCCCAGCATAACTATTTAAAGGGGGCAAGGTTAAAAGATAAAGAAATCCTTACCTTCTGAGCAAAAAATTACTCTAGGGTAGTCTGTCTTTTATTTAAAATAATGCGACGTATTTCTTACCCGGTGTGCCTTTCAAGAAGCATGATACAAAAGAGAGTAGGAGGACACAGTGCCTACCCCACGTGTAGCAGTTTGAGATGAATGGTCTGAGGAATCCATCGGCCAAAAACAGATCCCACACTAATTCAGCTCCCATAATGCTCACTGGCCAATCCCTGTCTTCAGTGTCTAATCTGTCAGCGTGCAAACACCCTACAGTGTAAAGTTACCATGCTATAGCTCCTTTGTGCATCTTACATAAAATAGTTTGTTTACCAGATCTGGTAGGCACTCACTTAATAAGACCTCACAGGGGTACAAATGCAGCAGATAATTTGGATGAGTAGAGAACTGAAAAACCTATAGCCAGAGATCTAGGAAGATGAAAAATGGGTGCAGACCATGGACTTGTTCTAAGATTCAAGTTGAGAGCTGCTTTATTTTTCCTGTCTTTCTGCATCTCTGAGTACAAATACATGTTGGCTCAATCCAAAAAATGTATTTAGGGCATATTTTAAATTTGCCTAGTATCACTTTAAGTGAGGCTTTTAATGTACCCTTCCATTGGAGGGTTGGAAAGATATTTGTTGTCCAAAAAAACCTACGTTAAAAAAGAAAAAAAAATGTTTTGTTAGTATGCTTTAATTTGGCGTTCATAAAAACAAACTGAATTTTTCTCTTGTTTCTATTGACTTGCACTGTCACCAAATAAAACATAATTTGCAAGTCAAATAGGACCTTAAGTCTAATAACATTTAGCCGCCTAAATCTTATAACTGCTTTCAACATGGACTGATTCTTATGGCATTTGCCAACTTTCTGAATATTTCTGAATACTGTAGTTAAACTATTATTTATTGATTTCTCAGTTTTAGACACCATGTAGTACTTTTTCACAAAGTATTAAAAACAAGGATGTAACCAATATTTCTTACATCTCTCACACACACACACACACACACACACACAGAGGCTTCCCCTCCCCTCAGTCTCCCAATAGAGTTCTACTACAATTTTTAGCTAAGTCAGCAATTAGAATTTATATTTTTGTCCCTATGTTATTTACAATTGAATCATGCACAGTATTATGATTCTTTAAAAATATAGCTTTTCTTCTTAAATCCTTCAGTTAAAAAGTCTCAGATTTGTTTGTCTTGTTTTGTTTTTTGATGGTGTGATTTTTTTTTTTTCCCCATGTACTTAGCACTAATTCCTCCCAAACACTATAGGAAAGGAGTTTTATAATGTGGTTAAAACTATGCAGCAATCTATTATTTTACTACTTACTAATGTTCTTATCAATTTTATTACTTTAAAAATGATATCCCTGCACATCTGACTGATTGTTTTGGGGGCATGCTTCATAGTGTCATTTGGATCCTTTCATATCACTTTAAAACTCTCCTTAAGCATCACCATGAGGAAGAATTGCTTTCACTTCCCTCCTTTGTTGAGGTCACGTTTCCTGCATCCCATATATTTTTGTTTGTTTGTTTGTTTTTTGTCTTGAGACTACTTTCCTGTCATTTCCTGAGAAAGTGTGCAGAGGAAGTAGGATGTTTGAGAGCTGGTGTACCCGAAAAGAACTTCATTCTATTTCCACATGTAATTAATAGTTAATTACAGGGTATAGAAGTCCAAGATGGAAACTGTTTACCTTCTACATGTTAAAAAATGTTTTTCCACAGCCACTAGACACCTTTCAATTGTTGAAAAGTCTTGTACATCAGCAGCCCCCAACCTTTCCGGCACCAGAAACCAGTGTTGTGGAAGACAATTTTTCCGTGGACCAGGGAGTGGGGGATGGTTTCAGGATGTTTCAAATGCATTACATTCGTTGTGCATGTTATTTCTATTATCACATTGTAATATATAATGAAATAATTATACACTCACCATAATGTAGAATCAGTGGGAACCCTGAGCTTGTTTTCTTGCAACTAGGCAGTCCCATCTGGGGGTGATGAGAGACAGTGACAGATCATCAGGCATTAGATTCTCATAAGGAGTGTACAACCTTGATCCCTTGCATGTGCAGTTCACATGATCTGACAGTAGGCAGAGCTCAGGCAGTAATGGAAGCCATGGGGAGTGGCTGTAAATACTTACGAGGCTTCACTCATTCGCCTGCCACTCACCTCATGTTGAGTGACCTGGTTCCTAATAGGCCACAGACTGGTAACAGTTTGGATCTGTTTTTTTCTTGTGAAACTTTTGGGATTTTCCACTTGTGACAGTCTGAAATTTTACAATAATATACCATAATGAGGGCATTTTTCTATTCATTGTACTAGGCACTTGATGGTCCTTATCAATCTAGAAACTGCTGTCCTTCAGTTCTAAAAAAGAATTGTAAAACTTGTTAGGCACTTACTACAACTCCCCACCACCAAGAGACACAGTGTTTGTATTTTTCCTCCAGTTCTTTAGAGATTTCCATTTTTTTCCATTTATCATTGTATTTTTAAAATTTTTGTTAATGTATTTTAAATTCCCAAGATCTCTTTGGTCTTGTCTGAACTCTCCCTTTTTAATCGCTTCCTATTTTCTTTATTGCATTCAATATCTAATGTTCTAATCTTGAGAATAAGCTTTATAGTTTTTAAAAAATGCATTTTGTTCCTGGCTTTATCTCTGTTTCTGCTAAGTCCATTTATCTACTTGCTTGTCTCGTATTATTTTTCATGTTGCAGTTTTCCTCATGTGTATGACGATTATTATTAGTTCTTTAGTCATAATGAACAGTAGGGCACCATAAACCCATTTGGAAGTACCATGCTTGAAGATAACGGGGGTATGTAAACCAATGCAAAGTCACTTAGGAAAAAATTAGCCAGGAGAAATGGGACTTGACCAATGATGTTTAGCCAATAGTAGAAACAACACTGTGGTAGTAGGTTAAGTTGAGCTGAATTTTGGACGGCTTTTGTTAGAGATATCTGAGAGAGATCAAGGTGAAGTTAGAATAATGCAGGCAGTTGTAAATAAAGATCTGGTATAACTGATGCGATATAAAAGTGATAGCTGAAACCAGATGATGGATTTAACTGCCAAGATAGACAAGCACATGAGAAAAAGGTCACTTAGTCCCTGAGAATAATCTGAACTAAAATCCAAATTACTATTTGGAAGTTTCTTGTCACTTTTAAGGAATATCTGCCACATAAGCAACAGAAGAGCAATCATCAGAAAAAAAAATAGAAGAAAGCACTGGGTGGGAAAATTGTCATATTGTTCTTATTCAAAAGTATCCATACTTAGGATAAAAATAATTAAGGTAAGTGGGCTGATAATAAAGATTTATTATCTTCAGCCTTCTAAACACTTACCTAATTCACAACTAGTAAGCACTAGAGTATTTAAAGAGCCCTTCATGTCACAGATTTTTGTTGTAAAATATGAAACTCTACTGAATATTCATTAAGCCCTCCTGGGAATCATTGACAACTTTAGTATACACACGGGATTATTAACTAAACTGTTACGTGCACATTCATTCACCCATCCATTTACATATATTTATACACATATATATGCATGTATATGTGTATATATACACATATGTACATACATACTTGCCTTTGAATACACACTGAATTTGAAGAATTAAAAGAGAAAATTAGCAAGAGATATAACATGCTGGTAGTTTGGCCTAAGCCAAACTTCTCAAATGAGACATTCTAAATTTCTCATTGGGAATATTTTGGAAGTTGATTTCTTGGCAAGATTCTCATTGGTCTTCAAAATTAAAAGTTTATTTATGTAAAATGAAGAGTATAATTAAGTTTTAAGTTATTAGATATTATCTTGATATTTCATACTTCTGTGACTGATCTTATCCATAGTTACTTCTCATTTTCAGGAAAATATACCCATTCCCATTCATCTCCCAGGGACTGCACGACTGAAGACAAAGTGAGCTCCAGTGCTCCACCTCTGTGTATCGTCACTGCATCCGTTCATGGCAATATAATAGTAATAGAATGAAATCCACAAGTTTCCCACTATCCTGTCTTCATCATTGAAGATTATGATAAAAATGATGGAGAAACTGTAGCATACCAGCAATGAGGAAAGAGCGCATCAGAATACCCAGATTTGAATTCTCATTTTACTGTTCATAAACTGTAAAAGGATGCAAATAAAATTATCAAGTAGCTTCAAAGGTTATAATGAGGAAAAATATAAAGCACATATCACAATGCCTGGCATGTAATAAACATCCAAAAAACATTAGTTATTATAAAAAAGCTAATAAC
Source organism: Chlorocebus sabaeus (assembly GCF_047675955.1). Classification (NCBI taxonomy): domain Eukaryota; kingdom Metazoa; phylum Chordata; class Mammalia; order Primates; family Cercopithecidae; genus Chlorocebus; species Chlorocebus sabaeus. The sequence goes on along the minus strand of NC_132910.1, from coordinate 130,936,184 downwards.
TGACCTTGGAGGGTTTACACTGATCCAGGCACCACTACTGCAACTACTGGTTCCTATCTCCAATTTGTCCATTGCCTGCAGAGAACAACTTATTGCTGATTTTTCTTTACCACTGTGCTATTAAAGTAGTTTGACCTCATAAATTACATTGTTCTATCTCAGGATCTGAGCTATAGTCTTATTTTCCTTCTTGTCCTTGCATTATGTATAATGCTGATTAAGAACAATAAAATTGAAGGGTGGAAGATGGGCTTCTTGTGCATGATCAAGAGCCAACAGAGCCTTAACTTCTCACTGCCACTCAAGACACTTGGACAAAGGAATAAAACCAGAAGAAGGAAACAGGAAAGTGAAATTGAACCACAGTTTAATGAAGGAAAATTATTTTTTAAAAAAACCAAACCTAAAAATGATAGCTAAAAGTTAAACTTTTGTCTTAATTGTATACACGAAAGAAGTAAGATATTTTCACTTTGATCTTAAGCAAAGTATTTCAAAAAAATGAAGGGAATGACATTTTCAACAGACATATTGTTAAATGAATAATAAAGGTTATAAGCAGTCATGAACAACTAGAATTCCACTTCTTTAATAATGAACTAGGTCTAAAATTATTCCAGGTATGCTAACATACTTTTGAGTGTGGTTGCCCCCTCAGTTGGGTTATTGACCATTTAGTTCATTTATTAAATTACCATGACTTTGTAGCAGTACTCCTGTTACTATTATCACCCCAACGCATTATAAGAATTGAAGTAGCCGGACACGATGGCTCATACCTGTAATCCCAGCACTTTGGGAGGCCGAGGCAGGCAGATCATGAGGTCAGGAGATCAAGACAATCCTGGCCAACATGGTGACACCCCATATCTACTAAAATACAAAAAAAAAAAAAAAATTAACTGGGCATGGTGGTATGTGCCTGTAGTTCCAGCTACTTGGGAGGCTGAGGCAGGGGAATCCCTTGAACCCAGGAGGAGGAGTTTGCAGTGAGCTGAGATTGCGCCACTGCACTCCAGCCTGGCTACAGAGCAAGACTCCATCTCAAAAAAAAAAAAAAAAAAAGAATTGAAGTAGTATCTCAGGATGTACTGAGTAAATCAGAACTTGCTTCTATGATCTAGTCGTTCTGAAATTCAAAGCAAGTAATGTAGTATTTTCTTAATTAATAAGAAAATAGTCCCTCTGAGAGAGGAAAATCTATAAAAATACACATTATTAAAAGTATTTTTAAAATTAAGGAGCACTTTTCTAAGTTCCGGATAGAAAAATAATGTTATGTGACATTTACCTCAATTCTCTAGAAATAAATGATCTATTGTCTGTGTGTATGTTTATATTTGTTAATGGGTATCTTGTCCATGACTAAGCAAACACTGAGTGAAAGATTTGCATTATGAATGTATGTTAATGAAATTCATATTCTTTTTTTCTATTACGTTAGTGGATTTTATTTTTGTAAGTTAATTTTCTTTTAAGTTCTGAGATACATGTGCAGGATGTGCACGCTTGTTACACAGGTAAACATGTGCCATGGTGGTTTGATGCACCTATCAACCCACCGAAATTCATATCCAAATATAATTTTTGCTTTATTTTAAAATCGTTTGGATAACTTTTGACTATTTTTCTAAAATCCCTACAGAAAACAAAATACTTTATGTCAGTGTACTAAGGCAGTAATACAGAGGACTTCGGTAAGATGGTGAATAAAACACAAATACTTTATTTTCTGCTATCAACTTCAAATCTATTTTCTTTAAGTAAATTGTTTCTGGGCTTCTGCTAGATGGGTGGGTGACACAGTTTGATCCTGTGTCCCCACCCAAATCTCATCTTGTAGCTCCCATAATCCCCACATGCTGTGGGAGGGACCCAGTGGGAGATGATTGAATCATGGAGTGGGTCTTTCCCATGTTGTTCTCATGATAATGAGTGGATCTCATGACATCTGATGGTTTTAAAAATGGGAGTTTCTTTGCACAAGCCCTTTCTTTGCCTGCTGCCATCCATGTAAGATGTGACTTGATTTTTTTTTGGCTTTCGCCATGATTGTGAGTACTCCCTGGCCATGTGGAACTGTAAGTCCAACAAACTTCTTTTGTAAATTGCCCCATCTCAGGTATGTCTTTATTAGCAGTGTGAAAACGGGCTAATACAGTGGGACATCCAGAGTGTGTGGGAACTGAGGATAGAAGATAATAGCACATTAGGGATTTAATAGAGCGAGGGAGATCATCAGAACAAAGAGAAGCAAACTAAAAAATAAGGATTCTCTCATAGAGATAATTTGAACAGAAAACTGACAAGATAATCAAGGGGATTCACACATAAAACAAACCAACTCAAACCAAAGAAAAGCTATAACAATAAGTCTACAATTTTCCAAATAACAAAATGAAATGTAAATCATAGGAGGAGAATGAAATATACTAAATATTCAAATGGACAAAATTTCAAAATATAGAGCAAAATATAAAGTGACAAAATTGTGGTGGGAAAGATAAAATTCCATGACCTGGATACATAACATATTGATAATAGGCATTACTAAGGAATAAAAAAAAAATGAAGGAGATGCATTAATTGAACAAATAATAGAAGTGTTCCTGAAGTGAAAAAACACTTGAGTCTGCAAGTTGAAAGAACAAACCACAGACAGGACTGGGCTGATGAGATAAACCTCCACCTGGATGTATCCTATGGAAACTACTGAACTGGAAAAATAGAAAAAAGCTTATGGGCATCTGGGTAGATATGAAAGGTTGGACACAAAATGAAGAGATCAGATTGGGGTTACTCCCTGCTATATTTGAAGCTAGATGGCAGTAGCAATAGATTTTATAGACTCCTGAGAGAATAGGACTTCAAGACTAGAATCCTAGTCTGGATCACACAATTTTCTTATTTGAGCAATATACAGTATTAAAGATGCAGACTTTGTACAGTAAAGTAAGCCACACAGATAATTCACCTGAGGAAAGTGATAGAGGAATGTAACTACACAACAAATGACCTGAAACAGACACCTCAACAAAATAAAGAGAGGAAGAAGTAACCACAAATTCTGACTCTTGTACCCCCTCCAATAAACATGCGCGCGCGCGCGCACACACACACACACACACACACGTAAACACACATAATGATATGTGCTCCAAGAATATATGGCATGAATTATAAAGAAAAACATTGAAAGAGCAGGATATACTTCAAAACAAATTCTAATAATGGCCCAAAACCCAATAAATAACAGGCTCCAAGGAAAGCTAGGTATTGCATAGGTGTGAGATGGGAGCAAAATAAAAATAATCCAATTATTTCATTTGCTAAAGGAGAGGGAGAACGGTGGACAGGAGACAAGTAAACATACTCTTCCTGTCTCTTGGACTGAAATTGAAGTTGGGGAGTAAGGTGGGGGTAAAGTAAGAAAAAAAAATTAGGATTTGAGAATCACTATATTTATGGGAAAATATAATCTTGCTTTCAAAAATAGAGAAATACATGTTTAACTAGAGGTTAAAAGCAGAGGAAGATAACTATGCAATATGATAACATAATGTATAGGATTTTTAAGGGGCGGAGCAAGATGGCCGAATAGGAACAGCTCCAGTCTCCAACTCCCAGTGCGAGCAACACAGAAGACCGGTGATTTCTACATTTTCAACTGAGGTACTGGGTTCATCTCACTGGGGAGTGCCAGACGATCGGTGCTGGTCAGCTGCTGCAGCCCGACCAGTGAGAGCTGAAGCAGGGTGAGGCATTGCCTCACCTGGGAAGCTCAAGGGGGAAGGGAATCCCTTTTCCTAGCCAGGGGAACTGAGACACACAACACCTGGAAAATCGGGTAACTCCCACCCCAATACTGTGCTTTAAGCAAACAGGCACACCAGAAGATCATATCCCACACCTGGCTGGGAGGGTCCCACGCCCACGGAGCCTCCCTCATTGCTAGCACAGCAGTCTGTGATCTACCGGCAAGGCAGCAGCGAGGCTGGGGGAGGGGCGCCCACCATTGCTGAGGCTTAAGTAGGTAAACAAAGCTGCTGGGAAGCTCGAACTGGGTGGAGCTCACAGCAGCTCAAGGAAACCTGCCTGTCTCTGTAGACTCCACCTCTGGGGACAGGGCACAATAAACAATAACAAATGCAGCAGAAAGCTCTGCAGATGCAAATGACTCTGTCTGACAGCTTTGAAGAGAGCAGTGGATCTCCCAACACGGAGGTTGAGATCTGAGAAGGGACAGACTCCCTGCTCAAGTGGGTCCCTGACCCCTGAGTAGCCTAACTGGGAGACATCCCCCACTAGGGGCAGTCTGACACCCCACACCTCACAGGGTAGAGTACACCCCTGAGAGGAAGATTCCAAAGCAAGAATCAGACAGGTACACTCGCTGTTCAGAAATATTCTATCTTCTGCAGCCTCTGCTGCTGATACCCAGGCAAACAGGGTCTGGAGTGGACCTCAAGCAATCTCCAACAGACCTACAGCTGAGGGTCCTGACTGGTAGAAGGAAAACTATCAAACAGGAAGGACACCTACACCAAAACCTCATCAGTACATCACCATCATCAAAGACCACAGGCAGATAAAACCACAAAGATGGGGAAAAAGCAGGGCAGAAAAGCTGGAAATTCAAAAAATAAGAGCTCATCTCCCCTGCAAAGGAGTGCAGCTCATCGCCAGCAACGGATCAAAGCTGGATGGAAAATGACTTTGACGAGATGAGAGAAGAAGGCTTCAGTCCATCAAATTTCTCAGAGCTAAAGGAGGAATTACGTACCCAGCGCAAAGAAACTAAAAATCTTGAAAAAAAAGTGGAAGAATTGATGGCTAATTAATGCAGAGAAGGTCATAAACGAAATGAAAGAGACGAAAACCATGACATGAGAAATACGTGACAAATGCACAAGCTTCAGTAACCGACTCGATCAACTGGAAGAAAGAATGTCAGCGATTGAGGATCAAATGAATGAAATGAAGCGAGAAGAGAAACCAAAAGAAAAAAGAAGAAAAAGAAATGAACAAAGCCTGCAAGAAGTATGGGATTATGTAAAAAGACCAAATCTACGTCTGATTGGGGTGCCTGAAAGTGAGGGGGGAAATGGAACCAAGTTGGAAAACACTCTTCAGGATATCATCCAGGAGAACTTCCCCAACCTAGTAGGGCAGGCCAACATTCAAATCCAGGAAATACAGAGAACGCCACAAAGATACTCCTCGAGAAGAGCAACTCCAAGACACATAATTGCCAGATTCACCAAAGTTGAAATGAAGGAAAAAATCTTAAGGGCAGCCAGAGAGAAAGGTCGGGTTACCCACAAAGGAAAGCCCATCAGACTAACAGCAGATCTCTCGGCAGAAACTCTTCAAGCCAGAAGAGAGTGGGGGCCAATATTCAACATTCTTAAAGAAAAGAATTTTAAACCCAGAATTTTATATCCAGCCAAACTAAGTTTCATAAGTGAAGGAGAAATAAAATCCTTTACAGATAAGCAAATGCTTAGAGATTTTGTCACCACTAGGCCTGCCTTACAAGAGACCCTGAAGGAAGCACTAAACATGGAAAGGAACAACTGGTACCAGCCATTGCAAAAACATGCCAAAATGTAAAGACCATCAAGGCTTGGAAGAAACTGCATCAACTAATGAGCAAAATAACCAGTTAATATCATAATGGCAGGATCAAGTTCACACATAACAATCTTAACCTTAAATGTAAATGGACTAAATGTTCCAATTAAAAGACACAGACTGGTAAACTGGATAAAGAGTCAAGACCCATCAGTCTGCTGTATTCAGGAGACCCATCTCACACGCAGAGACATACATAGGCTCAAAATAAAGGGATGGAGGAAGATTTACCAAGCAAATGGAGAACAAAAAAAAGCGGGGGTTGCAATACTAGTCTCTGATAAAACAGACTTTAAACCATCAAAGATCAAAAGAGACAAAGAAGGCCATTACATAATGGTAAAGGGATCAATTCAACAGGAAGAGCTAACTATCCTAAATATATATGCACCCAATACAGGAGCACCCAGATTCATAAAGCAAGTCCTTAGAGACTTACAAAGAGACTTAGACTCCCATACAATAATAATGGGAGACTTCAACACTCCACTGTCAACATTAGACAGATCAACGAGACAGAAAGTTAACAAGGATATCCAGGAATTGAACTCATCTCTGCAGCAAGCAGACCTAATAGACATCTATAGAACTCTCCACCCCAAATCAACAGAATATACATTCTTCTCAGCACCACATCGTACTTACTCCAAAATTGACCACGTAATTGGAAGTAAAGCACTCCTCAGCAAATGTACAAGAACAGAAATTATAACAAACTGTCTTTCAGACCACAGTGCAATCAAACTAGAACTCAGGACTAAGAAACTCAATCAAAACCGCTCAACTACATGGAAACTGAACAACCTGCTCCTGAATGACTACTGGGTACATAACGAAATGAAGGCAGAAATAAAGATGTTCTTTGAAACCAATGAGAACAAAGATACAACATACCAGAATCTCTGGGACACATGTAAAGCAGTGTGTAGAGGGCAATTTATAGCACTAAATGCACACAAGAGAAAGCAGGAAAGATCTAAAATTGACACTCTAACATGGCAATTAAAAGAACTAGAGAAGCAAGAGCAAACACATTCGAAAGCTAGCAGAAGGCAAGAAATAACTAAGATCAGAGCAGAACTGAAGGAGATAGAGACACAAAAAACCCTCCAAAAAATCAATGAATCCAGGAGTTGGTTTTTTGAAAAGATCAACAAAATTGACAGACCACTAGCAAGACTAATAAAGAAGAAAAGAGAGAAGAATCAAATCGATGCAATTAAAAATGATAAAGGGGATATCACCACCGACCCCACAGAAATACAAACTACCATCAGAGAATACTATAAACACCTCTACGCAAATAAACGGGAAAATCCAGAAGAAATGGATAATTTCCTGGACACTTACACTCTTCCAAGACTAAACCAGGAAGAAGTTGAATCCCTGAATAGACCAATAGCAGGCTCTGAAATTGAGGCAATAATTAATAGCCTACCAACCAAAAAAAGTCCAGGACCAGATGGATTCACAGCTGAATTCTACCAGAGGTACAAGGAGGAGTTGGTACCATTCCTTCTGAAACTATTCCAATCAACAGAAAAAAAGGGAATCCTCCCTAACTCATTTTATGAGGCCAACATCATCCTGATACCAAAGCCTGGCAGAGACACAACAAAAAAAGAGAATTTTAGACCAATATCCCTGATGAACATCGATGCAAAAATCCTCAATAAAATACTGGCAAACTGGATTCAGCAACACATCAAAAAGCTTATCCACCATGATCAAGTGGGCTTCATCCCTGGGATGCAATGCTGGTTCAACATTCACAAATCAATAAACATAATCCAGCATATAAACAGAACCAAAGACAAGAACCACATCATTATCTCAATAGATGCAGAAAAGGCTTTTGACAGAATTCAACAGCCCTTCATGCTAAAAACGCTCAATAAATTCGGTATTGATGGAGCGTACCTCAAAATAATAAGAGCTATTTATGACAAACCCACAGCCAATATCATACTGAATGGGCAAAAAGTGGAAAAATTCCCTTTGAAAACTGGCACAAGACAGGGATGCCCTCTCTCACCACTCCTATTCAACATAGTGTTGGAAGTTCTGGCTAGGGCAATCAGGCAAGAGAAAGAAATCAAGGGGATTCAGTTAGGAAAAGAAGAAGTCAAATTGTCCCTGTTTGCAGATGACATGATTGTATATTTAGAAAATCCCATTGTCTCAGCCCAAAATCTCCTTAAGCTGATAAGCAACTTCAGCAAAGTCTCAGGATACAAAATTAATGTGCAAAAATCACAAGCATTCTTATACACCAGTAACAGACAAACAGAGAGCCAAATCAGGAATGAACTTCCATTCACAATTGCTTCAAAGAGAATAAAATACCTAGGAATCCAACTTACAAGGGATGTAAAGGACCTCTTCAAGGAGAACTACAAACCACTGCTCAGTGAAATAAAAGAGGACACAAACAAATGGAAGAACATACCATGCTCATGGATAGGAAGAATCAATATCGTGAAAATGGCCATACTGCCCAAGGTAATTTATAGATTCAATGCCATCCCCATCAAGCTACCAATGAGCTTCTTCACAGAATTGGAAAAAACTGCTTTAAAGTTCATATGGAACCAAAAAAGAGCCCGCATCTCCCAGAAAATCCTAAGTCAAAAGAAACAAAGCTGGAGGCATCACGCTACCTGACTTCAAACTATACTACAAGGCTACAGTAACCAAAACAGCATGGTACTGGTACCAAAACAGAGATATAGACCAATGGAACAGAACAGAGTCCTCAGAAATAATACCACACATCTACAGCCATCTGATCTTTGACAAACCTGAGAGAAATAAAAAATGGGGAAAGGATTCCCTATTTTATAAATGGTGCTGGGATAATTGGCTAGCCATAAGTAGAAAGCTGAAACTGGATCCTTTCCTTACTCCTTATACGAAAATTAATTCAAGATGGATTAGAGACTTAAATGTTAGACCTAATACCATAAAAATCCTAGAGGAAAACCTAGGTAGTACCATTCAGGACATAGGCATGGGCAAAGACTTCATGTCTAAAACACCAAAAGCAACAGCAGCAAAAGCCAAAATTGACAAATGGGATCTCATTAAACTAAAGAGCTTCTGCACAGCAAAAGAAACTACCATCAGAGTGAACAGGCAACCTACAGAATGGGAGAAAATTTTTGCAATCTACTCATCTGACAAAGGGCTAATATCTAGAACCTACAAAGAACTCAAACAAATTTACAAGAAAAAAACAAACAACCCCATCAAAAAGTGGGCAAAGGATATGAACAGACATTTCTCAAAAGAAGACATTCATACAGCCAACAGACACATGAAAAAATGCTCATCATCACTGGCCATCAGAGAAATGCAAATCAAAACCACAATGAGATACCATCTCACACCAGTTAGAACGGCGATCATTAAAAAGTCAGGAAACAACAGGTGCTGGAGAGGATGTGGAGAAATAGGAACACTTTTACACTGTTGGTGGGATTGTAAACTAGTTCAACCATTATGGAAAACAGTATGGCGATTCCTCAAGGATCTAGAACTAGATGTACCATATGACCCAGCCATCCCATTACTGGGTATATACCCAAAGGATTATAAATTATGCTGCTATAAAGACACATGCACACGTATGTTTATTGCGGCACTATTCACAATAGCAAAGACTTGGAATCAACCCAAATGTCCATCAGTGACAGATTGGATTAAGAAAATGTGGCACATATACACCATGGAATACTATGCAGCCATAAAAAAGGATGAGTTTGTGTCCTTTGTAGGGACATGGATGCAGTTGGAAACCATCATTCTTAGCAAACTATCACAAGAACAGAAAACCAAACACCGCATGTTCTCACTCATAGGTGGTAACTGAACAATGAGATCACTTGGACTCGGGAAGGGGAACATCACACACCAGGGCCTATCATGGGGAGGGGGGAGGGGGGAGGGATTGCACTGGGAGTTATACCTGATGTAAATGACGAGTTGATGGGTGCAGCACACCAACATGGCACAAGTATACATATGTAACAAACCTGCACGTTATGCACATGTACCCTACAACTTAAAGTATAATAATAATAAATAAATTAAAAAAAAAAAAAAGAAAAAAAAAATGTATAGGATTTTTAAATTAACGAGCAGTAATAAACGGACAGGGCTGAAAAACAATAGGCCTAAAGAACAAATACCAGAAGATAAAAGAAGAAACAATAAAAATTAAGACATATTAAATAATATGGAAAGAATAAAACCATGTAAATCGGTAATTCTAAAAAAATGATGCCATTTTTGTTTTAAATATTCAGACTGACATATTAAACTAAAAAAAATTATCTGTTTACTTTTTAACTATAAAAATAATTAAAATAGTGATAAAGAAAGTTGAAAATATGAAGATGAGGGTAAGATAACACACTAATGCAAATGAAAAGAAAACAAGAATTTCAATGTTATTTGCTTTCTGAAAAATCATAATGGTAACAATTCTAAGCTGTATAAACAAGAAAATTGTGAAGGATAAAAGGAGGCAGATGGACCAGGATGATTTATGTCTAACAAACTGGCATTTACCAAGCAACCTGGCATCTATATACCAGAACATGATAGAAATGAAATACATTTGGAAGTTAAATAAAAGTATTTGGGATTAGAAAATATTTATTATAATTACAATATAAAGGATGAGGAGAAATGAATAATATAGTCAAGACATTTGATTTACCGCACACAGAGCTGCAGAGCCTTTGAATATCTCTGTGTGTGTGTGTGTGTGAATGTGTGTGTTGTTTTGTCTATGGAATGTTTAACAAACCCTCATTTAGCCCGCCACAAACAAAAACTCAACTTTTTTAAAAAGTAGGTTTAATCAAACCGTCTTTACTTGGAAATTTGAACAATGAGAACAAGATTAAATTGCCCTTGGATCAAAAGGAAACCACTCACTAGCAGGAAGTAATGAAAATGGTAACACTTCCTACCAAAACTCAGACACAGTGAAAGCTGTACTCAGAATAATATTTATAGCCTTAAATGTTTTCTCTACTAACAAAGAAGAATGGAAAAATAGAACTTAGTACAAATACAAGCAATTGGAAAGAGAACCAACTACAGATTAACAAAATAAGTAAGATGAAATATTAATAAGATTAAAACCTGGAAGTAATGAAATTTAAAAAAAAAAAAAACAAAAAAAAAAACAGGAGAAAGGATACCTAAGTCCTAAAATGTGTTTGTGAGATTACACACTTTGCAAGCCTCATTAATAGAAAAGAAATGAGGGACCTAAACAGATATATTAGAATCAAGAACAAAGAAATAAATACAAACATGAGACAGATTAAAAGAAGCGTGAGAAAATACTATACATATCGAAGGTAACAGATCTGAAATATTAGAGAAAATGGATGGCTTCTGTTTCAGTTTCTAATATTAACTCAAGAAGAATCAGAACATTTGAGTAGCTATATTACCAGACTGAAGACTGGGAAGGACATTAAATATGTACTACTGAAAAAGTCATTAAGACCAGTTACATTCACAGATGAGACACAGAACTGTTAAAAGAGCCATAGCAGCCTGACACAGGGGCTCCCACCTGTAATCCCAGCATTTTGGGAGGCCGTGGTGGGCGGATCATAAGGTCAAGAGACCGAGACCATCCTGGCCAACATGGTGAAACCCCACCTATACTAAACACACAAAAATTAGCTGGGCACGGTGATGGGTGCCTGTAATCCCAGCTACTAGGGAGCCTGCAGCAGAGTTGAACCTAGGAAGCAGAGGTTGCAGTGAGCTGAGATCGCACCACAACACTCCAGCCTGGGCGACAGAGAGAGACTCTGTCTCAAAAAAGAAAAGAAAAGAAAGAAAGAAAAAAAAAAGCCATAGCTTCAATTTTATTTACCACGAATCTGATCCTGAAAAAAGACAGAAAGCACTGAAATTTATATCTACTATAATCTTTCTTAAAAAATACTTGAGATAATTATCACTTATGAATATAAAAATAAAGCTTTTAATTAAAATGTTAACACAAAAGACAAAAAATAGATCAAAACAATAATATATGGTTACCAAGAATGAGTTATTTTGGAAATGAATTTAACCTACGTGAATTTAAATTCCAATTAGAATCAGAGCGTGTTTTGTGGTGGTGGTGGTGACTTAAATTTTGTAAAATAATCTTAAAGTTTAAATGGAAGAGCAAAGGTCAGAAATATCTGTGAAAATAGCTATGTGTTTTTGTGTGTTTGCATCTTCCTTTTGAGTGGGGGAGGGCACAGAATTTCTTTACAAGAATGCGGATTATGCTTCAAAGCTACAGTCATCAAATCAATGTCCCATAGGTATGGGAATACAGAAAAATATCAATGATACAAAACTGAAAGTATGGAAAGAGATCCCTCTATATTTGGATATGACACAATTGACGTTTCCATTCTGTGGAAAAGGTCGATTCTTTAATAAACTGCTTGCACAATTGATTATTCATCTGGAAAGAAACAAAACTGGATATCTATCTTTTACTTCATATAAAATTAAATGCTAGGTGGATTAAAACTGAAATAGAATAACGAAATAGCTAGAATCCTACAAAATATATCTTATAGCATAGTCAACATAAAGAATATCACACGACACTATAAATAATATTCCACGAACAGAGTATTGAACAAAATCTGGAGAGCAATATGGTCTATATGAATCTGTAATTATTAAGGTCTCAACTAGAACCAAACAATACATATATGTTTTAAAGCTATAAACAAAAGCAAATAGATTATTAACACAAAAATATAAGACATCCTTTATCTTCAGGGAGGATAAGAACAGGATGTGATTGGAAGGAAATGCTGCACCAATAACCTGTAGAGTTCACATGGGTGTCCATTTTATTTTCAAACATTATATATGTTATACATGTAATTTAGGGTTTGTTCCATATATATATGAACAAAGAAACAAAATGAGTCTTAGAAAAATGTGGGAGTCTACATGTATATTCTACGGGTTGGGGGATGTTCTTTAGCAAGAATGGAAATAGCAAAGTTGGAGAAAATATATTTGCCTAAATAAATATAATCTTTGTACAGCAAATAATGTCATTGTAATGTCACACATAAACAATAAATTTGGGGAAAATGTAGCAAAATGTAACAGAATAAAACAGACCTTTTAAAATTGGTGAAGGTAAAGTTTTAATAGAAAAATGGAGAAAGAACAGGAATAGGCAATTTATTTAAAAATCAAATAAAATTGATTAGAAAGTGTATAAGAAGATATTCAAACACATTGGATATTGGGTAATGGCAAATGAAAGTAAAATGGGATATCACTTTCCAGTCATTAGACAGAAAACAAATTCAGAAGAACTAAAACTTATGGTGGAAAACAGGTGATAAAAGGTGGTCTCATATGTAGTTGATGAAGATGTAAAATCTTACAACCTTTGGGGGAAGCAATTCAGAATACTTTAAGAAAATCTTTTATTCGATTCAGCAATTCTAGTTCTGGGAACATAGGGCATGAAAATAAAAACTCCATTGTGTAAGGATATTTGAAAAACATATTTATCACAGCATTGCTCCTAGTGGCAAAATACTGAAGACAAACGTGAATATCCATGAACTAAGGAAAGGCTGAATAAATTATAGTGTATCCATAAAATAGAATGTCACGCAGTCATTAAAATCTAAGTGAAGCAACTGACTTGGAAATATGTCTACAATGTGTACTTTAGGAAGAAAAGCAAGATGTAAAATTATAAACACTATGATTATGGCCAAGCACCTTGAGAGGCCAAGGCAGGAGCATTGCTTGAGCCCAGGAGTTCCAAACCAGCCTGAGCAACATCTCGTCTCTACAAACAGAGTACAAAAATTATCTAGGCTTGGTGTTGTGCGCCTGTATTCCCAGCTACTGGGGAGGCTGCGGTGGGAGGATCACTTGAGCCCTGGGGGTCAAGTCTGCACTGTGCTACTGCACTCCAGCCTGGGCAACAGCATGAGACACCTTGAGTTTCAAAATAAAAATGAGTACCAGGATTCCATATAAAACGAATTTAAGCCTTATATAATGTCTAATATATACATATTTGTATATGATGAGAATAGCATGGGAAAAAACTTACAAAGAGACATACAGCAGGTAGTCAATATAGGTAACCTATGATGGTAAGGAGCAGTGTGGGTATAATAAGATGGATCTGTCGTGGCTAGGAGGAGTCATTCGAGTACAGAGAGGAAAGGGGAGATGCATGGCGAAACCAAAAAATAAACAACATGCAGTAAAATACAATCAAAGTAATAGGTATCTGGTGACCATATCTGGGCTTTTATATAAAACTATTTGTACATACAGTGCAATTACAATATGGCAGCCATAGAGAAGAACCATATTTTATTTCGGAAAAAAAATAACTTTTCCCCTATTAGATAATAGAATTAAAAATAAAAATAGATAACAATATAATTATTTCAAAATAAGAAAACAGCAATTAAAAAGCAAGGAATTCCATTTTTAAGAGTTAGAAGTGAAGGATTTTTGACGTCATCAGAATACATATCCACTTACTTTTACTGAGTCTGCCTATACAATTTGACTTTTATAAAAAGTATTCTGACATTTCATGTGTTGGAACAATTCCACTCAACTAGAGTGACTCCATTTTAAAAAGCACTAAATATTTCTACTTCTGTGTGTAGGTAACAATTACAGAGAAATTTTTTTCTGAACGCTCTGGAGGTAAATAGTACAAGTAATCATAATGCAAAGATGAAATATCGTTATTATTTCTAATTAATGGAAATTAAGAGCTGGCACTTCAAGGATTTTAGTTAGTCCTC